>NC_079291.1:76851073-77159141 GCF_023638135.1 Falco biarmicus
ACTTAGATCTGAGGAGTTTACCTACTTTTGAACTCAAACCCACTTTTTTAAGCCACACATATGTACTGACTCAGGGACTGTCTCACATTTCCTGTGCTTCTGATCTTGCTCTGTGGTGTAACAACTGTAGTAGCAAGAGATAGAAGAAAGTTTAAACTACAGCTTTCTTGAATGACTTCATGCCTTGAAGTGTGTGTTTACCTTTGTTTTGTCCTCAGCCTATAGGGACTAGAAGACATTTTTGGGGAATTTTTATGTTCACTCTGTTATGTTCTCCAGAGGGTGGAAATGGAAGAAGAAATGACAACAATGTCACACACTTAAATACATGTGAGTAATGGCACAAGCACTTGTTAAGTCAGATGTTTCTTTGAAACATCAAAAATTATTAAATTTTCATGGGAAGCTTGAAACACTATGGATTAAAGCACAGTCACTCTGCTTCACATTTTTGATAGCAGCCCTTGAGTTTCCTTTCTGAGACCATCATGGCAGCATCACATACTAATGAAGAATAATGCTTTGTTAAAATGATTATATGAAAATGGAATTATGGTTTAACTCACTGACATTGAACATTGCCTGGGTGTCAAAACAGTGGGTAATTTCATACAGACTACGAAATATGTGAACTATAGCTATTTGAATGGCAACCTTAACTTTTCAGTACCCCGATGAAACTAAGGGTTTGGAAGTGCATTTTGAATAAATGGTGAAATCAGCACTCCTTCTGAACTATGGCTTTAGCTCCAGTAATCTGCAAATTTATGCTGAACTTTCTCTGAGCTTCTTGTAGAAGTCCACACTTGGGACTTTATTCGTAAATAAAGGGGCAAAACCAGTAGCTCTTAGTGGCATAATTAATACACAACATTGACATGAATGCTAGGTCAAACATCACTGTTTTTCTAGGTCAGACTGTGTTACTGTGTGGTAATATCTTGTAGCACAGTAGTGCCAGCTCAAGCTAAAACTTATTCCACAGTCTGGAGCTGCTGCTGCACAAGATTATGCATTATGATAACTTTCTATTACATGAGTGCACATCAGTTCTACAAATTAGCCAGAAAACAGCATTGTTTTACGTTCTAAGCTTCCTAGATGTAAATGTGTAGTACCTCATAGAATTATGTTCAAAGTGTATATGCTGAGCAGTATAGCAGATTGAACAGTAGAATTTGTTTTGATTACCTTGGTTATACTTCTTACCTTCATAGTTATATCTTTGTATGTATTTCAAAAATACAGTTTTGAGAGTATTAATTATTTAAATTTAAAATATTATTAAATATTTAAGGATCATTATTTCTAAAGATTTCATAAGATCGATTTGCTGATGTAGTTGCATTTCTATTTATGTAAAATAGCAGCAATGACAAGAAACAGCAAAGAGAACTGTAGGTGTCAGTTTCTGGCACCCTTGGGGCCACTATTTCTTAGTTCTCTAGTACAATATTAAGCAGCACAAGTAAGTTTTTCAAAATTTGTCCTATTGTAACTGTGTCATTGTTACTGTGCTCACCCCTGAGTAATGCACACAGTGTCATGAGGTTCAGGTGAAAGCAGAGATCATAAATTAATACATATTATATTTCCCAATATATTTTTCATCAGTACAAGAGCAGGAAGGGGTTCTGATCTCATGACTAAGCCTTGGCAGTGCCTTATACTAGAATTCAACCTTCTGTTCAGTGGACTGTCTGTAGACTGTTTGACTGGAATCTGGTCATCAGAGAAGTTGCCACACACAGCCATGGCTTGAAGCTAGAAACTGTTAATTGTCATAATACTTTTGCACACAAAAATCCCATGAAACGCAGTTAAAGCTCTCGTAGTTCTTAAAAGCTTAATCACTACTTACTGAGACTAGCATTTATATTTTTTCTAGAAGCTGGGCTGAATACTTATTTGAACTATAAAATTCTAGGTTACTGCATAGAAATCTGTTCCCTCCGTGAAGTTTCCTCTTCTCCTCTAGCTATTCTAGAGAAGATCAAGGCATAATCCACTGAGGAGAGAGGGAGTGCATCTCTAGTTGGCAGCTTCTCTGCTCTCAGTGCAGGTTCTTGTACTCTGGATAATAAACATGAGGTGAGTTGGGTCCTTAAACAGCTGTGTGAGACTATAGCAAAAGCATCATTCATCTGTAAGAGATTAATGAGAAGCCTTCATTTGACAGCCCTCCTACAAGCACCTTATGCTTGCTGACATGTGATATTTCCTGTGGTAGCTGGAGTTAGCACATTTTTAAGGTACTGCCACATTGGAACCTTTATCACCTCAGCAGCAGCCCTGCTTGTGTTGGCTCTACACAAGGGACAGGTCTTAGGCCACCCCTTCTTGATCCATGCCAGCCCAGTCTCCACAGAGTGCAAAGGAGGCTTCTGAGCTGCCAACTTGCCCTGATTTTTTATTTTTTCTTTGCTGTGCAAACAATCACAATGCCTGGAGGTAATACCTGTTGTTCAGCCAGTCAGGTGCATTATTTTTCATTTTGTGACTTTACAGGTCTGCAAATCACATTGGACATATATGGTGTCACATAAGATTTCTTGTACTTGGTATAAACATAAAACTTGAGAATGTTGCCTGCAGAAGAATGTCCTACTAAAGAGAAGATAAAACCTTTCATCTTACAAAACTTATCAAAATCTTACTTATAGTGAACAGAGAAATAAATACTTCTTTCTATGCAGGCAAAGCTCTTCCCTTTCCTTTACATTGTTTAATACTGAAGTTAAGAAACCCCAAAGTAATGAGAATAATCTACTAGCAAAATCATTGTTGTAATACAGGTTAGAGGTGGTACTTAGTACAGATGACATATGGCACGATGCATGGTGTAAGAAAGAAGCTGCTTATAAGATACCCACAGTACATTTGAGTGTTTTGCTAAATGTAGAGCACCTTTACTAACTAAAGTTTTATGAAAGAAAAATCTATTTGTTGTTGAAGTTAAATTTTCTAAATACTTTGATATTTCTTAGCCTGTGCTAAGGCAAAGAAACATGCTATGAATTCATGACTTTAATAAAGTTTTTTCACATAAAGTATATTGACTTTCATCTGGGCTCATATTCTAACATTTTTTTCAGGATTTGATGATTTTGTTTTGTAGTTGCTTGCAAACATTTTTTGCCTTAGATGTAGATATGCATAATAGCATTAATCCTGTAGTGTAATAACATGCTGAACAGGGTGTACGTCTGTTAATTGCTTTCATCTGGGTCAGTATATCAGAACGCATGGTTTCTCTATGATTAAAATTTTGTACACTGACAACACACACATAAAACACCCCCCACTATGCATGACATGCCATTTGTTCTGAGGTATCTTTATGCTAAACCATCTTGATGGATGGACAGACTTTTACATTACACCCTATTCTCCAACATACATCTGCAAATATTTGGAAAGTTAGCACTGTAGCAAAAGGACCTAAATTCACATTACTTGCTCCTTACATAGGAAAGATCTACATTCAAAACACCAAACATTTTAGTTAGTGTATTTAGGTGGCTGCATTACTGGCCATTCTGGTAGAACCAAACCTTGGAGGCATTTTCTCCTGAGCAGTGCTCATTTGGTACCCACGTACTTCTGGACTCACTTCTAAATGAAATTCACCATATAGAAACTTTCTTCTTTTGTTTCATGCTTGGTATTATCATGGGACACAAACAAGTGGCCTGAAGCTAATTTTAAGGAAGTATAAGCATATGCTGTTGTTCATTTTCAAATATATCTTATTTTCTTAAGAATTGTAATGATTCACATTGTGCTTCATATTTTCAGCAGATAAACAACTTGATTGTGCCAATCCCTTAACTCCATCTATACCAATACTTTTATCAGCAGACAGGCTAAAGTCTCATTTTTTTATTCTAAGGGATTTCCTCCTTTCTTCCCCCAAGTTTCATGTTAAGGCAGAGGACAGCATAGGGAATTAGGAGAGGTTTTCTCTTTAGTAGAAACTTCACGTGAAATTTCTTCCTTAGCCCTAATGGTCCTCCAGCTGAATGCAAAAGAAGGCATCCTAAGCAAACTAAGCCTGGTGAAAACAGAGTGAGGAGGTAACCTGATTCGTGTTATAACACATTGACACCTCTGGGAAATATGCATCTCTGGGAAATACATAAATGGGATGTTAGCATCCCACAAGTTAGTTTGTAATATGCAACAGTTGACAAAAAAACCCCAATAAAATAATTGACATTGTACTAAAATGCTTGTAAATTTTGGAGGTAATTCCTTTAAAGCCTGATCCACTCTATAGTCATCTGGTTTAAAGATCCAGAATGGGGGATACAGATGTTTGTGCTGTTTGAAGCAGTTTCTGTCCCACCCCCCCCCCAGCGCAAAGCACACTCCCTGTCCTTTGGGCAGGGTTCTGCTCCCCTTCCCATACATCTGCTGTTGCCCTCTGTAGAGTGGTATGGCTCTGATGGAAGGGGTAAAGAAAGGCCTAGATGTGTTGTGAAAATAGTTTGCTCTCCAGAAAGGTGAGAAAAGGGAGTTTTTACTGTTTCTTCTTCAAATAAGCCAGAGACTTGACTTTGACTCCCTTATTCCAGATTAGTGCTGTACTGAACACAACAGGGCAGAGACGGCAACCACAGATTTTTAAAGCAAAAGCCTTTAAATTCTTTCAAGTTCAGCCTTGCAAACTTCAAGTGGAAGCAGATGCTGCCTTTCAGTTGCACATAAACTATTGACTCTCATGAAAGGTAAGCTTTTCAGGAGCTTATCCTGAATGCTTCTGTTCCCGCTGCCTTTAGGCAGCTCTTTGATCATGGTACTAACAGTTAAGGATCTTGTTGCGAGGCCTGTACCCTTCTGTGCCTCTCACTACAGTTTCCAGTCCCAATTCACAGCTAGGCATTTAAAAACTCAATGCTACAACACAACTCCTAAATTTACCTTCCCCCCTGCATTTTTTTTTTTGTTTTGGTTGACCTTTTTGTACAAATAAGGAGGCCTCGATTTAATTTGAGTCTTCAAAAGAAAATTCTAGAAGCCGCAGGTGAGGGGGGATGAGGCACAGGTGCAGGCGGGCAGGTGCTGGCTGCCCCGAGGGGCCCTGGGCTGGCAGCAGCACCTGTGGGCAGTTGAGGTGAGGCAGCGGGGCAGGAAGAGGTCAGCCTGGAGAAGCTGGAGCCTGCCTCAGGACAAACAAGCCATTTTTGAGAGAAGTTGCCTATGGCCTGGTGCCTGATGACTGTGGGCTTCAGAGGGGATTGTCTGCCGCTGGGCCACAGAGGCTGTGCTGTGTGTGGCGCTGAGGGAGCGAACTGCTTTGTCTGTGAGTGATCTTTGAAGCATGTAAAAGGGCTGGGGTGTTACTAGAGAGCTGAGACTAGGATAAATAGAGGGCTATAATGGAAGGAATGCTTGGTATTTTTTCAGGGCATGAAGGGAGGGAAATGCCCTTCCTTGGGATATCGGCTGGAGTGTGAGTGCAGTAGGGGCTTGTGATCTAAGATGTCTGCCGAGGCGGTGTGAGGAGAGTGACTGGGGCAGATGCAAGTTAGTTTTGTGTTTGAAAGCAAAAAGCTCAGAACACAGGCCTAGAATTTTAGTGCCCTGTTTTACCTTCATTTTGCTGAGGAGAACTACTGCTTTTGTCCATAGGATGGATGTTAGATTGAGTTTAAAGCTGAGTTTTAGGTGATCCTTCAGAAGGCTGACTAGCTTCCTGCATTTTCTCTAGGAAAGCATAGGCTCTTTGGTTTAGCTGAACGACTAAATCATTTGTGTGCTGTAATTTTACTTCTTGAAAGCAAGTATGGAAAACTCCAGAATAAGATGAGGAAAACTTGAAGGTAATGGGGACTGAAGTGGTGTAAGATGGTTTTGCAGGTTGTGGTCTGCGTGGGAGTGGACGCGCTTCATTTGGGAGTGTGACTGCAACAGTCAAAAGGCTTTTATGCATGGTTAAACTTCCAGTTTCACGGATGGGTAAAGCATAAACTATGAAGTTTTTCATAACAACATGACTGGAAGTAAAGCCTCAGTAACGAGCGGAGAGCTGACTCTCTTAGTTAAATGGTGAAGCATTTTGGTTGGAGGAAAAAATGCTGTAGCTCCTTGATTGGATATGATTCATATTCAGGGTAAGGGATTATTTAACTAATGCTCCATTTGAGAATTATGTTACTTTAGAGACAGTCATTGTGCTAGATCATTTTCACCTGTATTAACAGTCATGTAAGTAAAGGAATTGATTTCTTGTGGTTATCTCTACTTACACACACACACACCGGGCTGTAAGGGAAGGTAATGGCAGAACCTGGAATATAGGCCCTTGCTCAGCAGCTCCTGAAAGCAGCTTCCCTGGAAGCACTGGCTCCTGAGACAATCGGGAATTCTGCAAGGTGTAATTGTGTTTTAAGTAGTAGACTAAATGGATCAGGTGCGATTACCATTTCCATCTGCCTTTTCATCCTTAGTCTCTCTGATGTATAGATGTCAAAGATGACTGTTGGCCATCTTCAGGAAGTAGATACTCAGGTGTCTAAAGCAGGTACAAGGACTAATTCTGTGCATAACGGTGATAGGTGCTTGGTTTAATGATGGACAGAATGCAGGACTGTACCAGGACAGGAGAAGAAAAGTATGAAAAAAAAGTCTCCGGTATGTTGACTTGTACATTAACCAGAACTCATACTGGGTTTGTACGGGTAAAGTACAGCTGAAGATGCTATGATGTGTCTTAAACTCCTCTACAGAGGAGTGAAAAGCACAGCAGCTGGTCAGAACTCATCTGTATTTTTTTAACTCTTTCCCACACCCCTCCTCACCTTTAACACATTTGGGAGAGAGGGGTGGTATCCAGTGTACTTTTTGTGTCTAATCTTTAGTGTACTTAACAGAGTGGAGGAAGAAAACTATCAGGGGTCATGAGCATACTATGAATGCTCTCAGTGGTCTCCTAGAATAAGCCTGTTTCTCCCCATTGTTTAAGGATGCAGTTTTCTTCACATCAGCTGCCTTTATGTGCTGAAGTTAATTTCTGCTGTAGTGACAAAAAGGCTAATGCAATCCATGTATAAATGCTATAAAATGCTAAGCAGGCATGAAAAGACTGCACAGCCTCTGCATGTGGCACTGATATAATTGCTGTTGGAGTATCATCTAGTGTTCTAGAAGGAGGCCAAAAGCTGCAGGGTTTAGAGGAGCTCTTTTTTTCTGACTTAAAATATGGAAAACACCTCCCAAGGTCAAGAAGCCCACTCTATTAGTGTATCAAAGCAAAGGCTGAAGAACAATGTGATTGGTCTATAAATACATGCAACCAATTCACGATTTTGGTAGAGAATTAATCAGTTCAGCAGACAAATTAGAACAAAAAAATAATCTTATAGTGGAAGAAGAAACAACTTGCACAATGTTAGGAATACATACTTAAACATTTATGTAAATTAATAGCTCTTTTAAAAACTTACCTTGGATGATAATTATGTTATTGAAACATCTTTTAATCCACTTGGGATGTCTTTCAGGAGTATATGCTGTAGTTCAAGTAGAGATAGCGTATGTGAAGCAGTCTCATGGCCTCTGATACGTGGCCCATTGGGCTAAAAGATCATAGAGGTTCCTCTGAGCTGAAAAAAAAGCAGGCATCTTTGTAACAAATTTTCTTTAATTAAGCTACAAGTGTAACTGCATATTACATGAAGTAGGAGAAAACTGCCTTCTTAAAGGTGAAGCAAATCTATGTGATTCAATGCTCTGCTTAATTGATTAGCCAGCACCAAAGCACTGCCTGAATGAGGGAGGAGAGGAAGTATATTTTTGAACTGACAGATCCCTACTTTTAAATCCCCTATTTCAAAAAAATTATCTATAATTAGCAAAAATACATCCATATGGTGACTCTTCTAGTCCCAGATGGGTAGCTGTCATTTTGCACATGATCTTTGCTTCTCTTTTGAAGTAGAAATGAGTAATCTTGGAAATATTAATCTGACTTCAACTATATTTATCCTTCTATCAACAGTGATGACACACTTTGATTTCTTTCTTGGCGTACACAGTATGTGCTGTGGTGCAGAGGATTCCAGTTGCCATAATTTCCAGTGGAAAGAATAATTATCACAGGGAACTGTAAGTTGTTATGGAATATTTGTATATTTAATTAGAAAAGCCAAAATTTTCAAGAGTAGTGATGCAAAGATATGCCAAACATGAAACTCTCCTAAGGAGGTGATAGAAAGTGTTTTATAGGTGCTTAAAATTGGCTCCCCTTTTCAGTGATATTTACCTGGCACAGTGGCAGCTGTACACCTGCTACTGCCTGGCAGGCTACTGCTAGGAATAGTCAGGTCAGAGCAAACAAAAAAGTAAAAATAATTTACTATGACAGAAAAGATGTTTAGGTATCTGACTTAAGTTTTTCTCTGAACTACTAATCTTTAGCACAGATCATTCTGTCCTTGTCAATATGGTTTATGCAGTGACATAACTACAGGCATCTTGTGTGTTTAGACTTCCACTTTCTTTTTTGGGGGGTAAGGAGCAGGAAGTAATTGTGTGTGTAAGGGGAAGGGATTTTGTAGCAGTTATGTCTGCATGATTTCCCCCCTCTTGTTTTAAAAAAAAATGATTTTGGTTGCTTGTGCTTAAAAAACATATAGAGAGGCTAGCAATCTCCTGTAAGTGGTGCAGAAACTTGACATTCCTCTTGGTAAGCATTCTACTTTAAATGCAGTCTTATTTTGGAGGGGGAAAAATGTTACAGTACAGTTTTTTTACCACAGGCAGTGTCAGAGGCAAGAGGCCAGATCCAATCAAATGCAGTAAATGGAATTACCCTGAATTTACTCCTGTATAAGTGAGAGCTTGTTTCAAGCCCCAAGCTACATGAAAATGATTGCTGTTCTCTTTGCTAGCATTGCCCATATGAAAGCTGACATAAATACGACCTAGAGTGAACTTATTTAGCAAACGATGGGGTATGTTATTTCACCATGATTGAAAGGCCTTAAGAATGCAAGTCTCGGATGCATGAAGGAATAGAGGTGCCTGAGTTCCATTAAGATCAATAGGAATTAAATGCTTAAGTGACTTAGGCCTATGCCTCTGAAAACATTCAAACTTTTTTTTTTTTTTTTTGCAACTCAGTGATTATAGTTCCTTCTTTTTGGCACAATTCTTAGGATAAAATTTGATTCTAGTGTTTGGTTTTTGGTTTTAATCAAATACCTATGAAGTACAGGTGATGAGAATTAATGTTAGAAGTTTATTCTTTAGGTTAATGATTTTTATAAGCAATTAACATTTTAGTGTTGCTGGCCAATACTAGGAGAAATTTTAGTATAGCTGTAAACTTTCAAGTAACTGAAACAGTAAAAGATCTGAAAATTAACTTTGTCATTACAAGGGTGGAGGAGACCTGCATTCCACAGAGAGGAGAAGCCTCATGCAGACACTGATGTGAAATCAGAGAATAGTCCTGTATGCAGCTGTGTTATGACTTCAAAAGAACTTTAATACTTCATATCTAGGTTTTGGATTTTTCCCCCAGCTATAGCAGACAGCAGAAGAAAAAGAGATTCGCGCCCCCCCCCCCCCCCCATCAACCTTATTTTAAAAACTTTCTCTGGGATTTCAACCCACTACTTCAAGTCCTTTTACTGTTTTGCTTTAGATAATCTCTTAACATTGCTGTACAAAAAGACGTGAACTCCATTAAGAGAGTGTTTAGAAATAAGACCATGTGTATTAGATCAGTAAGAAACCAGTAGGAAAACAACGTTGCTATGGTCTACTTCCATATTCTAAAACGGGATGAAAAAATGTGTGCATCCAATGATGAAATAGCTTGCTAATCAAATGGGTGATATGTCGCTTATTTTGCTCTGTGTCTCTTTAAAGCCATGAAGATTAGATATCAAAAATAAACTGCATGTTTTATAGATAAGAGATTAAATAATCATCTAGCACTTACATTAGTAATTTTAAGCTTGATTTGTGCCTCTAAATGCTTGACAAAGTACATAAATTTAATAAAATTTGTATATATGCCTGAAATATGTGCCCCAGATTTAAATATTATGACAGAACCCAGCTCCAATGGGTAAAGGAATATTCACTGTGTACCTCTTATCCCCATAAATCCTTCACAAATAAAGCAAGCCCCAACTAAAGAGTAACTAAGGCAAACCGATTCGTGGCAACAGCAATATTCAAATCTTCACTTCTCAAGAGCCTGGGGAAAATGTAAATTCAACTGAACCAGTAAATTGTGGTTAATTAGAGGAAGGGAAAAAATATTACTTGGATTGAGTGGTGGGTACCCAATGGAAATATTTGAGTTGGACAGTTTCAAAAAGATGTGCAAATGGGGTGGGTTCCTGCCCCTGCACAGGGGAACACTTGTACCTTCAAAGATGCAGAGAGCTCAGCAGGTTAAGGCTTGGTACCTGCCCAATTTTCAGGTTTTGCTTTGGAATTTGAGAGGAGTTGTGGGTTCCCTCAACTTACTTTTCTTCAGTTAGAGCCTAATGAGTACCAGTGGGGAAAAGCTTCATAGGTTACAGCTCTTTTTCCATTTGCATTTTCGGCAGGAGACTTACTACCACACTAAATTAGAATCATAGAACATAGAATCATTTCAATTGGAAAAGACCTTTGAGATCATCAAGTCCAGCCATTAGCCCAGCACTGCCAAGTCCATCACTAAACCATGTCACTAAGCACCACATCTATGCGTTTTTTAAAACTCTCCAGGGATGGTAATTCCACCACCTCCCTGGGCAGCCTGTTCCAATGCTTCACCACCCTTTCAGGGAAGACGTTTTTCCTAATATCCGACCCAATCCTCCCCTGGCACAGCTTAAGGCCATTTCCTCTTGTCCTGTTGCTTGTTTTCTGGGAGAAGAGACCAACCCCCACCTGGCTACAGCCTCCTGTCAGGCAGCTGTGACTGGATTGTGGAGACTTCATATGGCTCCTCCTTGTCCCTGTCTTCCAGCTCAGGGGGCTGAGTGTTGCGACGGAGGGAAGACACAGTCACTCAATATGAGTCATCAGCAGACTTCATTTATTGTGCCTTACAGTCATCTTTTATACCTTGTTATAATTAGCTCATACATATTACAAAAGTTAAGCTCATTATTGGTTAGTTGCCTAAATATCAAGCCCGCCCCTAGTTTCTCTTCTGTAGTTATCTGTTCCCACCTGTAACATTCTTTTCCCACCGCGATCTTCCTGTTACCGTGTAACAAGAACAGCCAAGGATAGTGTATTTTTGCTTTACTTCAGATAAGCTGAGAGGGATGTGCATTTTTGTCCAGCCAGCTGGACTATGTTTATGTGAACTTTTTCAGCTAGCCAGTTATCCACAGCTGAGTACCCTGGAGGCAATTGGTCTTGCTATTAAAGACTGAGGCAAAGAAAGCATTAAGTACCTCAGCCTTTTCCTCATTCTTTGTGGCTATGTTTTCCACCACATCCAATAAAGCATGAAGATATTTCCCTCTCCTTTTGTTTCTAATGCCTTTGTAAAAACATTTTTTTGTTATCTTTTATGGCAGTGTGGCCAAAGAATTCTAGCTGGGCTTTTGCCTCTCTAATCTTTGCTCTGGACAACCTTACAACTTCTTTATAGTCCTCCAGAGTTGCCTGCCCTTGCTTCCAGAGGAGGTAAACTCTCCTTTTCCTCTGAGTTCCAGCCAAAGCTCTCTGTTCAGCCAGGCCCATCTTCTTCCCCACCAGCTTGTCTTTCGGCACATGGGGATGGCCTGCTCCTGTGCTTTTGAGACTACCTTGCTGAAGACCGTCCAGCCTTCCTGGACCCCTTGGCCCTTCAGGACTTTCTCCCAAGGGACTCCGTCAACCAGGCTCTTGACCAGGCCAGAGTCAGCCCTCCAGAAATCCAAGGGAACAGCTCTGCTGACCCCGCTCCTTTCTTCTCTTAAGTATCGAATATTCTATCGTCTCGTGATTTCGATGCCCATCCTCCAACCATCACATAACCCAGCAGTCCTTCCCTGTCTGTAAACAGCAGGTCCAGTGGGGCATCTCCCCTGGCTGGCTCACTCGCCAGCTGTGGCAGGAAGTGATTTTCCACACACTCCAGGAACTTCCTAGACTCTCCTCTCCACTGTGTTTTATTTCCAGCAGGGATCTGGTAGGCTGAAGTCCCCCATGAGAACAAGGGCTAGTGACCTTGAGACTTCTCCCAGCTGCTTGTGGAATGCTTCATCTGTCTCTTCATCCTGGCTGGGTGGTCTGTGACAGACTCCCACCAGGATATCTGCCTTGTTGGCCCTCCTCCTAAACACTCAACCCTGCTGTCACCATCATTCAGCTCTAGGCAGTCGGAACAGTCCCTGACACGCAGAGCTACCCCACTGCCTCTCCTTCCTTGCCTGTCCCTTTTGGAGAGTCTGTAGCCATCCATTGCAGCACTCCAGTCATGCGAGTTATCCTACCGTGTTTCTGTGAATGGCGAGTATGTCACAGTCTTCCTGCTGCACAATGGCTTCCAGCTCCTCCTGATTGTTGCCCACGCTTCGGGCACTGGCACAGATGCACTTCAGCTGTGCTGTCCCTCTTGCCTCCAACCCTGGCATGCTCCTCCGTAACGTGCTTCATTTTATTCCCTTCCCTCTTTGACTCGAAAGCTCTCTCAATGAGCCCTGCAAACTCCTGACCTAGGTTCTTGTTTGGGCTTCGTCATTTCCCACTTGGAAGACCAGCAATGGGTAATATGCGGTGGGCTGTACCAGACAAGGGAGTTTCTAGTAACATCCCTTACCCAGGCCCCAGGGAGGCAGCAGACTTCCCTGGGGGCTGGGGCTGGTCAGCATGTCGGGCCCTCCGCTTCTGTGAGTGGAGTCACCAATGACACCCCCATTTCTGTGTTTCCTAGCAGAGCTGGTCATGATGCGTAGAGGTAACTGACTCTCTCCCTAGGCAAATCCTCCAGCCTGGATTGCTTTTCATTCAGATCATCATTTTCCTGGCCCTCAGGTTCCAGAGCTGCATACATGTTGCATCGGGGTACCTGGGAAGGTGAAGTAGGCTGGGAGGTGATTTGCCTGCTGCCCTGAGCAGGGACCTGTTTCCATTCCTCCCTGTCTCTTAGGACCCCTCTATCTGCCTAGTGGCAAGTAGGTAGGGGAGCCCCTTGGCAGGATTGGCTGGAATCTTACAGAAGAATACAGAAGATAACCATGAACACTTAATCACACACAACACACTATGAAACAATATTTTCTTCCTTGTAGAACAACAGTAGATGCTGTGTCCAAATTTTTCTACCAGCCAAAATGATTCAAGATGAGGAAATTCTGCTGCTATGTTTTAGGACTTCTAGTAAGCAATTGATGTTTAATAAGACTTAAAATTTGCAGACGTGCTCCTATGGGTTGTTGGATTTTTTCCTCAGTTTCACTACGTACAGTCAAGAACCAAAATTCATACAGAATGACAAGTTAATGAGTCCCTAAAATTTACTTAATGTCAGCTAATTGTGTTTTGCTTGACTTCTCTTAAAATTAATTACAACTGAGGAAACAAAAGACTGTATTTATAAGGGTGAGAATGATTGTCAATTTATAAAGAGTTGTGGGGTGACCAAAATATCACATAACTCTAGCTGGTAAAACTTAATCCTTTGCCATCTTTAATGTTTGATGCACTTTTTTCAGATGTATACCAAAAATATTACAGTCGCATAAACCTTAAAAAAGAAAAAAAAAAAAAAAGACACCAAACAAGTCAGTAGAAACAGTTAGGAAGCTCTTTTATGGAAAGGGAAGTTTGTGTGTAAAGAACTTCTAGGCTTTCACTGGGTGAAGCTCTATTCAGGTGCGATTTTTATTAGTCTAGAAATGTTATGAACAGTTTGCACTATAATCACCAAAGGGAATAGTCCTATCAACATGTGTGCAGATGTGGCACCCTCCAGAGAGGTTTAGAAATCTGATTCCTGTTCTGCTCTTCTTCTGATCCTGTTTGTTTAATTGCATGCTGTTTGTCAGGATCTGGGACAATTTTAGAACAGAATGCTCAGAGAGGAGACTCATACTTGGATCTTTTGTTATTGTTAATGGGAGTATGCAGGGATATTTTTATGTATAGCAAAACCTAGAATGCCTTCTCAAAGCTATGAATTCTGATTCTTTCCTGATGCGAACTTTAACATGTTGTATATAGTATGTAGATGACAGAAGCCTTTAGCAAGTGTAAAGGCTCTACTTCTAACACAGATGTATAGAAAAGAGACATCAGTCTGTACAAAGAGGAGTCATTTAGAATGTAACAGCAGGGAGCTATGGGAAGCATTGCCCTGTGTTATTGCACATGCTGCTTCCTCACAAGGCTTCAGGCAAATTAAAAACTATGAGATTAAGAATACCTTCACAGAAATCTGAAAGGAAAGGTACAATTAATGTCAGCTATTAACAAATTAATTATACAAAGACTAATGTTCAATTATTTTTTTGGGTGCAATTTGTTTCTAACACATTTATGTCATCCATCTGCATTCTGAGGCTCCATTGTTGTTGAATTTATTATTTGCCCAAGGTCCATCCACATATTTATTTCTACTTCACAATTGCTTAAATGCAATGAAGACAAATGCTTAAAGACAGTTTTTAATCATATTGAAGTGACATTTCTTTCTGGGCTTTGGTCATACTCTTATTAGCTAGATCTTTGTGCCCTTTAGGTGGGTTCAGGGGGGATTATTTGACAAAGTGTATGGGTGGGGGCTCAGTTATATGTGAAACCTGTTTGATACTTGCCTGGTTTTTAGGGAGGAAGAAAGATGCTAAAATGCCTTCTGGCAATCCTCTGTCAAAGTTTGTGTTGAAGTCTACATGCACGTGTAGGTGGCTGTGGGAGATTTCTATAAAGCCTGTACCTCCTTTCTTATAACCTGTACCTGATTGTTATTTTGTTAGGTTACATCCCCTCTTCCCACATAGATGAGTTGGTCAGAAATTACCAGTGCAGAGTGGAACAGTAGAAGTAATGCTGCTTCTGGGCACTAAAAGGAGTGTAATAATAAGGACGTCCTGCTCGGCAGGAATCTGTCCGTACGGGAATTGTTCTATCCAAACTGCATTGTAATTCCATTTCCAATGTCCATTTCTCAATTACTTGGAAACAGTCTGCTTTCCTAAGGGATGCATCTTATTTCAACACTTCAAAGTTATGCATGAAATTTACTGCTCTATCAAAACAATGAGTTATTTGCTCCTCACAAAAAAAGGAGTCCTGGGACTGTAGGTGATTAGAATGTTGCAAGGCTGCTTTATCAGCCATGTTATAGCCTGAGTTATTGCCTTCAGCTGTTCTTTATCTGGTATTTACAAATACTTGTTTGCATCAGTGTTTTCTGCTCCTTTTTATGTCCTTTTTATCACTGTCATTAAAAGCTGGTTCTGTCACTCTCCTCTAGTTACCCATTTTCTGCCTGTGTTGACTGGCTAGTTGTAACGTTATTATTTCCACGTTATTGGAAAGCAACTTACTTTTTATTCTTTTTCAGCTCTGTGCTTCTGGAAGCTGTGATTGCAAAATCACACCAAGCAATTCTGTTGGGTTTTTATTTATCTCCCTCTGCTACTATTCGCGTTTTACTGAAAGTAATTTCTGAATTTTTCTTCCTTTTTCTTCTTTTTTTTTTTTTTTTTTTTTTTGTAAACATAATTGGCTCCTGTGAATAGGAAACTGTTTTTCTTTATTACTTTTTATTGAAGTACAGTTTGGGGTTTTTTCCTTCTCCCTTGAGACAAAGTTGTAAATAGGGCTGTTTTGGAAGGTATTCTTCCTTGCTTTTGGATTTAAAAACAAAGGAGACTAACATCTGTTATCAAATAACCTTTTACTGAAGATTTGAAACAGTTATTAGACTGTTAGAAAGTCTTTGAAATCTTTAAATCTCTACTAAAGCTACACTAATTTAAAAACTTACCTCACTATTTTTCAAAAAACGTTAAAAGCCATGTGCCAGATTTAATCATTGACTTATACTGACAGGAGTTTCTGAATGTCTTTCTGCTCAGTTAATTAGTTCATTCTCTAATAGGAATTATTTGGAAAGTACCTCTTGGGCATAGTGTGATGGAAATAGTATTGAAAGATGCAGGAGTATTCAGTGATCCAATCATATCTAGATGTTAATCTGACACTGGTTGTCCATATGTTCCTTATGTTTCTTTTCATGAAAATCCCAAAGATACTCTATCATCCAAATTACACTTCCCAATCTTCATTAATCTGTAAATCTTTAATTTTCTGTTCCCTCTATCTGTTGGTATCTTAGGTCCCCTGTGTCAGCTTTTTTCCTTTGAAGGAATGTACACTTTTGGCATGGAATCATTCTGCATTTAGAAAGCAGAAGAGTAGGTTTTCCATTTAGATTTAATCTGATATGACATATTTCGAGTATCCTCCAGGATACTTTTCTCTTGGTTTTTTTTTTTAAATTACATTATATTGTGGAAGAAGTGATGCAATTCACTCATAAGAGAGAAGTAGCAATACGTTTATTAATATAAACCAGCAAATTACAAAATCTGGTAATAAATGCAACAGCAGTTTAACAAGATTCTATTGCAAGATACACTTGATTATTTACTGCATAGAGGACAGGATCAGACAAAACTGTCAGAGAGACCCTCCTGTTGAGTCACGAAAAGGAACTCCCTTGTGTTCCAAAAGCGGGGAGTATAAGTGTGGCTGGATCTAGACATTGTCCTAGACTTGGTCAATGGTTTACATCTAAAAGATTATATGTGCACGATCAATCCTTTGTATCATTTAGCTAAGGTTTCAGAGTTTCAGTGTGTCTCTTCCCAATTCACTTATCAAGTGTCTGACGCGATAAGGATTCTCTCAACCTTGAGAAGTAACCTTGAGAGGTGTCTCTACTCAAGGGGAGATCCTGGCGCACAGCCTGCTGCTGTGCAGGATAGCTCAGTGGGCCCTGGGCTGTCGGCTGCTTATGGAGCAAGACAATTAGCTCATAGTCATATGTGCATACTGACTATAGATGTTAGCTTCTTCCAAACTTGGCTGGAGTTGAACCTTAATGAATACTGTGGTTAACTGGCTGTGTTGCTCAAATTAGCCCTTGGATATTGTGGTGTTGCCTGTCTCCCCAAAATCTACTTTGAGCCTGATGCAGCCATCGCAGACAGACTCATCTATTACCACCTCTGCTCCACTGCTGGTGGTTATCAGTTGAGCAGAGTTACAGGAAATAAAGATCAGGTTTGGGGTGAGGGGAGGGGGAGCACATAATCATGCATTATCAGAATATAACACAAATTCATTACCTTAAATAATAAATTGTTCAATTTATTTACTTTTGGTATCACTAGGACTCTATTTCCTGTTCCTGAATGGTTCTTGCAAAAAGTCCTTCATGGGAGGCAGTGACATTGGGAGCAAGGAAGAACAATGCAAAACAAATACCCAGGTAAAAGAATTTTAATTTCTCTTGAACTGAAATGAGATACAGGGAATGATATTTATTTATTTTTTTAAAAAAAAAGCCAACCATTTAACTGGAAGAATCTCCTTATTTAACTTGTTATTTTGCAAGGACTTCTGTTGTTGCTTATATTTGAAAACAGCTTGTGAATTTTTATGCAGCCTGTCTTTATAAACCCGTCCAAAGGTACCTTGTGATAGTTCAACTGTTAATAATACCTGTAAGTTGGAGACAGCACGGTTTGTTGCATTGAATATTGAATATCTCACTGTGGAAAAAGGCCAAAGCTCATATTAAAAGAGCAGCCATGTTTTGTTTAGCTGGTTGATATTCTTACTTGGAGTTGGTGCTCACTGAATGCTAGAGCAAGATCTATCTTCACATGTTAGGAGACTAGGAGTATTAAGTGTTTCTTAAAAATGTGTAATTATATTCAAACATGGTAAACTTCTTGCAACAAGCTTGACCTTTCTTAAATCATGCTATGTGTATGAACCTGGCATGCTTATATGGCAAAAGTGTGACAATGTAAGCTATCTCTAATTGAGTTCAGGTAAGACACGTGGTGCTGTATGTGTTTAACACATTAAACTCAACAACTCATACTGTGAAACTTCAGTTTTACAAAATGTCTGTCAAGAACTGCTGAAGTATGACAGCATAGAATTCATGGCTCGTATCCTGGTAGTTGAATTACATTTTGATGAAGTTACATATATTGGAGACCTCTTTCTGATAGGTACTGGTCCCAAATTACCTTTACTGTTGCCGCCTGCTGCTAAGTATTTACTTGCCTCTTACTCCAAAAGTTAAGAGTCTGTTGAGGTGCAGTCGTTTTGTTTACAGAGTGCTTGAGCTCCTTTGGGAATTAGATTTGCAATAAATATGTCTAGAAATTACATTGAGAAATACATCAGAAAGAATTCATTTGTAGTTAAAACTTGGCACTATTGTAGCCGGGCTCAAGCTCTGCAACAAGAATGGCTGGATACCTATGGGAGGAAGGGGGGAATCAGTCTCTTGCATATGTTTTGGCTGTCATACCTTCTCTAATGCATACCAATGCTTTGTTGTCACAGTTGCTATCAGAAAGGCTTTTTTCCTTTCAGTAAATACCTTTGGAGACAAAACAGGTGAAATCACTGGTGATAGGGAAATCTTAGTATAAAGAAAAATAAAAATAAAGTTGAGGCTACAAATTCTGTTTTCCTTTCTTGACAGTGCTACATGAGAAATATGGCAACATTCACATTTTGATTAAATATTAGAGAGAAAAATGGTGGGGATAGGAAACAATCTGAAATAGAATGGATCCTATTTTAATCTGAAATTGTGCCAAGAAGAAATTGTGTTTTAAGAGTTAATTTGAAAATATAGGCTGACAAAGTGTTCTAGGGGAACCTTTGGAAACAGACAGCCATTTCCAACAAATGTTCAGTGAGAATTTGATACTCTGCTGTCCCATTATGTCTTTGGACATTTTCAGTTTTTATTCTATATTGTATCACTCACCAAAGTTATTACAAAGGGTGGTATTTTCGGATTTCCTTCATAGCTCTTTGTATCCAACACTGGTGGTCAACCCCAGAGCTGGTACTCTGCTGTTACCCTTACTACGTCTGTCTATCTGCTTTTCTCAGTAGTCTCCTGGTCTTTGAATAAACTGCAGGCTCCCAGATCTTGCTGACCTCTTTCTGCTCTCTACCTCTTCCTGTGCCTGCCCTTAAACCAGTCTGAAACTTTCCTCCCTGAAAATGAGGTAGCTCAAAGAGGAAGAACAATTTTCCTCTTCTCACCAGAGGGTTCTACCTGATCCGGTCATGGTCTTAAAGAACATATTGTAACGTAGAACAGCTGTTACCAGGTGCTGCATTGCTTACTGGTGTTAGGATCTATGTGGTCTACATATTCCAAAGTCTCTGTAGTATTTTACAGGTATGTGGTGTGTGTGCCAAGACTTCCCATATTTTTGTTTGTGCATTTGATATGTCTGCTTTTAAACCCATGATTTTGAAGCTCAGTTTTCCTGGTTTTGCTATGAAGTCCAGTAGTGTCATTGTGGATTTTTTTATGTTTTTAACATCATGAACAGAAAACGTAATGGGAATCCTCTGTGAGGTACTTCCTTGCATGTACCCCCCATGCAGATGTAAATACCAAGCCTTATGGACCAGTCTATGAAAAAATGCAGCTTTTAGAAGTGTTCCCTAGCTTGGAACAAGAACAGTTAAAATGTAGCCAAAAAGAAAATCAAGTTTAACTCAATTGGCACATTTCAAAGCTTTTAAAAGTGTTATCTGTGATAATTTGGTATGTCTATCTCAGCCATACTTTCAGAAACTTTGACTTCCATTTCTTAAATAAAAAACACTTAGGAGAATAACTGTTCAGCTAAAAAGGGTGCCTTTTTGTCACCTTCAAGCCCTGTTTTCAAGGAGAGACATTTAACATATTTCCTGAGCAAAGCATTTGGTTTCAACGATTTGGTGTCCTAAGTTAGAAATATTTCAGCCAGTATATTTTGTAAGATATTCTAAGCAAGTGTAATTATAGTTCTTAGTGTATGTTAGGGGCCAATGTGCTTGAAACGCAGGGTGGGGGTTTTTTATTTCATTTATTTCCTTATATGAAGTAGTGGAGATGAATTATTCTGACTATGTTTATCTCCCTTAATCATAGTGGCTAGGCATAGCTGCAGTGTTAAATAAATGGTTAAGAATATTGCAAGAGCCTCTTTCAGGAAATATATGAAAAGCAAGAAACTATATTAGGATTATATGGGAATTTGTTCTTCAAAGCTTCACTTATATTCTGCTCCGTGTGATTTCAATTCTTAACAACTGTAGTAGCAGAATAGGTCTTGATTGTAAATGTGACTTGTATATGTGGGATTGTCCTTTGTCACTTTATCTGAAGTATTTGTTCTTTTGTTCTGAAGTTCTTTGAAGTGGCTTAGAAAACATGACTGAACATAGCTATACAAGTGTCCGTAGCATGGTCCTTTATAATAGCTGAGGTGACTACATGGAGCCAAGAATACTGCAGCATTCAAGTTGTCTTGCTGTTCGCAGGCAGTAATGCTTCATTGCTGTGCTTCCTAAGAAGATTAATGTTTGTCACTACAGAAATCTGTTAACTGTAAAAAATAAGTAAATAAATTAAAATTACTCTGTATTTATTGAATGTGAATATCCTGAGATACAGTTCAGTGCTGCCTAGAACGCATCACTGGCTCCCTATTTTACCTCCTGCTAGTGGGGCAGAACAAATACCTGCACAGGTGGGCTTAATTCAGCACATACTAGGGCATCAATATTTTTGCAGCAAAGCAAGAAATTTTCTAGTCTGTCAGTCTTAATTGTTTTTGTCACAAAGCACATGGAAAGGGATACAGTTCTTCAATAAACAGATTTCAAAATAATTTTGATTCTGTCCCTCTAGAATGTCTGCAAACTCTTTTAGGTTAGTGATATCTACAGCTTTATGAACACATCATGACTTGAACTATCCACACTGTAAGATTTGATTAACTGCCTGTCAAGGTCAGACTTGTGCAGAAACTTCTGTGATATGACCTCATAGTCTGACAGCAAAATACTGATAACGGTTCTGAATGCTTCATACCCTTGGCACTGTAGCTTAGGCATGGTCGCTTTGCAGGTCTCTGATCTTAAATCCTGGTAGGTAAACCAAAAGGCCAGTGTCTCATAGACGAGTGGCACTCATGTTTCAGGTCTTACTAGTGTAAAAATCTTACCTGAAGAGCTGCTCTTTAGATTTCTGCTTTTGACAGTCACTTGGGTGCAATATATTCAGCACTGTCGTTAGAAACTACACGTGCAGTCTTGCTTGTACTTCTTTTCAGCATGATTGTCAGATGGTGCATGACAACTGACAAACCAGTTAAAGGTAATATCTGTGAGTCAGTGAGTCTAAATAATTATGCCCAGCCTCTAACATGTGTCTATATGCTTTGAGATAAACCTTTTTGAAATGGCATCTCAGAACATCAGTGGGAAAAAAAGACAAGCTATGCCTTTTGTTGTCTCTATTGCCTTCATCTTCCATTTACCTTCGGCAGTTTCTGATATTTACTAGTGGTGTCTAGGAAGACTCTCACAAAGCTTTATTTTTGTAACATTTTCCTGCACCTCTTCCAAAATGAACTGTTGGGAAATAACCATGGTGATGCAGCTAAAGGTAATTCTGCTGCACAATTAGGCCATACGACTGGTGTGGAGCCTGAACAGGTTCCCTATGCTGGTGTGCTGTCACTTGGTCTATTCTCCCCTGTGTCTCTGTGGGTAAATTGCAACATTTTCTGTGCCAAATGTCCAAGGATTATTTTCCCCCTCAGGAAACCATGGGAGAATGTTCTTTCTAAATACAGAGTATTTAACAGCTCCAGCATTCAAATTACAGCAAGCACTGGAAGAATAAATTAATGGATTGTATGTAATCAGGGCAAAACCACTTGTAGGGACAGGTGAAACCTACAGTGTAGACATAGCCATAATGCAACAGTTCTTTACAGAATAGTCTGCAATAACTTGGATTTAAAGAAGGTGAAAGTGGAGTCTGTAGACTAGTTCTTTGCTTCTAATTCTGGAAGATTCTTCTAGCTCATTTCTTTATTTTCTCTCTTGTTTTCTTTTCCCCTCACCCTATCTCTTTCTTTCTTTCTTTTTTTTCTTCTATATCCTTCTTGCTGCACTTTTCCTTTGAACCTTCTCTTCCTGTGTGGTATAGTCAAGCTGAGAGATGCTCCAGATGCTTCAAATTGCCACTCCATTACTCTCTTTGTACACTAACCCCACCCCAGCACAAGATTTCCCTGTTCCTCCCGCACACGGGGAACTTGGCATACTGATACCTCATGAAGACAATGTCAATATGTCCAAGGTACCCCTTGAGCCAGAGCTATTTATGTCGCTTTCTGCACTTGGTGCAGCACTACTTCTCACAGTCAGTAAATCTCAGCTGTCTGAGTGCTGGAATCTAATTACCCTGCCTTATTCAACCAGCTGCTACAAAGAGCTGAAAAGTAGAAGTCCCTTTGGTGCCCATTATGAGCAGGTTTTGCTGTGTTTGTTTTGCAGAAGCATTCATGTTCCACATAAATAACAAAGAAGCTCAAACACACAAACTTGCTGTTACACATTGAAAAATAATATGAAGTTTCATTTAAACTATGATACAGCCATGTGAATAAGCCAGCTCTTGTTTACTCAGACTCAGAGGACCACTGCTGATGGACTTTGGCCTGAAACCCTCCAAATACTGCCCTGAATAGTCAAGAAGTACCCTCTTAGTCCTGGTGTAGGTTCTTTGGTCAGTGGCAAGTTGTATGTACCTCACCGTGTCCTCTTCACTTTAACTCCATGTTGGCAAGTGAACCACTATTGTTACTGAGGTTATGTGAATTGATCAACTACTGTGATTAATTTATTGGGAGGCTATAGGTTGGCCACATGTCACACTGTTATATGTTTGGTTTAGGGAAGAAAATAAATTTGTAGCGTGGTTGAAATCAGTGGGCTGTTCCAGTTTTTTGCACTGATGCTTAAAGCAGTTTGCTCCAATGTTTTAAGTACCCTGCTCTAGGGAAATACTAAGATTTCTGGGAAAAAACCTCCAAAGTCTGTCTGATTAGTCCTTTATGATGGCATTATACAGCTGTAGAAGGAAACCTGTTCGCTGCATCAACAGCCCTTCTTAGATAGAACTGCCAGGTATAAAAATAATATTAAAAATCAGGAATGTGTATATTCTGTGTTTTTTCTTATCTTTTTTATTTTGACAAAAAATCAGCAATCAACAACAACAAAAGCAACTGCTGGTCACTGGCACAGCTCTGTCTACTGAGTGGTGAAATCATTAGTTTTCTTCTAGCTGCTAGGAGAACTGCTTAAAAAGTGGTTTGCAGAGTCCCAGGTGGGAAATGAAGAATTGGAAAGTAGATGGAAATAAGTTCTCTTACACAGCTGTACTTACTCAGAGTTTTAGATATACTGGCTCTGTCCATTTCATTTATCTGCTCAACATAAGGTGATCTGAAACTGTACTGCGCTGTGGTTGGAAATCTACCTTTTTTGACTAAATCAGAATCCCTAGCATCAGCTTTTTACCAAAAATTAAATGGATCTATAATAAATCTATTTCCTTGGGAATAAAAATGTCAAATGTTGGCATTTCTAATTAACAAGGCATGTCAGATACTTAAAATTTAATGTGTCCCATGCCTCTACCAAATAGTCTCTTACAGCTGTAATACTATTCACTTGACACCTCATAAATAACAATTTTTACATGAAGACTTCTGCATGGAAGACACTTTAGACTGAATGAATTAATACATCAGAATTTTATGCATTGCAAAGAAATGGGCAAAATTAATACCAAGTACTAAAAGTCATCAACAGGAACTATGTAACTTTCGATGTAACTCCTAAGATGTTGATGGTTTTTTGCAATAACCTCCCTTTTGTAATAGGGTCAGATAAATTATATGTAATCGGGTCAGCAAAGAAAAACTATCCTGCATTATAGGAATTCCCTATGTGAAAGCAATTTGCTAATTCCTTTTACAGTAGAGAGAAGACAGTACTCCTTAGTAGCAATAGGGTGAATTTCCTGTGAGTTTGTATGTGCAGGCAAGTGCAAAAAACAAACAAGAACCACCCCAAAAACTCCTGCAACAGATGAATTCAAAATCCCTGTTTCTAAGAGGTGATAACACATGTTATTTTGCCAGAAGTTATATGCTATGAAGTTTCAGTGCATTTCTGAAGTTAAGAAAGTAAGTTCATGTAAGGCCAGATCAACCTGAAGCAATAGCAAAACAAAACAGACACAAAACCACCAAAACAAGAAACTTCCACAAAAAACCCCCGACCAAAACTAACCAACCAAAAAATGGAAAACCACTTGTCTTTTGTTTTAAAAATGTTTTATCTAAGTTCTGTAAATAGGGCTCTGATATGAGGAAGGCTTCTGACTAATCACTGTTATTATTGGCCCTTGGAGACAGGAGTTTTGGAGTCTGGGCAAAAATCAGACCTATTCAGATGATCAGAGTTTACCCACTGGTTAGAGTGGGGGAAGATATTCTGCTTCTAGGGGAAGGGGTGCGTGCTCTGAAAGACCAAATTCTCCATCAGTCTAGTAAATGGGACATTCTCTTGGAGGTAAACAGGGTGTGAAGGGCCCAGTATTTTTTGAGGCTTTATACAGACTTGGCTGAAAAAGGTGATTCCCAGAACTCTAATCTCCTGTTGCTTTTCATCTTTTTTTTTTTTTTCCCATCTTTTTCTTAGAAAGAAAAGCAAAAATGCTTAAAACCTTTATTTCTAAGAGGTATTGGAAAGCAGCAAACTATCTTGGCAACACGCTGATAACAATCTGTCACCAAAGAAGGAATTGTTCTAAATTTTTATTAGCTATTTGTAGTGTGGGTAGCACTTAGAGGCCTTGATCAGACACAGAAGTGGTGTCAGCATTAACACATGGACAGTCCCCACTTCAGACAAACTTATTACCTCAGAGGCAACAGAAGTGAACTCTTCCTTGAGATGGGAGGGTGTGCAAATGAAGAAGGAAACTGCGTAGCATGTGGTCTTGTATAGAAGTATGGGGAGCGGGAGCTTGCACCTGCTGTCCTGCAGTGCCTGGGCATGTGTCTATTTAAATAGAATCTTTCCAAGTCCATCTCCTAAAAAGTTTCTTACGTTCCGCAAAAATATGACACTTCTTCCTGCTAGTCCCCACACGGAATATCAGGACAATCTGAGCTGGGATTTGCCATCTGTTATTGAGTAAGGCATACTACATTCCCCAAAGCAGTGATACAGCTGCACTTTCATGTAATTTTTTATTTGAGTCATAGATGACTGACTTCACGCATAACACTTTTGGTGTGGCCTTTGGAGGGGCTGGAGGGGAAGGTGGGACAGTGGTGCTTGGTGTAGCTGTGGGTTGGTTGGTTTGTTTTTTCACCCTCACGTCTTGCTACAACATTTTCTGCCTTTTGAGGTGATTGAGCTTAACCAGTCTCTAATTCCCAAGTCAAGGATGCTCTGAGCTTCTTTGGGGATGTCTCACTTACTCCGACTCTGCACTGTGACTGGAGTACTTATCTGAAGTAAGAAGATGGAGAATAGTATAACGTATATTGCACTTTTCCTTCTGTATCTCTCTGGTGCACATGCTTATCTAGTTTTATTTCAGATGGTTTTTTTTTGTTTGAAGTTAGGTTTAGCAGTCAGTAACCTTTGTCCCAGGAAGCTGGCTGCTAGTTTAAGGCTGTCTATTGCAGTGCACCACCTAGTTTTGTGCAATTTTTTCTTATTCTCAGGACCCAAGCTTGAGGTACCAGGCATTCTTCCATTTACTTGGCATATGTGACGTGGGTACATTTTTATTGCCCACATTCCACCTCTTCACTAGTCTCATTCTCTGTTTTCATCTCATTTAAAATGTCAGGATCTGCCACTTCTCTGCCAATTTTATGATGGCCTACACTGGCAAACACCCGAATTGTGCTATAGTCATTCCTGCAGGTGGAGAGGGCAGCGTCTCTTGATGTTTCTTCTGGATGATGTGAGTTTTGATGCTTGGACACTGTGTATTGAGGCTGCATTTCCTAGCTGTCTTGGTCTCTGGACCTGATTATCTGGGATGGAAGCAGAAACCTGTGACTGAAAGGGACCTATTGAGTACATTCAGTAACATGGTGTTTTGTTAGATTATCTTTTATACAGTATACAATTATTTTGTCTGTTCTTATTTCCTGGTCGGGTAAAAAGAAGGAGGTTTGATTTGAGATATAGCCTCAAGTGACAAAACAAACTATCGTTTGCATGGATCTATAAACTTCCCCAATACTTCTAGTGACTTGCCGTGCTCAGGAAAGAGAAGTCAGCATACCTAAATGAGAAACTTTCTCAGCATGGTGTGTGATATTTGCCATTTCTGCTTTCCAAAAAGTAGGCTTTATTTTTTATGTATTATGATTGGAAAGTATTTTTATTTAATTGAATATAAATACTTTAATCTTAATAATGAACAGTAGGAGACAAGAATACTATCAGACCTTTCTTTCCACTGCCTCTTATGTAGCCATACACAACAGCACAAAGGACTGTACCTTCCTAGTGTTTAGTACCCCTTTATACTACAGTGAAATTATTCTAGATGTGCAGTAGTGGTAACTGAAGCCACACAGGAAGTCTCACACTTGTGGAATGCAGCATTTCTCCTGAAAAAAACCCCCATTGCCCTTGAGGGGCTACAGTACAAAGAGGGCAGCAAAACCTCCTGTTATTTGCTGAACCTTTATGTTAGTGAATGGTGTGCTGTTATAAGAGGATGTTCAGGTTTGCAGTTAGCCAGCTCTCAGCCAAAATAAAATTTTATCCTGGTCTCCTGTGGCAGGCTTTGCAACACACATCAGCTGTGGAACCTTGCTATCAACACTGCATGCTGAGATCCTTCTTTCATGCAAATTATGACTTTTTCTGTGCGCAAGTGATAAGCTTTTTTCAAACGACATGGTAACCTAGCAAATAAAAAGCTTCCATATTCTCATGAAGGAGTGGCTTCTTTTGTATGCCTCTTAGTGACCTTAATTTCCATGTGATTAAATTTTGATCTTTTAATGATTTCACTGTGATGGGTGACAGAGAAATGAGGGACAAGCAGTAAAAACTGGCACATCATTGCTTGCAAATGACCTCATTTGAAAAATACATAAAATAGATTTCAAAATTCAACTGAACTGACTTTCTCTTCAAATTAAATTACATTACATCCTCCTTGTTATTATTTTGTCATAAAGATGGCTGGATTTCTGATTAGGAAACATCATCAAATACAACTTGACTGAAGTAAATAACAAAAGTAATTGGAGAAATCCTAGAAAACTTGAGCCACCTGATGTTTCCTATGCTGCTTATTTCACATTAAGTGTTTAGAGAGCACTATTAGTGAATTTAGTTGGATAATAATTAAATCTTCAATTAGGAAGATAATGTTTATTGTAAAATATTTGTGATGCTTCCACTGTTGAAATGCAGAAATCTCAAAGATTAGCTCAGGAGGAGCAGTACGGAAAGTAAACCAGTAATGCAACCTGGTTGTCCAGGCTCTGAATGCCCTTGCTTGAGTAGACATAGAATTATTTCAATAGTTTTAAGTATTATCCGTTTTAACTAAGTTATTTCTCTGTAAATGACACGAGGATCTGATACGTATATGACAAAAAAGGTGTATGGGGGGACTTGTTGATATCAAATGTTTGATAAAAGTGAACGTATTGTTAGTAGTTTAAGACAATTAGAACAACTGAGTTGTTATATATTAAAGATATAAGCATTTTTGTATGTACTTTTAAATGCTTCATTAAGCACCAGCAAGTTCTTTGTTCAAATGAGGAAAGTACCACCACAAGGTGAATGACCTGACTGGAAGTTTAGCACAAGAAGCACTAACTAGAGGAAAGGTAATTGTGGCAGGGGAAGGTCGCAATCACTGACTCAAGAAAAGCCTCAAAAAGAAGTTGAAACTGAGCATGTGAACTAATTAACGTGAGAAGCGGGATAATCACTTGACAAATAGGAAACTGAGTATTAAGTAATGAAGGAATTATGTAACTTGTAACCGGTGAAGGCTGATGTCTTTGCTTGCTGAGCTGTATAAATAGTGTAAAGTTTTGCTGGTTGGTGTGCTAGGCTTTTGTGGGTTACCGCCTGGCTCCCTGCTTTGTGCAAGCTGGAATAAAGGAATAGAAATACATCAGCTTGCTGCCTGTGCACTAGGGAACAAGCCCGCTTATGGGACAACATTGTTGTATATGAGCAGCTAATAATACAAGGAGAACATTAACCAGGGTATTAATTCTTGTAAAAATGTCACAACAATGATTTATTAAAGGCATAGAATTCTGGTCATTGCACCCTAGTTTGAACAGTGCAAGGTGTTTGAATTTGACCCGATTTGTTTACAATAGTGTTAATGTCATTGACTTATTTGTAAACAAATGACAGTTAAAATTATACCCATTTTTTCCAAATGAGGGAGACTCTCTTCATGGCACATGAGATTATAGTTCCCCACTTGTTTAAGATCTAATTTCACCAAGAGATTCTTTTGACCAAAAACCCCTTACAGCTGTTTTCACAAGAAAAGGAAAGCACCACACAGTAGGCTTGAAATCATGACTTCAGGTTCTCCAGCAGCAAGGGAATCCTCTACCTGAACTTGCTCTCTACTAAGACCATAAATCCGACTTCTACTGCCAAAAAAGCTCTCCTGGCATAAGGTGGTGTTTTTCCTCTGTTAGGTATTACTGCTTTACAAGCAAATCTGTTTTGTACATGCTTTGTCTTAATCAGGAGAAAGTTAGGCAAAGGCAGAAACAAAAGATAGTAGAAGTCTTTGGCAAACCTTGCTTAGTTAAAATCAGCAGTAGGCAGAAAATTGAATATTGCTAAGCACGGTACTTTGTGAAGAACTAATATTGACAGAGATGTCAAAACCTCAAACTTTTTATTGTCCATTTTTCCTCAGATACAGATATATTTTTCCAAAAAATATAAGTATAAATGAAAGGGAAACACCATCATGTTATTTGAAAGATGTGAGCTTTGGATACATATGTTACATGCCGGCAAAAGCAAAAAAGAAAGCACACTACCACCCCCAAAAAACCCCCACCAAACAAACCAAAAACCCAAAAGAAAGATGCAGTGAACCTTCTTCAAGAAATGTCTGTATCTAAACTCAGACTAGACAAGCTTATTGTTTTTTGCATTACACTCTGAGCACGGCTTTTGTGTATCTATCTTTCCATTTCTGCTGAAGACCAAATCCCCTTGTTTAAGTGGCTTGATTAATATAATTTAGAATGCAATAACCACTTTGTAAAAGCTACAAGTAAAGTACTGTAGATGCAGCATTGTGGTGACTTTGATACAGAAAATACTAAGGATTTTTGGTTCTGATGGGGTTCTATACATACTGATTCACCCTTTGATGTTAAGCATGCACAAGGAGAAACCTAACATAATAACTTTGAATGCTTTTTCTTTCCTTTTGTAAATATTTGTATTTGTGGAGTCTATATCTGACGGTTTTAACTGTGAGAAGTCACAAGGCTTCCTTTGTGGAGTCAAACAAACAGGCCTCCTGGATCACTAGACCATCCCCTATGTCACAGTTGAATCTGGAAGAATCAATCAGTAGAAAAAAGGCACATACAGCTACATGTGGAGATTCAGTGGTTGTATTTTACCTGAAGTTTTGAACTAGTGTTAATAGAAGGATCATGATCTCAGGGCAATTCCTCTTTGAGAGATGCCACTTCTGATTTATAATTACATACTGCCGTGAGTTGTGGCTATTTGTAGAATTGCAGAGCTGTATAGGTTGCAAAGGGCCTCTTGGAGGTCATTTCAACTCCCTGTTTAAAGCCAGGACCACTCAAATTCAGTCTATAAACAAATTCTGTGCCTCTGCATAGCACAGGCAGCACTGGAGAAACAGCCTTGGTATTTACTTAAACCTAAATAAAACACTCTGTCTTGATGGGAACTTGCAACTTCTGAAAAAGTACTTCTGTGTCTGCTCTGGTTGTCTAAAAATGTGGGATAAACTTCAGGCATTCATGTGGTTTATATATTGCTTGAGTTGCCTTTGCATCCAAGCTAAAAAATGTATTTCATGTAAAACTTGGATGCAAAGGCAACTCTAGCAATATATAAACCACATGAATGCCTGAAGTTTATCCCACATGGATCAGAAGTATCAGCCTGTTGAGTTACCTGCATAATCTCACTGCTGTGACTTAGATTTCAAATATAAAAAACCAATGAGGCAGACTATGGAATCCTCCTGCATATTAGAATATATTGTGAGATGAAACTGAAGAGGTTATTATGAGTGCAGATAAGTTCTTGTACCTATTCCAACAGAAATCAAAGCTTAGCTTTTCTATTTCCCATCTGTATTTGAGCCAGCTCTTTTAGCTCTAGTCAGGAACCCTTAATCTGGCAAGCATGATGTCTTTTATATATTTTGTTCTCTGTGAGAAGCTGGGAGCTAAAATCAAATACAAGTTCAATGCAATTTGCATGTACTTTAGCAGGCACTGCAGTTCAAAGAAAAATGGGCTCTAACAGACCTTTGTAGCATCTTTGGCAGTTATGTTATAATGTGGTGACTACTTCATATGTAAAATGGTCCTCAACTGTGTGGATTTGGAAGCACCAAAGAATTGTAATGCTCACAGCAGCCGCAGGTGATTTTGTTCAGACACTTCAATGTGTTTCAAGAGCATCATAATCTGGATGGTTTTTCCGGTGCTCACATGCACTAAGAATGGCTTAAATGGTTAGCACGGCAGCTTGTGGTGTGGTTGTGGTGACACACAGGTGAGTCCAGTAGGAGAGCATTTACTCTGTTCTCAAATTATTGCATAGGGGTATTGTGGGAAGCAAGGAAGCTGTCGTCCAAAGAGATGATCAAATGACCAGACCCCAAATCTGAGAGAGATCTTTAAAACTTGCCTTGTTTTTACTGTTTTAAATAATGTTAGCTGCAGAAGTATTAAGAAAAGTGCTCTGCAGTAACTAAAGCAAAGAAAATGCCAGCATGCATGAAAGTGGGGAGAAGGGGGATATGGCAGACAAAAGTCAGTCAATACAAAGAATGGTCAGCCTAGCTTTTCCGGCTGTGTGTTGTGTAACTGCCAAATCTGAGGTGGTATCACACATTGCTCTTGGCAGCAACTTTGCTTCAGAAAGTTGTTTTCAGTTTGGATCATTTCAGAACTGTGTCCATGACAGAGTGCAATGTGGGGGACAAGTACAGCTGGCTTGCGCAAAAGATGTCAGAGGGACATCGCCATTTCTTACAGTGGTTTTGTCATTGAGGGGAATGTAATATGTAAGCACATCCTGCAAGAATGTCTATGCTGGGACTGAATTATTTTTCGCAGCTTAAACACTGCTTAATTTCTGTACAGGCAACCTTACTCATAATTAAATTGTTCTTAATTTGATTTGATCTAAATTACAGTGAAAGTGAATTAAGACACATGAAATAAGCTATTTAAATTCTGGATTAAACCATCTACATAGTTTTATGCAATTTAATCAATGTCCTTCAAATTCACAGGCTTAGTTGAAGTAATTACCTTTTCTAAGATCCTTAAGTGCTGCGATGGCAATTTCTGTGTGAAAACTCTTGTGGGGTACAATATTTAGGGAGTACAAAGGCCATACCTTTCTAAAATCCTATCAGCTAAATATAAATAGTTCGTGTATTGTCTTTACAGACAAAGGTCAGCTTGAAAAACAGCACGAGTGAACTTGCTCTGAGATGACAGAAAGCATTCTTAGGCACCTGGAGAAAAAGGCCAGTAGAAGTTTTTGTGTCCATTCCAAATGCAAAGCTTGCTAATGCATTTTATCATGGTGTAGAGGGTGAGTGGAATTCTGTTACCAAGGCTGAATATTTTTGGCAATGTTTCGGGGCAAAGCTAAAAGATCAAGATAATGAAGTATAAAAAATATAATGTTTTCATGCCTTCACTGGAACTGAACTGAATTTATACTTTGGTTTTAGATTTAAAAGAAAGATCTGTAAATTAATTATAACCTCAAGAAATGCAGAGAAAACTCTGTTTTCAGATATATGAGGATTGTTATCATAAAACATTTCTTTTCTTGAGTTTATAATATAATACAGATTTCTCTTTGATACAGGGATTTGTTTTAATCAGACAGGTTTTCTGATTTTATATAATGTACTAAATTTTAAATTGCTTCCAATAATGTCTGCCTGACCTTTGCCTCCTTACCTTACCTGTTTTACGTAGTAGTCAGAGACTAATTGCCTCTGCATTATCACAGCAGTCATTTCTTCTGTCTTTCCCCCTTCTTACCACTGAATGTAATCTAGCATTTGTAGGGTATTTATTTAACAAGTTGAAGGGAAAAAAATGGAATTAGGTCTATGATGCTTGTTTTTACAGGGATTCTTCCGGAATTTGTCCATGCACTAAACTCATGTCGCTGCTCATTTCTCTTGCTTGAGGGAACTTTGCTAAGGTCTAGCCAATGTCATTACAATGTCTGTCTTTATTAGAAAACACCAAGAGAGGAATGATTTTAGTAAGAAACATGGTAAATTATTGTAAAAACGACTTGAACCCTTTGACAAGTATTATTTGAAGGGAGTCAAAACCAAGTTATTACTTAATTCTCCAGCTATGGGATCTTGTTCCATGCTGGAGCATTGGAGCTAGGGTGCTTATGGGTAGTAACAGTTACTACTGAAATAATTTACAGTGTACTTAATTCTCACTCAGAATGGACTATAAATTGGAGATACATGTTTTTGAGTAGCAGTCCATTTTTAAAAGCTGCTTTTCAACTGTGACTTGCGTTCAACCATCTGTATAAACAGGAAACTAGAAATACCTCAATTGTTTGCCAGCCATTCTTGGTTCCTTTGAAAGACAAAAGAGTCTCACTTTTCCTTAGTGGGGGATGCATGGGGTCCTCAGAGCTGGTGAGAGCAGAAGGTGATGGTCCACTTTCACCCTCTGAAAGATGCTGGTCTGGCCTATCCTCCTCACTCCAGCAAATATCCTGACTTTAATTGAAGTGGAATTAAACAAAGCTTTACTTTTGTAAGGTTGTGTGGGTATAATTCTAAAGATTTAGGAAACATTTTGTAATTAAGCTCTTCAGGTGGTCACTTTGCTTTTAGAAATACCTGTGGCTTACATGCAGATGCTGTTCAATGTCATTAAGTAAAGACAGTATGAATACTGCTTGAATCCCACACCTTCCAATGAAAAGCCTTGGGACATTTTACAGTGTCTACACAATGTTCCTGTCATTAAGGAAATTTACATGGACATAGGTTTTGAACAAGGATTTGCTCAAGCCAATAAGTAATAACTGAGTTTTTGAAGGCTTTCTGTTATGTCACAATGATCCTACTTAGGATTTTTTTGCAAAAATGTTTGTCCTTTTCCCAAGTAAGAAAGTCCTTTTGAGAACATATTTTCTGAAACACTACATGCCTCTTTAGAGGCGTGGTTTGGTGGGGGACTTGGAAGTCCTGGGTTAATGGTTGGATTTGGTGATCTTAAAGGTCTTTTCCAACCTGAATGATACTATGGTTCATGTAAATCTTTTGTTTTGAGAAGTATCCAAACTGTAAGCATAACATGAAAACCTTTTACAGGTTTTTACACCTGCAGAAAGATTACATTTCTATTTTACAAGTTTATATACTAGAGTTCAGTGGATGCAGTCATTATAAGGCTAAGAACAGAACAGAGAATTCTTCAATGGTAACGTGTTTTTTCTTAGAAGGGATTACTTCACAAATTAAACCACTATGTTCTATGTAATCGCTTCCTCTTGTTGGCTTGTTTCACCCTTCTCATATTGGAAATAAATTCAAAACTATCTTGAGAGGTCCATATTGTAGCTCATGTAAACATCACTATACAGCCTTAATGGGGCCCACGCTATGCAGGTGCACGTCTTCTTTATAAAGCCACTAGATCCTTTGTAACGACCTGCTAAATGTTTAGGCAGTTTATTGCTTATGGTTTCCTTTACCCTTCCTTTACCTTAGCAAAGTGGAAGGAAACAAAAAAGAAATTAAACTAGAAAGAAGGAAGATATGGTGGTTTTTTTCTAGATAACAGAAATCATAGAAATTTTCCTCATTTTTTTTATACAGATGTGATTTCCACTAGTTCAGTTAAGATTTCCCACTTTTTACTTTGAAGTTAAGACATTCATATGCTGGCTATGGTGTTCCTACCAGTGATATTTTCATTTGACATACATGATGTTCACAAATACACAGTGACTAAGATGTCCCAAGTATATGACAGTTGTTTTTTAGGGAAATAAACACCAATCTCAAAGGAGGAGGTTGCAATTACCGTTCTTATACACCAGACAAATCTCCCTCTAACTGGCAGTGAGTGATTTAGAGGTAGGAGTGAAATTTCAGTTGTTTCCTTGACCCTTCCAGTAAATATTCTCCCTTGCTAATATTGAGTATTTTCTGTCTGTATCAGCAAGTCTGTTTTTTAATGAATCAAATATGAATATAGTTGGTTTGAACTATCTGAAAACATTTTAAAATGTTTATGACTTTCTGATCTATATCAAAATACTTCAAATTGCTGATCATTTTTCTCTTGGGAACCATTTTCTTCCTACAGTAATGAAGCCCAGGAGCTGTCTCGCTCATTTATCTTTATATCATCCTAACTGAGAGAAAAGGAAGCTGTCACTAGGTGATAGACTTCTGCTAGACTTGACTGCCAGTTGAGTCTGTGATGTGCTTCTATGCATATTTTTTCTTGTGTTTTTACCTAACATTTCATAAGCGTCATGTTGATGGAGTAAACTTGTGTCTGTGTTGAATCTATAGTTATAGCACCAGATTACATCTGTGATCTTTGAGGCAGTACCTCTTAAATGCATTTCTCACTATAGTCCAAACTGTACTGGATTATTTGCAAGTCTCTTGAGAGCTGTTCTTCAAGGGTCATTCATGCCAGTATCAACCTGAGTGACCTCCACGCCTCTATCCCCTCATGACTTTATGAAATAATTCACTAGAGATGAACACGTACACTCACTACAGAGATCTGGTATTGTTCATCCTTTCAAATGATCAGTGAAGGGAGTCTAAAAATTATTTTAACACAGCAGCCTCAAAATAAGACAGCAAATTTCTGTTTCTACCATATGGCAATAAAAACGTATGTTTGGCTAACCAGCTGCACATCACCCAATCTATTGGATATTGATAAAAACATTCACCTAAAGCATGGGTTCATCTTATTCTGAGATCTTTAAGTAAAAATGCCACTAAGTATTGAGGAAGGCATCCTCATTAAGTATTCAGTACCTGTGAAATGATATCCTGAATATTAGCGCATCTTCCTGAATCAGAGCTCAGACTGCCTCTTTGAATGTTTTTATAAGAATCGTGAGAGTCTCTGCTGACATCTATAGTTAGATAATTGTTTTGAAAGCATAGTCTATCCCTCCTCCAACTTTTCCACTGATATATGCTGTGTTTCAGGTTTGGGGGGAGATAGTGGATAATTTCTAAATCTATAACATATAGCTATAAAAATGCTGTTTCTTGTCTCTTTTATTGTATGCACTTATCTCTTTAATTTCTGATTGAATACTTTCAAAATACAGTTTATAGTTGATCCACAACAGCACAATTTAATTTTAACTTTTAAATGTCTCTTTTAAAACAATTTTATTTAAACTTTCGAGTAAACTTGCTGATAGCTATCCTCAGTGTTAGTGCAGTGTTTGCATGTAGGATACATGAGACACACTTTGTGTTTATGATTTGAAATGAGTATGTGAACCAAGTTCTGTCTGTATGTGATCTGTAGTGCCGAGAAAGATTTTAGAAATTAATTGCTATTTTGTTGTGCAGAAGTAGAGGGAAAGTGACAGCACAGCCATTCCACCTGCATCTCAGAAGACTCATCAAATTAGCATCATCCCTTTAACTCCTGCACAGTGATGTTAGAAGGGAGCGATCATAGTGCCAAGCCATTCTGATTTACTTCAGCAACAAGGACATAAGTGTTTTGGAGTCTCTCTTCCTTTTGCAGCACAGAAAGGAAACGGGTGGCTATAGTTGCCGTTATGTTAACTTTTCCTTCCCCTTAGGCTGGATTATTTTAATATGAAAAGTGCAAATCCAATGTTATTTGTATTTAAATTTGGTTTTCATGAAAGGAAAGTACTGCCTACAGCTCCTTATGTTGTAAAAAACTTTCTAAACTAGTTTATTTGGGTACAATTTGATGTTAAATTACTGTGGGCAGCGGCATAAATAATAAGATTTCTAGAGAAATATGATAAATTATTACTATTGCAGCTTTTCTCTTATAGTCAGCATACTATTTATTTTTTCGTACTTCATGCTATTTGCATTTTCATTAGATGTTTGGAGATTAGAAGAGTGGTGATACTTGCAGAACTGTTTGGACTTTTAAAGAGATTTAGATATTAATAACTAAGACTGGGTGAATTATGTATAGATTATAGAAGCCTATACAAAATAAATCAGAGGGATCTTTACCGTCTGTATCAGTGGGGCCAGGACTTCATATGTGACAGATAAGAGACGAACATTCTAACTAGAAGAATGTATCTTGTATTCTTAGCCATAAGTTGAATTATCGTGAAAGGAAGGGGATAGCTAGACTTGAAGAATATGTGAAAGCATTCAGAAATCATACTCTGTCTAATATACGTATTTAAATTCAAACAATTTAGTCAGTGATGGTTCCTGATTCTGTGGGAAGTTTAAGCAAGCAGAAACAAAAACCAGCAGAAATGGCTGGACCTGCCAAGTCCAGATATTTAAAATGAAAGATTTGCTCATATCTCAATATTGAGAAATAGCAAATGATGAAAAGCTCTAAAAATAGGAATGTACTTGTACATAAGGGTACAAACACTCATAGTGTACATCATGTCAAATTAGCAGGATGGGTGGGAGGAACATAGTATTCTGTTACATACTACTGGATTGTCAGACGGCTTGAAGTAAAAAGGAAGAAAAGTTGGTGGACTTAATTAGTAAAAGCAAGATGCAGGGGAAGTATGAGGAAAAAAAGTCTAATGCAATTTTAACCACTGTAGCATATAATAGTAATCAGAAGATAAAATAATAAATGTATATATATAAATATATATATTTATATATATATGTATATAAAAAATAAAATAATGTAGACAGTATGTAAAATGAAAACAGTTTATTCTCTGAATTATTATTAATACTTTCTGGTATCAAACAGAGCTTGAAAAATTACAAATATTTAGTTAAACATGAATTAAGAAAGCATATTTTCAGATTAAAATAGTTTCCATACCTGAAGGTATATGAGCAGGTTAGATGTAGAGGAAAGCATGTATTTTAGTAATGTCAGCATATTTGAAATAATTTGGGTAATCTTTTCATAGGCATATTTTGTAAAAAAAATAAATTCTATTCCATGTTCTGAAAATGCCATTGACTGCAAAAATCCCTGAAGAAACTGAAGTATAGCAGAATAGCAGTGACTGGGAGCTTGTAGGCATTTTTTAATATTAATTTGAAAAGACTGTCAGCAAAGCAGTGGAGGGTCAAGATCCCAAGAAGTGAGAATATGGTTGATGAGTGACAATCGCCTATTCCAGCCAATATTCAGAGCTGGTGTGAGAAACTTCTTAAATAGTAATTATTAATGCTCGTGGCCTCCTCCTCATTCTTCACCAAAGAGCTGGTCATGACTCATATAGTGGTCTTTGACTGTCATGGCTCAGTCCCCTACTTTCTTCTCCCTAATCATGCAAGCAAGAACTATTATGTGTTGGTGCTAAGAGATCTCCGTGTGCAAGTGGAATTCTGCCCACAGACTATTCAGTGCGGAGCTGGGGTTTGGACCCTGTCTCAGTGCTCACTGCATTCAGCATTCCAGTCAGGCAGTACACACAACATACTATTGCACTGTAGAGGAGCACAAGGACGACTTTTGAAAAATAGAATGCCAGTGTCCCTGAGCTGGGTAACACGAGGAGCAACCTTTCCTTTCACTGGGAACTGTCATAGCCATTCGGTACTCCTGGAATGAAAAAAATATTTCTTTAGTATCACAAAATGAATCTGCAACAAAACATTGCATATTGTCAAGATCTTCCCACACCCATAGTGTGTTCAGCAGGTAAGCCTGAAGTTTCTGTTCTCGCCCAGTTCTGTTCTCGCCTATATACAACTGCAGAAAGAGCTTCAAGAAGAACCAGGGGTTATATTTTTCACACCCACTCATTTGTCCTTATGCTCAGCACTTTAGTGCCCAAACAACTTTGACAGTTCTGCTGTTCCAACTCTCAAGTAAAATTCTATATTATAAAGTTCCCTATTTTCCTGCACAATAGACATAATTTTTAAATGCAGCTTTCACTTTTTTTTTTTTAAACCAAAGTTATTTATCATGGGTTAATTACCGTGTATTATTACCACAGATGTCTTGGATATTATCTTAGAGGTAGTTTTAGGCATGCCAATTTTAATCCTCATAGAAAAGTGCTTCAGTAATAAGGAAATATAATATTATGATAGATTATTTCAGTGAGTTATGTTTTTCTGTCTATCCAAAGTGAGATGAAAATGTTACAAAAATATTTTAAAAAGTTCTAACAGGGTAAACCAGCTGAAATATTTAGTATGAAAACAGCTTAAAAAAAAATTACTCCACATTAGCAATCTTGCAAGACATGATTTAACTTAAAAGAATCCAAAGTGGGAATGTGAAATGGGATGGAAATCTTGGTTTTTTATGGCTCTTAGGGTTTTGTGTTTCTATTATTTAGCAACTTTCTGATTTGTGGACTGAAGGCAAATTAAAAGTACATTTTGGTTACTATGAACTGTTGAACTTTAGAAACGAAATGGAGGAATTGGTCTAGTTTCTTGTTAAATGTTTAATCTAGATGTAATAAGCTTTCAAGAGTTGTTATCCATTACAGCAAATAAACGTCTGTGAGCAGTTTACATCATTACAGAACTAACTGGGCATTAGATCAATTTGCAACTCCTTTCACTGGCACTTTTCAGATTATAGTCTTCACGTTCTCGCTTGCTGCTGTAAAAAAAGTAGGCTTTGGTATAGAATCTTCTTGCTTACTATCTAAGGTGGGTGCTAACAAATCCACTGAAATTCATTACTCTCATGATTTTCTATAAAGGAATAGATGATGCTTGTGAAGAAGGAGGGGATATCCCCCATGTTCTCTGCGAGAGCGGATCTGGACAAGCTTGGAAAATGGTGGGGGGTTCCTGTTAGGATTATCTGGCAAGGGAAGAGAAACACAAAGGAAGCAGCAGTCACATTACCTCCCAGGGTTAATCCTGACCTAGTGCAGTTTACTAATCACTCCTTACTTAGAATTTTGTTTAGAGATAGAAAGTAGGTCAGAACTTCTTTACAAATATGTTCTTTCTTTCTTCCCACATCACTTCAGTTAAGACTCCTTTTTTGCAGTAACCAGCTAACAACAGTTATCAGAAGGGCTGTGTCTTTGTTTAAGAAGAAAATTCTAACTTTCTTTTCTAGTGCTCTCAGGTCTGATATTAGTCTGCCATGACATAAAATCTTCCATTTTCTGCTGGGTGTATAAGGCAAATTCCCTAACTTCCATGAGAACATGTGCATGAATGCTGGCATATCTAATGTTTGACACATTTGTTATAAACAAAGTAGCAGATGTTACCTTACCCACGTATATTAGTTCATTAGTGAGCATATTTATTTCATTTTAATTTTTAATGTTAACTCTTATGTGCACTTTTGCTGCTAACAGAAAAGCCAGTATGGCCTTAAAGCTAGTGCTTTATGCTCCATTTTAATTTGCATCTTGTATTAAAGTTGAGATTTTTTTCATAAGGCAGTGGGGCTGCTTTTTTCCTTAAATCAGAGCAAAATAGGGCCCTTGAATGTGTTCTCCTTCTTAAACTGGATTTGCTTACAACATACAGTAATGAAATGTGTTTGTATGTTATATATATATATATATATAAGGTTCAGAAAGAGGAGCAGAAAGAAGTTTTGAGCACTGGACTTTGAGTTAGCTTCTGTACTAGAAGATAACCTCCTGAGTTCCCTTTCAGCCTGAATTATCCTGTGGTCTGTGTGAGGTGGCCTACAAATACCGGTGCCACAGGGAGACAATGAGTTAATGATTCACTTCTGCATCAAAGTTTGGTTCAAGTCATCCATGAAATGGGTTCATTGGTCTTAGCCTGAAGGCACAGCTTTGATCCAGCAAGCTTCTCTGCTGAGGTAGTCATCTGAAGAGCTTCACCAAATGCAGCTAGTCACCCTTCTGCACCTACGGCAAACTAGATATTAAACTGTGCGAGTTGTCACACTCATTACACTTCTATCTGACCTTAAGCCAGTTCTTGAGGAATTAACCATTCGTGTGTTGTTAGGACACCTGACCCAAAACAGTCTCATGCCTAAGAAAATTACTTGGTTTCTTGGCTTGGAAATCTAGTGATGTCCACAATCTGTTGGAAGAAGTTTTACCTATGAGATTGCTGTTAAAATAAGCTCCCTTTGGAAAGCAGTGCACTTGCAGTAACAGAAACACTGATTCTAGTTGATGAGGTCTAATTATGACCTCTAAAATATGAGGTCTAGCTGTATTGTATCTTTACAATACCTTTGTGAATCGTCCATGTACGCTTTTATTGCTAGAAAAATCTATTAGGAACAAATTAGTAAACAGTAAAAATCAGCTTCACCAGAAGTTACCCTTTCAGTGGATTAAAAAGAAACCAAATACTGTATTTGCACTTTGTACAGTAAAGCAGAAATTTTCGCAATAAAGTAAATAGTTTTCAAAACATAAAATGGGTACTGCTTTCTCCCTAACAAGTGAATAATGGCTTGGCTGCAGTGGAAAGCATGGTTTGTTTCCCACCCTCACTCCCGTTGGTTTGTGGACTGTGTGTACGTGCACACACTTTTGGTGTTTTTATATTTTCTAACTATTCTCAAAAAAGATTCCCAAAACTTAGATGCCAGACCAGGTGTGACTATACCTTTCCGTATGGGTGCTGCGCTCTTTTAGCTGGAGTTAAATGGAGTTAACTAGATAATGGTCAGAATCTGTTTTTTCTGCACAGCAGTGAGAAAAACAACATGATACAAAGAAATAATTTTATTGTACTGCAGATAGGTCAATTACTGTGGGAATCACTTGACTACATGCATGTGTTTTAGTTAAAGTTGAAATCTTGATTAAAAGCAATCAGCAGAGAAACAAAACTGAAGCAGAGGATTGCAAAGTGGGGGAAGGATATAAAGCTTCTGATATCTTTTGCACCTGTAAATACATGAAATGCAACTGATATTCTTGCAACTCATTGTACAGACAGTGACTTCAGAGGCAAGCTGGCATTGTATATTGGGTGTAACAGAGAAATTGTGGGGTTAGAACTTAATGAAATACAAAACATAGTTACCATGGAAATGAGTTTATACATCACTTCTCAAAATAAAAAGATTTCATTATTTCAGGACTATAGCTGATGATTCTTCTCCAGGAGGCAAATCTTCCTCTACGTCAGCAGCAGGGACAGCAAAACCCTTATCATTGGTATTTTTTATTTCGCCTTTGATTGATTTAGACAGTTCTTGTCCAAACCATTCTGTAACATGAAAATATTTTAACTTCCTATAAGCTGAAATTGAAATTCAGACAGGAAAATACTATATGAAGAAACAGAGGAATGTCTGTACTTCTAACTTGAAACTGAAAACTGTTTTCTTTAATAGTTAGAAATGGAAATTCTCTGAGATGCTTTGACTAAAAAGGCTAAAATGGGTAATATAAGCTGCAGTTTTAATCTGTAGCCAGAGAACTAAAAAAACCCCATAATTACCAATCTATTCATCAGTATTTGTAACAAAAAAATTGTCCTTACTTCGATTCTTTTTGTAAAGCGTGGAAGGAAAAACCTTCTTCAATATACCTGCAAATGATAAAAAGTATCTAACAAGTTTTAGAAACTATCAACAGTTTTTGTATGATAACTATAACTGCTCATTACCAGTCTTTTCCCAGGAACAGACTGTATTTTTTTCTAATTTAGTAATTTTGAAATAAGGCCTACAGTTTTACATACCTTTTTGCATTAGAGTGTATGGTTCATCCTGTTAATGTTCCCTCTGCCTTCTTTTAATTAGGTTTATGTTTTTATCTATATTCTAATTTCCATGGAATTAGACATGCTAATCCAGCCTTTAATAATATGTTTACATTTTGCTTCTTTGAGGATGGGAGTATATTTGGGTGCATTTTAATTTATCTCTCTGTTCTGCTTTTTCTGAAGTTTGCATTGCAGATTGATATACTTTTGAATATATGCATATATCTGTACCTATATTGATGTGTATCAAAACATGCATACTGAGGATCAATGAAATCTCAGTGTAGTTTTACAGATCCTCAGGCATTATCTCTTTCAGAATTAATTATTGCTGCTGTTACTGCAGGGTAATAAAAAAACATTAAATAGATGTGTTAGCAACTATTGGTAGTGTAGCCACTCCTGGCACGTATTCACTTGTGGAAAGGAATTAAGTATGCAATTGCTCCCTGTGGTGCTGCCTCAATCACCATTTTTGCTATTATTACAGGAATGCCTTTAGCCAACTCCTTAGCCCTGTTTTTGTATACACTTCTGTCCCAGGGAGAAGTGTACCAAGAGAATGAAGACTGATACTAATAGTTGTGTGTAGACAAACCTTCTGTCTTCCAGCCATCTGAAACCACTCCAGCATTAATCACATTAATAGGAGTTATGGAGCCAAAAGGGAAGACATATGGACATATATTAAATGCATCCCTTAAAGAAACAGAATACAGGAGCTTCCATAGTAGGTCAGACTTGTTGTCTGTGTGTCCGCTGTGGTCATAGTTGTCACAAAGTACAAGAAACCTGTTGTGAGCTGTTGGGTAGTCAGGTCTCAGGATAACAGTGCTTTCTGTTCTGAGACTAATTATTTGATACCTGGAAGTATCAGAATTTGTATCCCTTTATTTTCTGTTTAGTTGGCATGCCTCATTAGAAACCAAAACCATGTGTCAACTATGTGATTGTTTAATGCAGTCTCCCAGGTGGGGTTGTGCTAGTATGTTCTAGCTGTTTTTCATTAATTGCTTTAGAAATACCAATATATAAGGTATTAAAACCTAATTCAGCAAGGTACTCGAGCAAGCACAATCTTGTGTGTGTGTATATGTATATATTCATGCTAATTTCAGCCGGAGTGTGCATTGGTTTAATATCTTGCTGCACCCAAAGCTAAAACACTTAAAAACCCCTTTTGTGATAAGCCTCACGTTAGGATGCAGTCAACTCCTGATGAATGTTGCCGCAGCAGTTCCTAGCATTATATCACCATCTTTTGTGCCATAGGTTAACATGCCCATACGAGAGTTGACAGAGCGGGATGTGTGTGCATATCTCACCTTTCTCAGCTGACAGGTTGGCATCTCCTGTTAAGCTACTGTCGTATGTGACCTCTATGGAAAGGTTGAGGTTGACAGCTTGGGGCAGTAATGTCTTAAGATGCAGAATTCCTCTGAGGCTACATCAGTACTTAGAGAACTACCAGGGAGAATTATGAGTGAACAAAGAACTGCAGATTAGAGACTGCTGTGCAAGGAACACCTTTTCGTATTTTTTCGGAACCTCCTTTCGGACACCCAGCACAGCAACAGGCATATGCGATTTGAATGGGCCATGTACCCATTGCTTAGGCTCACAGAACTGTGTTATGCTAAATCTGGTCTCCAGGATCTAGCCCAAGAAGGTGTGCCAGGACATTAGGTTGTTAATTAATGATTAAAGTGTGGGATTCCACTACTCCCTAAGTACTGAATGTTCTATTTCCCTTTTTAAATTGCACTAGTGATCAGTCCCACTTTTAATTTGAACCTTTGCTTTCTCATATTAATTTTCAGCATTTTCGTGCTTGTGCAGTGAGAGGCTTTTGCATGTTTTTCTTTTTTTTATTTTGAAAAAAAATGTGTTAAAGATGGTGTTAAGCCACCATTCTCTTCCACAGAGGATTAGGCAGCGAGGTAGTTCTTAGTGATTAAAACTTAAGGTGTAGTATTACAGGCTATAGAAGATAATGACCCATTATAAAACACTTCAGGATTTGAAGACTCCATCTTTTCCTTAAGATAATTATACTGGATCAGAGCCATGAGGCTGAAGCAGACAGATCATCTTCATGATGGGCAGCCTCCCCACTGGGTACTGTCAGTCCAGCAAGGTTCATTAATGATGAGGTGAAATCTGAAGTACCTCTGAGAGAAATGAGTAGCAAACTAAATGGAAGCTATCCTGTGTGAGATGATTGGGTTGGGTTTTCTTTGTTATCATGTAATACAACTTTCCATTGGTGTTAATTTGGGCGAAGGTCCTTCCTGGTGAAATGCTAGTTTTGGATGAACTCCAGATTTGCTAAATATATTCAACCAAATATTTGCCATGGATACTTCCTGCTCAGAAAGGACAGTAGCTGGAAAAAGAAAGAGAGAGTTCAAAGCAATGTTGAAACTGTCTCCACAGGCAAGAATCTCTGAAACAGGATGTTGGTGGCAAAGATTAGGACAAGAATGGTTACCTTGTTGTTTACATGAAAACTGGCACAACCACATACTGATCCGTACTAGGGTGTTGCAATTACTTGTTATTCCTTAGTCTTGTCAGTAATTTTCCTAACCTTTCTTTAAGTCTGTCCTTTTTCTATAGCATTTCCCTATAGTAATATACCTATAATCTGGTGATCTTGCTATTACAGCAACTTGTACCTACAGAGCTTAGGAGGCAGTCTGTCATCAGAAATCATACAGAAGATTTACTGTTACACTGAGGGGAAAAAAGGAAATCCCCAATGATTTATTGTGTTTACTGGAGTTTTAGTTCATCATTCTGGAAATGAAAAGCACCAATGCTGGTGTGGTATGAATGTTTTTGGGGTGTACTGTCTTGATTTCTTCCCTACGGGAATGTTCCATGTGAGGGTATTTCAGATGGCAGAAGGATAACATGCAGCAACACTTTACAGTGGTACTTTGCTTTTCACTGTGTTGCATTTCTAAAACTAGTACATTTAACACATCACCACACGTTAAAGGCAAAATAACCATGTCTGAGAGCCTGTCACTCCTGAAGTTGCTGCAATTGTATCGATATTGCTATGCTGTTTTTTTGTCAGAGCTTTAATTTTAAAGTTGTTTTATTGTTAGGCCCCTATTTGCACATAGCTCTGTATTCCTTGTGTAAGCAAAGAATGTCTAGAGAGTCTTGCAGTGCCACAATATTTTCAGGGCACCTGAGAAGTGACTTGTGTCAAACAGTGACTGGCATCTGAGCTGGCCTGTGGAAGGGGGAGTATGTGAAGATGTGCACAAGCCATTTCAGAAGAGCAAGGTGTTGCACTTAGAAAAAGGAATTGACCTTAGTTAGGTGGATCCTAACAAGACCTCCCGTCTCTTGTATTATGTGGTCTGTAATTTGTGAGCCACAAAGGTACGCTAATATCAATTTCTTCATGTTGTATTTTAATTTCGTTTTTCCTTTTAACTTTTGTGTTTATGATTGGAAATGCATGGTGATGGGTAGGAGAGGGTTTGAGCACTGGAATACAGCTTCTAGTATGCACACAGAGTCCTGTAGATGTTAGGCTGGACCTTGATTTTGGTTAAGTAATGTATGATTTGTCTTTTCTAAGAAGTGACAACTGCTCTGAGTATTCGAAACAGGATCAGTTAATCCCAATTTTGAAACAGGCTGTTCTGTAACTTGAAATAACCTGTAGATAATACACTACTGATAAACATGCTATCCATAAACTATTCCCATTTGTATGTGCTCTATATGTTTTTCTAGCAATTTTTAGGAGTTATGAAAGGCATGAGGTTTCAATTATAACATTGTGGTCTACGCACATCACCTCTTACACTGTAGCACCTGTCTTCCTGGCAGAAGCATGCATTGTTTTCCAAAGGATTGCGTTAATATCTCAGGCTACCTCACTTGGTTTTAAAAATTATTACCTAAATCTAGTTTCCTGTTCCTTCTTTATATTGTTCTGTCTTTGATCACATCTGTATCTGGGGAAAAAATGGAATAGGAAAGATAGCGATTTAATTAGTGGTGATGGCCAGAGGGTATAACTGTCATCACCAGAAAGAATGGCTGCTTTCCAGTTGTAGCAGCAGAACTAGCAAAATTGTATCACCCAATTTATTTACCTGTTATTAGACTCTGGGAATTCCCATGTGTGTTGATCATGTACTGCCAGGTGATTGATTAGTCTGCAGCAAGGCTACTGAACCTTTTCACAAATATTTTCAGTTCCTCCATTTGCAGCTCTTCCATTTTGTCACATCTTGTTTCCTCTAACTTGGACTCTAGAGGGATGTGTACAACATGCTTATGCAGATTAGTTTTGCTTTTAATGCACAAGTCCCCTGTAACTGATGTCTCCTTCTTCCATTCTGACTAAACTGCTGAATTGTTTTCAGTGAATTAAAAATTAACTCTGCTGTTACTTTCTCTTCAATAGGGATGTACATTTCTAATTTCCTGTTAGAGTTGTTCATTAAAAAAACCTGTCCGTTCATTATTTGTGCTTATGAAGGTGGGGCAACTTCATATACACAGCATAATTAGCACTTGGAATTGTTTTGATCTAGTTTTCTCTAGGTAAACTCTTCACTAATGGAAGATTTCTACTGGTGAGAAAACTTCTTTTTTAGACTTTCAGCATCAAAGCCTAAGTAAGTTAATTTCATGATTCAGCTGGGTTTTCAGTGCAGTGCAAATAATTTAAAATATCTTTCTCAAACACCACTTTTTATGCTAATTTTGCTTGGGGTTATTTGGGGGGGCGCAATGACAGGTAGCATGAAAGGCAAAATATATCATGCATAAATTAAATAACGGAAGTATAGAACTTTCCCTCAGTTTGAGGGCTTTGTAGAAAAATAACACACTGAAAAACATGCTCTTCTGGCTGCACATTAAGGTATGTAGAAGAGTGGAAAAGATCTGTCATTTGAACTGTTGCAGGCATCTAAGAAAAGGTTTCTTGTGGAAATGTCATCTGTCCCTGGTGTTTTGAGGTGGTTGCATTAGTCACTCTGAGGTAGCTCTTTCCATCAGTGGTCTGCCCATTATGCCTTACTCCACCTTTTCAAAACCCTAGGAAACAGGATCCCCTCTCCAGATTAGGGTTCTAGATTAACTTCAGTTTCACTCAAAATGCAGATTACGATGTGGTCCATATGTTAGTAATGACAGACCCATTATTTTGAAAACTGGATATACATTTTATCTGTTACTGGTAATAAAACAAATGGCTTTGAAAAACCAATTGCATTTTCAGCTGCTGTGTTATAATGCTCTATTGACTTTTTTCCTCTAATGTTACATTTCCATCATGTTTATATGCATGTGTGAATTAAGAACAGAAGACATAATGAATATAATGAAAGGATTTTCAAAAAATTGTAATGATCAGTCAGGTTCTGAACATTTGAAATCTCAAATACTTTCTCTTTTTATAAGACAAATATTTCTCCAGCTACTAGAGTACTCCATGCCCTATTCTCTTTGTTCCACTTCATTTCTAAAGAGTGGAACAATCTTTGTGTTGCTCTTGCATAGCTGAAAGTTGATATGAAGCCAGATCCTTTCAGAAGTATTACATTCATATAATAAAAATAGGTACAGATAGCAACACAAACTCCTGCTCCAGGCTAGTATTTTTGGCTCCGTAGAACACATTTGAACATGAACAACCATGTACCTTCCATTTAAACATCAATTTAATTTCACTTGACCTAAGGAGCTGACAGTATTAATTTCCCATATTGATTAATCAGATGGAAAATATGATAGCAAGGTAACAGATTTATACCCAGCGAACAAGTACAGATGTGTTTAATTTGCTTGCAACTTGAAATGATAAGGTACAGGCTATTTAGACCGAAGTTGGACATTAATTCTCATTTACTAGTCATTCTTGGTCAGACAATTAACAAAGACTTTAGACAACTGACAGTTTGGCGGATTTGTAATTTTATTTCCATAGGTACTACAAGTAGTTTCTACTCAAAGTGCATGCATAATTTATATATATCTGTGTGTATGTGTATGTAAAACATATACACAAAATGTATACACACACTTGGAATACTCTTAAGACTTTCCTCAGATTTACTTTTACTGATAATTTAAAAAATGAAACAACTATCAGGTTTCTTCTGAATTTAGGTTATTCTTCTCTCATTCTGTATCACATCTTCCTCAAAGAGGAACAGGCATCTCCAGTGATAAATGCGTACCTTTGTCTCACTATGTCACTTTGAAAACCCTGGATTGGGAATTAAAAGGAGCACCACCTGATCTAGCTTCAATTAACAATTTACAGAATGGTCTTCCTTCTCCTTGTAATACAGAAAGTCTCCCATAACATGGAAATTAGCAAATGCAATTGAAACAAAAAAAAGTATTTTAAATGAAAAGAGAGTAAGAATTATAATCCCTAACATAGCCATTATCACTCTCCCCCTTCTGTTTAAGCCTCTTTGCTGCAATAATCAAAACTGCAGTTGCTTAGTCAGTGATAAACCTACATCATATATTCATTCCATTATTTCCCTGTAGGCCCTAGAAGTACCTTTTGACCATGATACAGTTTGTCCAGTGATTGACAAGTGTTCTGATAGCTCGTTGCACAGCTTTCTTGCATCTTAGAAACTGAATTGCTAGAGGCACAAGCTGTGCAGAGAGAAAATCAAGCCTTATCAGTGCTTCCCAAATTCTTGTTTAGGTTTTTCCTCTTGAGCTTCTGCCTGCCTTTACTGATATAATTAATGCTTCTGTGTCCCTAGGTTACATACCTGCTGACTCTAAATCTGTTGCCATTTATCCATTATTGAAGTAACATTTTATGCCTGATGACTTGGCTGACAGCTATAGAACTACTGCCAAACTCTCATTCCCATCAGAGATCCTTGGAAACAAACACATTAAAGATATTATTATTTTTTTAATGAAAACTGATAAAATTTATCTTGGTAGTTTAAAGTCTAACATCGTGAAGCTCTTTAGAAGCTAATTAACTTACATTGCATTGACTTGAATATTGTTGTTTCTATTTTCATTCATGTCAGTGTTGCATTGGAAAAGAAACTTCTAAGGGCCACTTGACTCTCCCTTTAATGATGAAGTCAAGGAAGGTAACCTATGGAACTGGTAATATCTTTACCCTTAAACTTGTTTCTCTTGCTCTGGCCATCTTGCATTGAAGTTTAAACTCACATCTGTTCACAAATCACTCTCTGGGAGATGACCATATGTCAGAGTAAAAGGGGACCTGCAGCAAAATCAAGAGGAAAGTGTTACGTCTCTATGAGCTTCCTGACACTGGGGAAGATCCACTGTACAGTCTGATCTGTGAAAGGGAAAAACTGTGTCCCCCTCTGAATAAAAAAATCCTTTAGATATTTACTTTATATTAAAACAATCATGTATAATAGCTTTTGTTAGCCTCCCTATAACTCAACAAACTATTTCCTCCACAGTTTCCACTCTGCTTTGTCTAGAATGGGGTTTTCAGTCTTTTTCAAATCACAGGTTAGATTTTCTAAGAGAAGTGGACCTCTGCATAATAGATACAAAACTATTGATGAGGGACTTGCTTCTCTTAATTAACTCTTCCTGAGATTGTACAAGCAGCCCATATACCCTTAGATGTCTGCAGATCAGAACTGGAAAAGCTCTGGACTAGGATCCTATGGGACTAGTAGGTTTGGTTTAGGAGACAGTATGTCCCTGTCTGTTTCCATTTCTTTATAACTTTTTTTTTCAGTATTTCTATACTAGCATTTCTGCACTTCTCCCTTTTTTTGTCTTTTTGTAACCTTAAGCTTTAATTAAATTACCTTTTAAAATACACAGTTTTTCATTTACTGATCATCAAATACAAGGATAACACATGAATTAAATGGATGTAAATGTATGTTTCATAAAGAATAGTTAACCTTATGTTCACAACTTCATCTCGGCTTAAATCCAACTGATCTTTCAAAATGCTCAGAGGGCATCAAATGAGATTAGCAGGAGGTAGATGCAAAACAAGCAAAAAGGGCTTATTCTTCATGCAATACAAAATGTTACAGAATGTCTTTCTGCAGGTTGTTGAGGGTCCTAAAAATTTACATGTGTAAAAAGGGACTGGGAAATATAATGAAAGAAAAATAATTCAACAATTATTAAATAGAAAGATGTCATACTTGGCTCAGGAGATCCTGAACTGCAAGCTGCTGGAACCCAAGGGGAGTACAAGGTAAGAACTACCTGTTCTTACACTGTTCTCAAAACTGCTCCTGCTTGAGCCTCTCTGCCCATTGTGAGAGATAAGATTCAGGGTTATCCTGTACTTGTCTTATTTTACTATTTAAGTATTTTCTCCCCTTGACTCGGTCTTTCTGTTGGACTGCTTCAGGATTATCCTCTTGGTTAAATATTTGCCATCGATAATGCTTTAATAATAGATATTACTCTAGATGTATTCATTCAAACGCTACTACTCTGTAGATGGCACAGGTGTTTTTGTTGAAATTTGTATGCCTGATTTGATTTAATCTTTTTTGCAATGTTTGTCCAAGATTTAACATTTGAGCAAATAAAATTAAAATGAACCTCAGCATTTGAAAACTAAGACTGGGAATCCTATCTGCCATAAAATTTCTTGTTTTAAACACAGCAAATTTTGAAAGAATTAAAATCCAAAAATTACAACTTTGTTCAGTAAGATTGGTGTCAATTTCTTTTTTGCTTTGAATGATCTTAGATGTTTTTAAGCTCCAATTGTAGTTATATTTATAAGTAGCTTTTATTTTTTTTGAAGATGACACTATGCAAATAATCTGCTGTGATTAAAATTGTAACATGTAGAGTCTGACGTACACTGCATAATTCCTGCAAGTATTTATAAAAAAATGTCTTCGACTTCCTTTTTCTCCACTGTATTTGAACAAGTTGTGAAACAGGATCTCAGGAACTACTAAATGATTGTTTATCGTCATCACAGAAGGAAACCATGTCTAGGTTTGAATAATAGAAAATGTCATTTCAGTTGACAACTAACAGTGTTCAATGAATGAATCCACAGTTCACCATAAAAATAAACAAGAAAACAAGTACAACTGGAATTATATTCTACTGTAAGTGAAAGCTTTTAGAGTCCTTTGATTCTTTTCAAAAGTTTGTATTTAAAAAAAAAAAGGTGAAAAAAGGCTAGATGTATATCAGCAGCTTTACTCTTTTATGAAGTACCCTGCTTAGGTACTAAGGATGCACATGGAGACAGTTTCAGGTATCGGTATTTTTATGTTAAGAGCTAGAGTCAATTGTACATTCATCAAGAAAAAAAAGCTATAGCCAAGCATTTCCTAGATGTCAAAACAAAACATTCATGGGTAAATGCCATTGAAAAATAATTTTTCAGCTCAGGTTTTTAGAAGATTTCAGATTCAGCAGATTTTATTAAACAGAGGTGAACATCCAGATTTTTTATATAGTAACTTTTCATTTTTAAATTTAGAAAATGAAAATTTAAAAACTTATTAAAGTTTAAATCCCAGCAGCAGAAATATTTCAAAATTATTAATAAGTTTTCTAACATGCTGTATAGAAAGTAGTCACATTTCATAAAGCAAATGTCCGAGTCTGCCTTTTTTTAATCTGAATTCAGCTCTTTCTCTGATGATGGAGGTGGGAGAGTGTTACCGAAATCTCGGAATGAAGAACTTATCGACACCAATGTGATGTAGATAAGCAGACACTTCTTTATTAACGGCCGGGTGCGTGAGCGAGTCTTCTCACAATCAACGCACACCAGGTCCCAAAATCAGATTCCATATATAGAACTTATTCATACATATTCATTAATTATTCATGCATAATCATAACATTTCCCGTAAATCATTTATATACTCTCCTCCTATATCCGATTATGCGCAGTAAAGCTTAGAAAGGTCTAGAAATGGGTCTAGGGTACGATTTGGGTAGGTGGTATATGAGTCGGTGGTCGCGATCTCCCCCTGCCGGAATTACCTTTTACTAAAGTTCACGGTTTCTTGGCAGGCACCTACAAGCTGTTCCAGTCGAGTCTCCCCAGTTCCCATTAATCTCATATTCTGACATTTCAATACACCTCTGCGTACAGAAGACTGGTTAAATACAAAGGAACCTTTCAACCCTAGAGTTATTACAATAGTTCCAGGCCCTTCTTCTAGCCTTGGTACAAGACGTACAAAAGATTCCATAACTCCTACTGTGTAGCTGTAAGTTTCCTATAAATTTTTTTTTCCTTATCCTTCTATATTTTAATTCTATTAAATGATTTTATAAAATCAATTAATCAATCAAATAAAATCAATCAATTTTAACTTATTAACAAATCGATAACAAGCGTAGTGGGAAAACTGTCCAGTCAGCTAGTTTCTGTAAAAATTTAGATGTGGTGTGGACTGACAAGATAGTCGATGTATCTACTGTTCTGTGTCTCCACTGCAGTCTCCAATATGGTTTTCTTAGAATGGAATAAAATTTTTGTTGCTCCTTCAGCTTAGTCTTTGCTGCTGTATTTTGTCACTAATGTTGTCCCAATGTCTATATATAGGAAGGCAGCCTTAATTTTTCTAGAGGAATCCAAACTCCAACTGCCTGCTCTGTACAGAAATGCTCATTTTGGAAGAAGACAAACAGTATCTTTTCCCTGTTCTCACTGATGGTAGTTTGCTACGTCTATTCTGGGCTGCTCTTTTGTTTTTTCCATGTCAAGTCTCCCATCATCTCTGTACTGCTACCAGAGAGGAGGTTGCCTTCTCCTTTCAAACTGTCTCGGGCCAGATTTTCTATTGTCAGGGTTTCATGCCAGTTTCTGTGCTAGTTTCTGCCTCTCTTGGGAGTGCAGTGGGTCAGTTCCCAGTATGATATAGGAATGCAGTTCAGGTGGATCACCTCATGCATTGGTCTTTTTGCATTTTCAGCAGCTAAGTTTTGGAAAGCTTTAAGTATAATCCTATTGTTCTAGTTGCAGAACCAGGGAATTACACGTTGAACATTGCTACTCAATTGGGTTTGTTCAAATCATGGCAACATGCTGACAATGGTAGATTAAGTTCCCTTCTGTTTCTTGTTACAATTTTCAGTTAATAATCAACCTGCTGAAAATGTGGCAGGTGTGATGCCTTTTACTTTGAGTGACCTAGGTATTAGATCTCCCTCAGCACAAAGAGATACAGATCTGTGAGGGTTCTGCAATCATCTATCCTCCTAAAACTCACCTGTTCTTCTGATGCAGTTTGAAGCAATTTCAAGACTGTATTTAAAAGAGGCTTAGGGTTCCACTGGCAGTAATACTGGGTGTCAAGGCTGAGGCATGTTGGCAGAATATAGCTGGGAAACAGTTTTCGTTCTGCATTGTACTTCACTCTGGCTAGTGTTATAAATCTATTGGTTTAATAATCGTTCCTATTCACACAATAAAAGGTGATGTATCTGACTTGATAATTTTTGTTTTAATTTTTCTGGTTTCTAGCTTCAGCTGCTTCTTTTATCTTCACTTTATCTCTTCATTTATATTCAAGGGAACCTCATTCAAATCCAGCAGGCAATTACACTGTGGTGTAACCATGAATAATATTGCTGTTTACACACATTTAAGATAGCCCATTTCTTGACAGCGAATGATATTATGTAGATTGATACTGTCTGTTTTTTTTTAATTCTGTCTGACTTGTTATCCATCTTTCCAGACATTTATGAAATATCTGTCTTCATTGCAATCTTCCATTAAAACTGGAGATGATGTTTTATCCAATGATGTATGTTCAGCTAGCTCTTGCAAAGCTGGAGTGCATGCAAGCTGCATAAAGTCACTTATGGAAAGATAAAGTATGGTGAGAGAAAAATCACAAAGAGCTAATCTATGGATAATGTGTGGAAGTGAAAACATTTTATTAAAGGTAACCTTTCATCATTTAAAAACACAGAAGTACTGAAATCAAGAGGAATTTCATGTATAAAACCTCACAGGCTAGTTAGATGGCTGTAAGTTGTTCTTAGGGGACTGTTACAACAGGCTGTTTACCTTTATTATTAGTTGCAGGGGACAACAAAATGTAAAAAAACCTGGGTTGTTTTTTTTCATCTTTTATGACCTGAGTGAACATGATTTCATGAATTTCAGTTGAGGAAACTCCCTCCAGGATCAGAATGCAACATTTCTTTCAGCTCAGTACCCATAGAGAAAGTTTAAGAAAAATCTCATGCTAAAACGAAAATCTCTTCCTTACACTTTTTTTTTTTAAACAATTATACCCCTTACCATGCATCAGTCTTACAGAGAATGAAGAGACTGATAGTTTTAAATATATTTATATATGCTGCAGTTCCTACTTCTGATTAATGTTGTAGTAATACTTTTTCGCAGTAAAGAAATAAAGATGTGTACTTCCAATCTGAAAATATTTTTTTTTAGATTAAGAAGCAACCACCAAAACCAAAAATTCATACAAACTGAAAATTATACAGAAACAGGAACAATATGTCAACAAATTATAAAAATTTATTAAGATCTACTAAGTGATCCCATATCACCATAAGATGATCAGGTCTTTCAGAACCCACCACTTGTTACCACTGACCACTTTTGTTCAGAAAACTTAGGATCAGCTATTAATATAGCTTGAAAACTGGTTCTTCACTCTACACTCCTTTTTTGCAGTCAGATGCTCACTCTTCCTTTTCCTTACTTCTTTTCTTTTCAGAATGTTTATTGAATGGCACTTTACTAAAAGAGAGAAAAAGAATATTAGTAATATTATTAAGCCTGCAATTGTCTTACAACTTTGTAGTTTCATTTGCTTAGAAGACAGCATCCACTGGAAAAGGGAAATGATATATGTAGAAATGGAAAGAACTTAACATGCAATTAGGATTTCCCACTGCATATTACTTTAAGACTTTACGTAAATGAGGAATAAAATGAAATAAATAAATCTGACATCAAATAGTATGGTAGAACACAGAATAAAACCTTTTAGGTAATTCTTCTTTTTGTTGAGGTTAGAACAATTGCTGCAATGCAAGCAACTTGCGACAGAAGTCAATATTGGGCAAAAGAACTCTACCAGAAACTGAGCTCAGCATGCAGACAGCAGTTCATTGTATTGGGTTAAGGATTCCAGCAAATTCAGATGCTACCCTTTTGATTTAAATAACTCCGCATGTTTCAAAAAGGTATTTTCTCAACTAGAGCCCAGTGCCATAAGATGCTTAAGGATATGTTTAGCTTTAAGTCCAGACCCTCTGCCCTTAAGTATCAGATAACTTATATCATATATAAGATATGTGCTTAAATACCTTGCTGAGTAAGAGTCATCAGGTTGAACTAATCCTTATGGAGGTGAGTAGGAAAGTATCTATAGGATTACTTTTGGGAATGGTGCTGCCTCTCCTTGAAATAAATACCTCTGAAGGAATCCTGCTGGTATCAGCATGAAGCATTTTACATAGTTTTGTTTAGAATTTACAATGATTTTTAAAATATTAATCCAATTTATATGTCTTTTAGCAATCTCTGTTTCTCTTCAAGAATCAAGCTCATGCATATAAACTTTTCACATTACAATTGCCAGCATTATTCAACAAATATCACCACTTTCCCTGTGAAATAGCTGAATAATTGCTTTACATTTACATTTATAAATATTAAGTGACCAATTCTGTAGTGTAATGAGATCAACAAGCTGTCTCTTAAGTTGCAGAGTGCTTTTTGTATTTTAATTGTAATGGCATTCAACCAGGCCTAGAGTGTACAGTTGTCTATGAATGGTAACAATATACATAATAAAAAAAAATATAGCATTTCTTTGGCATATAGGAGTTTCTCCCATAGTCTGTCAAGGCAGATGAATTTTCACCAGTACAAATGAGAATAAAAGTCCTGTTTAGTGGTCTTCTTTCAGCATACCTCACAACAGTACTAGTAGAGACCGTGACACTGGTTTACAAAACTGAAGACCATGTTTCTCATACAAACAGCAACAGCAAGGCAAAGCAACATCAGAGAAAGCACTGATAGCTTATAGAAAGCTAGTGGCCAAAACTTAGGTGAAGATCTAGACTAGGTAATGGTTACTTTTTTTAATGTGCACATTTGGAGTCACATCTGTAGTTTGTATTATTTAAGCCAAAGTATTTCACATTTAAAAGATAAAATACCTGGGAGGAAATAGTTCATGCTAGGAAACAGTATTTTTTGTTTTAATGTTTTAGAAAAGGCTTTAAAGGATAAAATTAAAATAATCACAGTTACTGCTAATTTGAGTTTCCTAATGTGGTCCTCATTTCCTAATGATGAACTCACTGTGAAAAGAATTAACATGCTTGGGTTTTTTCCATTGCAAATGTGAGGTATTTGCAATTAGATTTTTAAACAGTTTTTCAGCTTCATCAATAAAATGTATACAGGCATGCTTTATAAGTATGACTTTGGGCTATGCTTTTTACATGCACATCTGTACTGTTGATATAAATTCAACTTGGATTTATTTTATAGTGCTTTTCTCTGTAGTGGGTTAATAGCAATAGCTTGGGTTACTGGAGTTTCCCAGAAGAGGAGAGAAGTCTCTTGTGTCAGTCTCACTAGTTTTTGCAAATGTTTCTGCCGCAGCCAAGAGTCTGATGTAGGCAGCAGCCCAGAACTCAAAACCAGCCAAAAAAAAAAAATATTGCAGAATTAACCCTCATAGGGTTACCCTCAGAGTGCAGAGTGCACGTGGGCAACTAAAAAAACCCAAACTAGATGTTTTAAACATATTACTGACATGGACTGTCATAACAGTGGTTACAGTGGTAATCATTAAGAACTTTCACACGTGTATTATGATCTTAGCTTAGGCAAATAGGAAGAGAAAGACTCTAGGACACCTTTTTTCATGCTGTCCTTTGTAGAGTGATAGCAACATTTCCTTAAATATGATTTAGGGCTGGTTTTAAATTACAGATGTAGCAGTGTATAAGGTTTTCTTATGTTTTTTCTCTTGCATCCTTCTAATCTTTCTCAGAAGAGTCTTTGCTTGGGTAGACAAGTCCACTCTCTGTGCTGTCAAAAGAATGGGAGGTTACACTTTAAGTTACTCAGTTATGGTTGGAATGTATCTTTTGTTTGTGGGATTTGTTTTTGTGTAATTTCTACATGCCAGAGCTGTAGGGTTTTGTATTTGTGACATTGTTACAGTGTGGCTAATTTATTCTCAAATCCTGCTCTTTCTATAATTTTCTTTTTGTCTGGGAAAGCCCACTGATTTAACTAATTAATCTAGTACTGATTTCTGAACAGCTGCTAATAATAAGAAAATTGTCTCGATGGTTATTCTCGAGTCTGGAGAATGAGCATGCAAGCAAGTTGTTGGGTCTTTTTTTTTTTTACTTTCCAGGATGTTTGGCTTCTTTGGAGAGCTCTCATGTCAAATCCCTTTTATCTGTAATTACAAAGCATTATGATTTCATCTTGGTGCCAAGGGACAGAAGATGACTGCAGGGAATACTGAAAGCCCATTTAATCTTAAGGCCAACTTTTGGTCACAGTGACATCATTGCCTAAATTCTCAGTGAATTTATCTTTTTGGAGCTTTAACCCTATGCCTGCTTCCCAGGACTAACTATAGTTTTCTATACGAACTCTACTGGGAGCAATCTTTTCTCTTTTAAATAGTATGGGCTAGGCTATTTGTCCTAGGGAACTGACAGAAAGGTGATTACCCTCCCACCCACCCCCACCCCTTTTAAATGAACTGATACCACAAAAAAGGAGCTGATTTGTCCTAAATTATGTAGGAAGTCCATTTCAGACCAGGAACTGAAACCTATGCTTCTTGGAAGCCCGATCTTCATGGTTCAAAACCTTTCCCCTTCCCTTCTGCACTTTTCTACTATTTCAAATGCTTTCTTGGAATTCAGAGGCATGATTTATTCAGGTCATAGCTGTAAGCTGACTAGTAGAGGTCGGTTCTTTCTTTCCTTGCCTCTGAGATCATATCATCAGTTTGGGATGTTATATTGCTGATCGGGATTCTGGCCTTTTAAAGACCATGGCTGGCTCCAAGTAGGGGTGTGAAATGAAGGAGCTACTGTCAGATGTATGAATGAAGTTGATATTGGTAATAATACATAAGTTAAAATAGTTTTTGCCTCAGGATTGTTTCCAGGCAGTCTGTAATGTGTCCGAATATATGTGCTTTTAGCTGCTCTGTCTAGGGATTTGCAATTGCAGTGTAACAGCACTGAATTTTAGAGAAACCTCAGATACCTTTATGTTACTAATTACAGCTTTCCTCTGCTACTAATGAGTAAAAGAAATGTGAGAAAAATCTAAACTTTCCTGCCCCATCTTTGCTGTGGGCCTTAAAGAAAAAATAATAGAAGAGTTGTAATGGACTTTCAAAGATCATCTAGTCCATCTTTCTTCTTCAAGAAAGGTTCAACAATAACTAAATCATTCTTGACAGAATCAGTTCAATGTTTCTTTAAAACTATTTAGCAATGGAAACTCTACAGTCTCTGTATATCATTGCTTGTCATTCCATGCCATTCAAAAGGTTTTTCTTCAAATACTTGACTAAATCGTGCTTCCACCAACTAGAATTTTTTCCCTGTCTCCAGTGGCATATATTATTTTCCTCTTTTCAGCAACTCTTTTCATAGATGTAATCATGTCTCTCCATAGCTGTCTTTTCTGTAGAATAAAAGGAATAAATACTCTCTAAAACCCAGTTTAATTTTATCTTGGGTTTTGCTGTCTTCCTTATCTTTGTAATTTCTATTAATCTGACCATTGCTGTTTCTCTTTTCTGGAGTTTATATATAAATTTCTGGATGCTATTTCCATTAAAACCTTACTCATATGAGTAGAAGGATTATGCGACATTAGAACTGAAACTTTTTGAGGAAAGTTTCCTAGTCCATCATTTCCTACCTTGTCTGTTTTTCACATCTTTACGTTAGTAGTGCTTTGCAAATGCTGTTGCTGATGTGCAGTGGTCTGAAATATCTTGGATAATCAAGACCATTTGAATTCCAGTCACATCTTACAAGCACTTGCAGTCCAAAATCGTTCCTTTCTGCAAGTGTACTCTGTAGTCTGTCCTCTAAGTCAGGATTGAAAATGTCATTGGTACTGAACCCCTGGAAAATCTTACTCAATGTAACATTTGCATTTCCTTGATATTGGGTTGACATCCATTTTACAGCAGTTCCATCTGGACAAGTTGTGAGGGAAAAGGTTTGGGGAGGGTTACAGAGGTGCTGGAGAGTTACATGCAGGATCTTCCCCTGTTATGTGATGATGCAGTCCTCTTCTGATCCCACTCAGAGTCTTTCCTTCTCTTTTCCCCTAATACTTGTGAAATGAGTTAGTGATTTTTTTTCCCTTTCCTGGCATCATTTACTTACTCTGTGAGATGAGCAAGAGACAATAGGAAAATTAGATCCCTCTCTTTACGTCTGAGGCCCCTTTCCTCTCCAGTGCTTTTATTCCCCTTGGCTTCACATTTGCACTATTCTCACAAATGCTGTGATCCAAACAGTGAAACTAAAGAATTGTTGTTGGAATCTCTGCCATCTTCTGTTACAATAACACTAAAATCCATTGAGATAAATGATCAAAACTAGATCTTCTAAGTAGTGGCAGAAGGATCTCAGCCTTTTAGAGCACAGTGATGGCCTAGGAAGGAGAGGTCTGGCTGAATAGAATTAGAATCCTGGGTGCAATTACTGACTTTGCTGAGGTGTAAATCGAAGGAAGCCTTGAGTCTCATTCAGCATTAGGTTCTGTCTGCTAGGTAATTCTACTTCAAGTATAAGATCTTTGGAGAAGGGTCTGTATTTCTAAAATATACACAGTGCAAACAGCTTCATACTGCCATCTACATCATGATTTATTATCAGTACTGTCTATATTGTGTCTTCTTAAAATAAATAAAAAATAAATCCTCTGTGTTTGTTAAATATCAACAGACCAGTGTTTAGGTATGTCACTCATTACTTGCATTGCCAGTGGTATAAGCACAGAACCTGAAGACTCAGAGAATAACCCAGGTTGGAGGGGACATTGAAAGGTCATTTGGTCCAACCTTTTATGGGAAAGGGAGCCTAGATGGGATTACGTAGCACCCTGCCCATTCACATCTTGAAAATGTATGCGGTAGGGATGCTACCACATCCCTAGGGAGGTTGTTCCAGTGATTGATTGTTCTCACTGGAAAATAATTTGTTACTTATATTGAAATGAAACATATCCCAGTGCAACTTGTGCCCAGCTGCCCCCTTGCCTTCTTCATGTGGCTCTTTGTGAGGAGAGAGCCTCCATCTTCTTTATAGCCATTTTTTAAGTAGTAGCATACTACAGTGAGGTCCCCCATGAGCCCTCCCTTCTCCAGGGAGAAAAGACCTAACTCTTTCAGTATTCTGTCTCCACTAGACTTGAACTGTTTTATTCTCTGTTCAGTGACTTTTTTAAAAAAAGTTATAGAATTTATACATAATTTTTCTTTAATTGTCTGTTATGCAACATAAACAACTGTAGGTTTTTCATTGTTTCCCCCACAGTTTGTTTTATCTACACCTCTGTTTATTCATACTTTGTCATACATAGCCCTGTGTTTTGCAGATCTTCTGCTTGAGCTGTTATTCTGAAATTTGTGTGTCTATGCTATTGTTCCTACCAATAGTACATAGCTGTGTATATGATACCATGCAGTGTAGCCATCCTGTTTATTTCATACCACTGTGCTGTATGTTCAACACTTTTTCAGTCTTGTTTTGCTTTCCTTTTTTAAGCTGACAGAAGTTACCTGTAAATGTAATACTTTTCCTTACTGACTTAGACAATGGAATACAAACCTATTTTGATATTTTAAATTAAAGTTTTGAAGAATGTTGCTTGATTCCTCTTTGTGATTTAGGCTAATTTATCCCACGTTTCCCAAATTTCTTATGAAAATGTGACACAAGCCAGAATCAGAAGTGTTGCCCAAAGTGTGTGCTACTTGCCACCTTTTTGATTGGAGACCTTACCACTAGAAATGAGCAGCTGACTTTTAAGATGTCGCTGGCTGAATTCAGGACAGAAATCTGCACTTCTGACCAGGATGCTCAGGAGATATTTTCTGTGCTCACCAATGGAGTGCCAAAAGTGTCTTCCCTGCTACCACCTCAGTCAGTCTATAGTTTTGGAGGAGAAGTGTATAAACAGCTTTATGGCAATTCTTCTTCCTGTTGCTGAAAGAATGGGATGAAAACAGATGAGAGGAGAGGCTCCTTTCTCTATCACAGCTTCAAGCCTTACATACAGGAGTATGCTCATGGGGTTTTAGATTCTGTGTGTATGTGAAATAGTCTCCCAAGGAAAGCAGGTATGTCATACAGCTTGAAAATAGTTATGGAAATATAGTTAAGGAAGGAAAAATAGTTAAGGAAACATGATATGGAATAGTATGGTAGGAGATAAGATGCTTTTTATTCCCATCTGTGCTTCAGGGGTTGAATTGGCAGCAAATTCAAAAACCTTTACTAGGCAACAGAAAAGATCAAGAAATATACTATATGCATAGCAGGGCTCTGGCAGGAGGCAGTGTATGTCCTAACTGGATAATACAAACAGGTCTGGGGATTAACGTAGAGCATGTACGTTCCAAATGTTTTTTTTTCCTGAGATCTCATTCTATGTCAGTTTTTGCAGAGTCTTTGTGGACAGTGGGGTTTTGACCTCTAGTTAAAATGCCTTTGAATAGAGTTCTCCAGGAGAAGCCCCAACGCTCTATTATTTTTCTGGCACTCATTATTGTGTAACATATGGATGTGTCCCTCTGCGGAGGTTGTGTTGTCTGTCTCAGCTGCTATTCCACATTGATAAAAATACTGGTTCTCTTCTCACTTGTATATATTAACAGCTTGAGTGTAACTGAACATATATGCCACAGGTTCTGGAGACTTATGATCTCTAAGAGAGAAAAAATACCTCTGTTTGTTATGGTGTCTCTCATGTGGTTCCCTTGTGTAGCTGACAAAGGGGAAATTAGCAGATGGTGTAAAACTTCTGTAGCTATTAACAGGCAGCACTATCAATTCTATATATTTTTTCTTACTGCAGCTTTAGTCACCCCTTGAGTTTTTTAACCTTTCTCTTGATCTAGTGGACATTTTTGATAATCTGTCTTTTCCTCAGTTTTCTGTTTGTTGATGGGAATATGGCCATTCTGATATTAACAAACAAAATCTACCAAGCAAACAGAAACAACCAATCAAACCCCAAAGCCAATGCACAGGAGAAAGAAATAAATAACATTACATCTTTATAAAGTAATGCCCTCTGTCTGCTTAAACATATTAATGCAAGTTTGCTTCTGTTAATGTTGGTAATAGGCTCTTTAGCTAGCATTCTGTAATGCTGACAGCATTCACGGGGGGTATTGTACCTGCACACGTCTTGCCTGGGTTTGTCTCTTTTTTTCCTCCTTCTTTTCTCATATATGTATGTATATCAGGTGCAATATATGTTCCTCCCCCATTTTCAGATATGATGATAGAAAAGGGTTTTCAAGGCTAGTGATTAGCGTAATATTTTACGAAGAGTGGCTATGCAGTTTTGTATCTCGTCTTTTTCTGAAACTGTGACCCATCCTAAAAGGTCACTGTTGAAGAGTGAATAAACGTAATAGAACATACTGGAAAGTAATTATTGGAAAGTCAACTTTCTCTTTCCCCAAAGTTGATTATATGCATTGGCTATACGTCAGCCTCTGTAGTACTTCTGTAAAGGTATTATCATACAGTGGTTATGGCTCCAAATGTATGTGTATTTTCTTCTTGTTATGAGAAGAAACATTTAAAATGGCAGAATAGCTTTTGTAGTGTATATAGGAGCTTTTAAAAAAGTAGTTGTATCTGTTACTAACCTGTCAAGAAAGCGCAACCCCAAAGATAACTGAACTGTGATTATCACTAAATTTGGGGGTGATAAAAGAGGCATCTTTGGAGAATGATATCTCACCTAATAAAATCATCAATTAATAGTAAAATAAATTGTACACAGTGAAGTAACAGCATAAGGGATACCAGTATTTAGTGTGATACTCATTTGGGTAGAAACATGAAAAATATCTTAATAGGTAAGCAGCCAAATACCAACTAAAAGTCAAAGAAGCTACAGAGTGTCTAAGGCAGGCGTTTCTAAGAAACTAGACAGCAAATTCCAAGGGAATTGGAACAGGGCCTCAAAATTCAATACATTTTGATGCTGTTTGTAGAAAGCCATGTTTTATACTTGCACTTCGACTTTATGCAGACTTCAGTACCCTAATGGCTGTAGTAGCTGTCTTTCACAAGGATTTTGAACACACACATTGAACCCAAGCAACAGCCTGAGAGTGGAGGCTTCCCTACTCATTACAAGCTGTGACGAAGTTAGAAGATACCAGGTAGATGAGATCCTGGCAGGATAATTGTATTTTGCTACAAGGCAATGTTGCAGCCATTGCTTTGATGAACTCCAGTCTCAGCAGTGGCCAAGTCCAGGAGATCTGTGCAATCCCATGGTGTATCTGCTGCATTTCCTTTCCCATACCATTTAGTTGGTGTCAGATTGAAAAAAATCACTTGCAGTGGAGCCTACAAAAATTTGCATACCAAAGAGTGAAAGTGTGTTGTCAGTGATCTTCTGCACACTGACAAGCCTGCCACTAACTCAGCAGTACAGGATCAGGGCCTTTGCTGTCGGAGTCATACTGTACTGTGTTGTGTCTTTTGCTGTATTCAACTGGGAGCCTTTGTTATGAGCACTCTTAGCCTTGTGATTTTAGATGCATCTCTTAGAACAGAAAAAAACCCAAACTCATAAATCACTGTTAGTAAAAGCCAGAACAGTTTGCTCTGCATAGACAGAGTCTTGTGTGTAATAGCATATACAAGCTGTCTCTGCCTTAATGGATCCTGTCAAGTTGCTCTCTATCATTCTTGGTATTATCATCCCCCAAACAGTAATGGTAAAATACATTACAGACTTAAAGGACACTTTTCATCCCTAAAGTTTAGACTGTCTCTTCCTTAGAATGTCACATTCTTTAGTATTTCATTTTCAAAAGCACTAAAGTAAATTAGGGATATAGATCTCATCTTCAAAAGTGATATAAGGCCCTTAAAAAGTAGTGAGGCAGTTAGGTGGATTTTCCAAATCACTGTTACCCTTTCATGGTGTTGCAAACACAAAAGTTTTAGGGACTGAGGCTCCAAAGCTCAAGCGACTGATGTGGAAAATCTTGTGAAATGTGTGTGTGCATACACATGTGTACAGAGAGAGAGAGAGGGGTTTTTTTGAGACTACTGCATTGGTATGGCAGCTGAGAGCCCAAGTGAAGTGCTGGGTGCAAGGGGATGCTCTGGAAGACTGCAGAAGTTCACTGGAGAACATCAGTCCTGAAAATACCATGCAGTTCTCCTGACCTCTTCAAATGTGTGGTGGAAAGCAGCCACTGAACCATGGCATATGGCAAAGCCAGTATTGATGCCACAGTAGTCCAGTCTATCTTTGTCTTTCAATTGCATGGCTTTTTTTCATTCTTAGTCTATGAGGGAGTCAACAGGATGTCTCTGTGCTCAGTGCAGAGCGGGTATGAAAAATCCCTACTAAAGTATAACATGGCCTTGAAAAGAGACAGAAAAGTAGGCATCATCGAGTTCTCTCCTTACTCCTGTACAGACAAAGCAAAACCTAGTTTCTTTTTACCTATGGCAGGGAAAAAGAGTGCAATTATGATATTTTTGCAATGTTTCTGTCACTTAAAGAAATAGTAAGTAGCAGGCAAAGTGCTCTTTCTCTTGGGGACCAATTACTTCAGGGAATTATATGCACTAACATTGGCAAAAGTCTCTCAAATAATAACTACTGTGATCAAAATGTTAGTGTAAGGCCGAATACCAGAGAGTGAAAAGAAGGCCAACAGCTGCATGCGGTAAAAAGAAGAATGTGCTTCTGCTCAGGGAGTATTAGTGGCTCCACTGACACACCTGCTGCTTGGTAGGACTTGTTTCCTTTACAAAATAACCCTGCCAATGACCACTGAAAAGGCTTGTGATTATTTCCATTTTTCAGTTCTGGTCTGTAGCTGAACCTCAGACTGAACAGCAGCACTGCCTGACATTCTCTCTTGATTTGAAATCATCACTGTTGATAGCCTATTGTACTCCCAGCCTTATTTATTGTGAAACTCTTGGTGTGCAGGTTCAGAAGGCAGTTATCAGTGCAACATCAACCTCTATCAGTAAGCAATGATGCCTCTTAAAGTTTCAAAACAGGTGAAGTTGCTAAGTGAAGGAAGGTAGTGTTGACTTAAACAGCCAAGGTGCAACTGTGTGTGTAACAGTGTGAGTGTATTGTTAAAGCCCTGGACAGACAAAAGAAGAATTCTACCTTTACAAAACAAACAAACAAACCAAAAAAACAACAACAAAAAAACCCACCAAAAACCCCCACACCAGCAGGAAAAAAAACCAAAAACAAAACCCCAAGGCATTTTGCAAAATGATTTTGTTTTGGGATGCAAAATTGCCCTCAAGTTACCTGAAGAGGAAGGTGCGAAGAGCCTCTTCATGCATCCATAAAGTACCAGACTTACTATAGCGTTGCTTTGTGCACTTAGGTACAAGTAGCATCTCATTCTTTTATGTGAAACCAGAGCAGTGGTGATATGTTTGGGTTCTAGACCTATCTCAGCCTCAGATAAGCATGAATTCATAACTTCTGCTTCCCAGAAAGGGACCACAGGCTCTGAAGGTGATAAATGAAACTGAAGAGAACACTTTGCTTTTGAAGCAAAGCTCTTATCTCACTAGAATTATAGCCTCATAGAATCATTCAGGTTGGAAAAGACCTTTGAGATCATCAAGTCCAACCATTAACCCAGGGCTGCCAAGTCCATTGCTAAACCATGTCCCTAAGCACCACATCTACGAGTTTTTTAAATGCATCCAGGGATGGTGATTCTACCACCTCCTTGGGCAGCCTGTTCCAATGCTTCACCACCCTTTCAGGGAAGACATTTTTCGTAATATCCAACCCAATTCTCCCCTGGCACAGCTTGAGGCCATTTCCTCTTGTCCTGTTGCTTTTTATTGGGGAGAAGAGACCGACCCCCATCTGCCTACACCCTCCTTTCAAGTAGCTGTAGAGAGCGAGAAGTTCCCCCTGAGTCTCATCCAGACTGAACCCTCTCAGTTCCCTCAGCCTCTCCTCACAGGACTTGTGCCCCAGCCCCTTCCCCAGCCCCCTGCCCAGCTCTGGACACGCTCCAGCCCCTCTGCATCCCTCCTGACATGAAGGGCCCAAAACTGAACACAGGATTTGAGGTGCGGCCTCACCAATGCCAAGTACAGAGGGACGGCCACTGCCCTGGTCCTGCTGGCCACACTGATTCGGATATGAGCCAGGATGCTGTTGGCCTTCTTGGCCACCTGGGCACACTGCTGGCTCATGTTCAGCCGGCTGCGGACCAGCACCCCCAGGCCCTTTCCTACCGGGCAGCTTCCCAGCCGCTCTGCCCCAGCCTGTGGCACTGCGTGGGGCTGGTGTCACCCACGGGCAGGAGCCGGCATAAAGAACCATCCTGGGGTGAGGAGGGCCTATCCAACAAGCCCTGGCCTGTTTGGGCATTGTTTGTTTGGCAGATTCTGACATAGGTAGAACCCCTCAAACTAGGGTCAGGATTGATTTTCTTCCACTGTCACAAAGTAATTTGTTGTCACTGGTGACAAATATGCCTGTCTGATGTTTTGCTAACCTGGCAGGGCCAGCGCAGCTGAACGCGGGGTGTCAGATTCTTCATGGTGCATTTTCTGCAGAAGTGTTTACTAGGTCCAATCAGCTGCATTTGTCTGACAGCAGCTTTTGTGCAGATAGATACAGGATATAACCAGTGTGCTAATTTGGTCCTGACTTTCATTAATGCAGCTGGATAGTGAGGAAAAGCCTGGGTTACCACTCATGTTCCAGATTCAGTTGGCAGACATGAGAACACATCTTACTTGCTGAGCAAATTTGAGTCTGGAAATCTCTAAAGCATGGAGCATGAATTCCAAGAATTGTTTTTTCCAGCCACTTTTCAAATTAAAGCTGTATGTTGGTGTTTACATTGAAAGTTTTCCCCTGGGGTTTTAGCTGTAATAGCATTTGCTGGCTCTTTTTTTCCCATCTGTAGGCTGAGATTAATGTGCTATTATGTCACATTTTTCAAATGAATTGATTTAGTAGTTTAGCATAAAACATTGAATTTTATCTTCCCTCATTAGTCACACTCATCTGCCATTGCCCTCCTAAACATGGTCCTACGCAATGTATACCAGGAGAGCCAGCTGGGCTGATTGTGCAGTTTGCTAGAGCAGAGCATGAGTGCTACAAGAGGTGCACTCTGTGAGTAATAACCCAAGCTGCCAAAGACAAATTCACATTGTACGGTCTCTTTCTTCATCTCTTCTAATGTCACCCTTTGACATTAAGCCTGTTGTTGAGAAAACACTGTTCACGTCTTGGGCAAACATTAAAGATAAGCTTGAGTTTGAATCCTAAGCTGTCAGGATAGACTTCTGCGCTCTTCCATAGGCAGCCTAGTGGGAACTGCAGAATATGGCACAAAGGATCATCTTGTACATCTCTTCAGGTGGGTGGCAGCTGAACAGAGTGGTCAGAATCTGATAGGAATGTAATGTAAATGTAATGCATATCTTGTAAACCAAGACAGTGTCATGACTCCAGGTGACTTGGAATAATGCCATTATACACTACATCTTCTGCCAAAGTACGGGCAAATCGATAATTTTATCTACAATTAGAAGACCTCGCATTTTGTTCTCCTAAACCAGTCTCATTTCTAGAGGATTAGTTACCCCGAATTTTCTGATAGTTTCTGATATTTAATACAGTCAACAGCATTAATAATAGTTTTAACCCTTTAGGATTTTGTTATTGAACTAATACAGGTTTTTAATTATTTTTTTTTAATTGGGATTTTAATGTACTCTTGAAGCTATTTCTTACTGACCATGTAATGGTATTTTAGAAACAATACATAGAGCAAACTGCCATTTAACTTGAAGAGGACTTTCATTCAGTCCTTTTTGGCTAAACTCAGCTTTCATGCCCAAGTTAGCATGTCATCTGTACTACTATATAAGTATTATATTAATGTTGAAATAAATGACAAAAGTTATCTGAAGTCATATATAATCAATAGACACAATAATTTGACTTTCCCACTCATTAAAAAAATGCTTATTTTTTAGTAATCTCATACTCATCCTATTTTCACATTTTCAGCACTGAGTGATATATGAGATGATATAATCTAATACAATAATACTTCCTGTCATGACTGTTTTTAGCAAAATAAAATTCTCTGTGCCAAATAGGAAGCAGATATAATTACAGTAAAGACCATATTTGTCACTGAAAGTCCTTTGTGTATTCAACTATAGAGACCAGGATTAAATAAAGTGCACAGGATTGTGTGCAAAAAGGATTTGTGGACTAGTTATTTTATTTAGTACCCAAAATTCAATAACCATTCTATAAGAACAGAGCAAAGCATGAATCTTTTCCCAGATCTATTAAAATCTGAAGTCCGAGTCCTGGAGACACTTTGTAGGTAGTGTGGAATGTCATGAGACTTGATTCTCTATTTATGTAAGTAACCATGTCTTCAGTTTGTGTAAGCTGAGGATCATGCTCAAAAGGTGTAGTCATGAGAACAGATGTTTCCAGGGTAAAGAGGTCTAAACCAGATGATCTTTAAGCTTTTAAACTCCATAGCTCCATATATGGAACATCTTCATTTCTTGGTAAGACGTGTTTTTGTTTGTAGTGCAGTGCATCTGTGTTAATATCAAAAAGCGTTATGGAGGAAGTACTTACGGAGGAAACCCAGCAGAGTTCTTGTTCATGGTGACAAAAGGATCAGGCTAGCATAAGAGAACAAAACATGCAGAGTCACAAAATCAGATGCAGGGGGTTTTTTTGGAGAGGTTTTTTTCCCACATATCTGGAAGAACAAAAGCCTATGCAGAGGCACTTCTACTAGTGAAGCAGTGGTCCTTTTTGCCATCCATGATTCCAATCAGGGATTTGCTGGTGAAACAACATGTGAGTTAGGTAGGTTGGTAGTGGAGCTGTAGGAGTGAGTTGTGTCTGCTGTAGGTTAGACTTGTATTCCACTGGGCTCTCCAGGCTTCCCTACGGGTCGCAGAGTTTCCTAGAATTTTTCTGGTGTTGTGGCTGCAATCCATATGTCTCTCCTGAGCACCCTGGCAGAATGAGGTTGTTTCTGTAGTTGTGCCTGAGACAGGGAAATGGTCCTGTAACCAAAATGGGACTTTTATGGACTATTTCATGGCACCCATAAAGGCATATAATGAAAATGAGACTTCTCTACTGTTTAAAATGGCTAACACTAGTCACTTCTGAATTGATTTTTTCCCTCTGATAACGTGTCATGACTTCCTAGGAATCATAAATTGCCTAAAGAATTTGCACCAGGTCATGCACTAAAGTTCATTCTGAAGTTAGGTGTCCTGATTCTTCATTTCTTCTTCTGAAATTCATCCAACATCATTGCAGCAAAGCAAAGAGAAGAAGCTACCCAAACACTCTCCTTTTCTGACATTCTGTTCTCTATCAGGGTTATGAGCCATTACAAGTACTAAAAGCCTGTAAAGGACTTTCTGTTCCAGCAGATTTGGTACACAGATGTTGTGTACAGGTTTTTCTGTAATGAACATATAAAAACTTTGAAGCGATATACACCAGTGTTTCATCTGTTCTTACTGGGTAGTTCCAATCCTGGGTTGTGGCTGAAGCTTATTGCAAGACTCTCATGCATTCATGAGGACCAGGATCTGGCCCTCTGCATGCTTACCTTTTTCTCTTCCTCAAAATAGTAGTTAACTAATCAAGAGGCAAAAGCTGTGTGTGGTGCTTGGACACTTACAGGGTACATGGAGATTTTCAGGGCTTGCATACCTTGTGTGTATTATGTTACGTTACGTGTAACAGGTGTTGCACATATGTAACGTACACAACATGCCACAACTTTCCAAAGAACCTTTTGTTCAAATAACTACCAATGGCAGACTCAAATCATCATTTCTGCTTAGATGGATCCCACTGGCTCCAGTGAGAGGCTCCAGAAGCTGTCAATACTCAAAAATTGGCCCAATGATACAAGTTCAGGAATGAGCCAGCAAGTTGGATTCACATAGAATCAGTTTTATTGCCAGGTAAGAAATTCATATTAATATAGTGAATACATATGTTTACAAATAAACATTCTTAAAAAACAAACAAACATTTTATTGTAGGAAGTATTATTGGTATCATAAACTCTGTAGTTAACAAGTATTAACACGGGTTTACTTACAGAACATACAGTTACTAAAATATTTCCACATAAAATATGCTCAAGTTACACGAAACCTGTGTGAATTAGAGTGCAGCTTTAATGTGTATCTAAAGCATATGGATCAACAGCAACATTCCATAAAGGGTCAAATTAAGTCAGCCAGTTGTGAAGGCAATAAAGATTAAAGGAATAAAAGTACGATAGTGGAGAATCTGGGTTGTGTGCAAAGTGTTTGTCCCGTGGGCTTTGTCCACTTCTGATAGTCTTAAAACATATGATCATACAATTTAGCAGCACGCTTATGGAGAGATGCCGGTGCTCTCAGGATGCAAATTAATCTCAATATAGCTTAAAAAATGGTCTCTCCATTTAACCACATTTCAAATTCTCAGCCCTTGCATCCTTGACTAAGAAGAAGCACTGCCAGTCAGTTGAGTACAGTAAGATATGCCACTTCCAATTCTTCTTACAACATACCAGTTCTCACTCCTCCTTGCATACTCCTCCAATTCTAATCTCCAGAAGAATTGACAGCTGGTGAGAACGCAACTGTAGTAAGATAGCTAGTTAGGATTTAGTCGAATGACTTGTTCTGGGGGAAGGGCAAGAATTTAAGTGAAAGACTGAGTGCATTGCCTGCAATCAGGCTGTTGCAGCACCGCCATCCCATCTCAACTGTTTATCTCTTTGTGGACGTGCCGAAGCCTTTACAGGCCCAGGACTGCGAGTCTACTACCAGTGCCCTATTCAAGAGTGCTTTTACTCATATGAACAAGGCAACCTGCTCATCAGAACCACAGTCAAGACCAGGAGTCCAATTGTTTGTTTAGTTTAAACCCAGATCTCTTTGACGTTTGAGGCTAGTTCATTAACCTCTTCCACCAAATAGTCCACCAAGAGGGAACGCCACTATAGAAAGCCAAACGAGAGAGACAATATACCATATAACATTTAGTTGAACTACAAAGAACTACCATGGCTAAAAGCAAATACAAAATGAGAGACTAGAGGAAAAATTTTAAATTGGAAAAATGGAGGGGCCAACTAAAGAGTCTTGACTGTGCAACTGTTGCATGGAGATGTAGTCCATTTTCCCTTTGGGACAAACAGAGGAGGCTGAGCAGGGCAGAACCCTTGTCATCCTTAGTGAAACAGGAGGAAATAGCTTAAAGGAATGGAGGGTCACTTTGAGAAACAAGACTGTCATTGAACAATAGTAATACAGTAAAGGCACCACCCACGCTTAATTTCAGTCTGAAGCAGTTGAAGATAGGCAAAACATTTAGGTGAAGAAAAAGTCCTGACAGTCTGCAAAGTGAGAATTGTTACCATCTGCCTGAAAACAGGAGGACTGAGAGGGAATATTCTGATGCCCTTATTCCCCCAGCAGCTTTCTGTGTCATATGATATGTCTCTTCTTATATTGGAGGTTCCCAGAAATTTTAAATCAAGTGAAGTAAACTGAAATAAAATCTTCTGTTTGTTATCATCCTGCAGAATTCTCTATTAGCCAGAAAGGTCCCATATGCTCTTAATCATAACAGTCTTCATAAATTCCTTGTAAAAGAGTCTTTTCCCTTATTGTATATATATTTTTTGCGCTTTCTATAGGATGGGTGTGAAAGTACAATAATAGCTGTTACGGGTTGTACCAAGGTGTTTGCTCTTGGCTTTTCACAGGTCTAATGATTATTAATAGGTTTTATACAAAATTCCTCTCTGAAATAATATATTACAGTATATTGTTCTCTCTTTCTTCCTCTGTCTCAAGGCAGGAACATAGTGTAACTGTTTAAGCAGACATAAAGTTTCTCTAGATTGTGCTACTTCTCATCATGGATTTTAGTTTCAAGTAAAAAAATTTAGTCACAAGGGTTTGTGTTCCATTGTGAAATACAAATGGAGTTTATAATTCAACCTTCAGTGTGTATTGCTGAATGGTATTAACCCACTCTTCGGCCTACAGTTGGCTGGATACCAAGAGTGTCCAGGTGGAAGTTCCTTCCTTCCGTTTCCTTTTTTTTTTATTTTATATTCTTTAATTTATTTTTTTGCCTTTCAGTTGAGTGTTTGTGGTGTGTGTGTGTATTTGCGTGTGGTTTTTAAAGAATTTCATTTAAAAAAAAAAAGAAAAAAGAAAGGACGACAAACTCAAACAGTTACTTCTGTCTTGCTGTTAGTTATGAAGTATGGCTGTGGGCCCAGATAATGCTGGCTCCGAGTTGTCAGCGGGTCGCTTAACGTTGGGTTTGCCATACCATGCTTCCCCTTGTTTGTGTATGCTTGCCGTCTAAGAGACTGGTCATTGGGATCCCAGGTCTTGTAGTGGGAATTGTAACCTAATGGGTGTGTGTGGATCTTTGCCATTTTGGATTTCTGCCCGTTCTGTTTGGTTAGGCCACTGTCGATGGTGTAAGCTCTGTCTTCATCTAGGCGCACTGGATGGAGTGGCAGGCTCCCCTTGGCAGCAAGTTCTGCAAGATGTCGGCGTTTGGTGTAGAAGTCATCATTGACTTTGTCAGCTATTTGAATTTAAAAGGGGGAGGGACAAAAAAAATCAGTTGGACACAAGAAAACATTATGCCATTTACAGTATGACATGCACAGTTACATCTGTGGACTAGATACAGTTACAGGGACATCAGCAGGAGAAATCTGTGCCACCTCCCACCCCTTATTTTCACTCTGTAGTGGTTTTGGATGTCATTTTGCTGGGCTTTCAAGATATGCAGACAAAACCCTATTGCCCTTTAACAAAAGGCTGTCTCTGCCCCAAATCACTCAGGCCGTGCTGGTATTTACATTATGGGGACAGTTCCTATGAATGCTCATCTCACATAGCATGGGAAGTTTAGGAAGTGGTCAGAAGTGTACAGACTTTCTTGGAAATGTTGGGCCATCTTGGGCTGCCCTGCTGTATGACAGTACATCCCTTTAAATGCAATGTCTCATGCAGGTGTTTAACAAAGCCAGTTGTAAGGTCCAATGGTGTATGAGGTGGGCCCATTTCTGTTAAATAATGCCCTAGGGCAAAAGGAAGAATGGGATCTGTTCTTCTAAATGGCTGGAAGTTCACTAATGCTTTATAGGTCTGAAAATACCTTGGGTTGCCGAAGGCTAGGTATTTACCCTGTAATTTTACAGACAATGAAAATCCTCAGTTCCAGGTTCTGACGTTGTTTTCTGAGGCCAGTGCCACTAAGAAATACAGTAATAGCCCTGCCAACAAATACTGCATTGCAGTTCTCAAATTAGGATTTTGCCCTCTGTGATTTCCTAGTCATGTGTCTTCCAATGCATGCTTTTGCTCAAGTTTGTTGTTATTGCTGGCATTTATATGGCCTTGCTTAAAAGTATGAACCATGCTTAAGGAGCTAACAGCATTCTGCAGCAGTCCAGCAACTCATCTCGATTTTGAGACTGAGTATCAGACTTTTAAGGGGAGCTTAACTGAATTTAATTTTTTAAGGTCTTGCCTTTTATTTAAAGAGGGTTTATTTAACCCCTTCAGAAACCTGGATCTTGATTTAAGATAGTGCCAAGTACGTAGATCAACTAACACAGTGGTGTGTTAATCAGTAGTGGTGGGCTTTGAGTGTATGATTGTGTCAGCCTGGATTTAACTTTTGCAGTGCCCTGGCTAGATCCATCCATTTTTCTTGAAGCTATGCCATGTAAGGCTTCTCTGCAGAAGTCTTGTACATGTAGCTGTCTGTGCAGCTCAGCGCCTCTTGCCTTCATGATGAGTAGGCTTTTAATACCCTGCACTGTTTTTATTTTCCCTCTTTTTCTCCCCAGTACTGCTAGGAGGCTTTTGTTGCACTCTGAATTTTCCCCTTCTCTCTGGTTCTCAATTGGATCTTTATGCAAGGCAGTGAAATTGCCATGAGCACCACATTAATCTTCAAGATCAGGCTTCAGTTCTGCATTCCCATTGTCCCGGTCCCTCAACAGGGACAAATATTACCAAAAGCAGTTACTGTTTATCATCTCATGACATTTTTTGCATAATAACCGTGCGACTGGACTTTGCTCTTAAATCCTTAATTTTGTCATTGAAGAGGTATTTCCTTTTCAATGAACTGAAATTGCTCATCTGTGCTGTAAAATTAGGCTTTGTATGTTTTACCCATCTCCATCTGTCTCATTTTTTAATCGATGAGTGAATGCTTTTCTATAGCATACTGGTGTCTTCTGTTTTAAACAAATCACAGAATGTAGATAATGGCTTATTCTAATTTCAGTACAGAATGTGCAGTTGCAATTACTGATAGACCTGTAATGTGTTACAAAGAGAACTTGCTAAGTTCTGCTTTGATTGTGGGGTGAGTTGTTTCATTTAGAGATCTGTAATCTGAATAATCAAGAAATTGTACCTGTTTCTCCTTGGAAAAGTTTTTCCAGTTCTAAATATGGCTTTTCCTTTTAATTTTTTAATATTCACTGAATGCCACAAAACAATACTATATACAAGTTGAATAAAAACAGGAGGGAAATGCAGTCTGTATTGATAATTTCTCATTAATCTGTTATCAATAACTGAGAAAAACAGTTGCAGAATAGGCAATGTGGATATCCACACAAGTATTTGTCTGTATAAATTTTTATATCAAAGGCACTGCAAGTCAGCTGGTAAGATTTCTGTATCATATGACTTAGACCTCGCCTATACAGGAAAAGTCACGCTAGCTTATGTAGTTTATATTTAGTATAGTTAATTATTTTCAGCTCCTAATATAGATACATTTGCCTATTTCACATTTGAATTGGTTTAATTTGCATAGAAAAAAATAATAAACTAATCTCATGTAAGGGTTGAATAAAATTCTAAGTTTGTACTTTTATCTTAGTTAAACTATAGCAATTTGTCTTACATAACCAAGATCTTTGACGATCAGTTACAAGGTAAATTAATTCTGTTCACAAAGACAACAGTGGTGATGCAGTTATTTAAATAATGACCAAAATTTGCAGATATTTGCGTTGCCTGATTTTTCATGCCGTGTATCTCTTCTGCATGGCTAAGTGAAAAAGGCCACAACTAAAGCTACTTCCTTAGTTTCTTTTTATTTTTCTCACTCACACCTTTTCCCACGGCCAGCAATGGTTCTTGGTCTCTGAATTTTGTCAGACATTACGTATGTTACTCAGATCTCCAAACACATCAAGATCGATGTCCTCACAGAAGAGTAAATTGTATTACTCCTGCATATAAACAACACCCCCACTGTAAAAACTAAGCAAGAAAGAAATTGGCCTCACAAGTGCCTATGACACATCTGAGAGATTAATTTTGCTCCTGTTTATGCCACCTTATATGTAAGATTTTCAGCTCTTTATTTGTTTCTTATGGAAGATCATACAGAAAGTGGAATTATTAATTCTGTAAATATGGTTACATTAAAGTTGCTTTAACTTATTCAGTCCATAGTCCCTTCCTAGGCACATCCCAAGTGGTGTGTTGGAGAGAAAAAAGCAGGCTCTGATCTGTAAAACCTCATCAGCAAAGTCAAGCAGAAAGCTGGCAAACATGACGAAGGGCTGATTGCACGTGTTTTATGTGGCAGTGACAGTGTGGGGAGCTGCTGTTTGCGTTTGTTCTGATCAAATAATGGTTTGCAGGGTTTTGCCTGAGAATTTTGGATGTATGCCTAGGAGTTAAATGCTCAAAGTGAAAGCCAGGCTCTTTATCTAATGTTTTAACCTCTTTAAAACAGTTTTCTTTCGGCATGCACACGCAGGCTTACACCTAGGCACATGTACCAGGATTGAGTGGGGGAAAATACCATTGTAGCAAATAAGTAGCCAGAAAAGCATTAATAAAATCAAACTGTTCAATTCTTCAAAAGGGCTTTTGGCAAATCTTGAAGCAGTCCTCATTCTTGCGTACCGGCTAGATGGCTAGATTACAGGTTTTATAATACCAGTGTGCTATGCCCCAGAGTGAGTGACCTGATGCTAATATAGTGCAGAAACAGGTTTTTTCCTGATTTTCAAAGCAGAATATTCAGAACAGTAATACTGGGCATGGTTTTGTAACAAATATTTTCTCAAGAAAAGCGTATTTATAGTATCCTGATGCCAGCTACTTTAAAAATCAACAGTGAATCTCAGGAAGTTCATTTTAATTCTTAACCAGCCCCTATAAATACTGTGTGGACTTTAAACATGCAAAGAGACATTTTGGAGTTACAGGATGGATTTATTATGTGACCCTAGGTACATGACTCAACTTCCCTCTGCTTTGGTTTCACCAGCTGTAAAATGAGCTGTTAACACATTGGAGGAGGTAGTTAAGTGTTATGAAGTTTAATTGCTATTTGTAGAGTATACTGAGTTTTCAGATTAAAGGTGCTATAGAAGTGCCTTTTGCATTTGCTTCTGTATATAAATCAGTAAAATAGGATTTAAAGGTATCACTGTCATGTTTGCAAAAGTAGTAAAGAATTAGAATTGCAAAATTGCCAAATGAACAATAGAAAAGAAGGGCTTTAATTCTGAGTGTTATTCTTCGTGTTCCCTCCCTCCAGTCTTGGCAGCTAATTATAAGAATGTTCTCAGTTTCAATATTTTTGTAAGGTTTTTACTCCTTTAAGTTAATGCACCCACAAATTTAGTTACTGTTGTAGCTGTTCATCTGGAAAAAAATGTTGAAATATGATTTTTTTTCCAACCTGTGTGCCTGGGAGGGGGGAGAACTTGGGCTTTTGTTCCTGCTGTGCATGAAATGAATAACTGAAAAAATATAGAAACAGTGTCAGGATCAAAAGCAGGGCTTCTCCCTTCCAGCTGAATACCTTAACTATTAAGCTAAAGAGATACTTTATCTTCCTTTGTCTTTCTAGACTAATAAATCTTGAATTTTCTTCTGCTCCTCAGCACAAGTTCATCAGGATGTGAGTCTGGGTGGGGACCATCCTACCAGAAGCTGGGATGCACCTTGCTGGGGTGGGGAAAGTAGATTTAAATCCCACTTAGTTGAAGCAGTTATACAACCATGAACCTTATCTTCTAAAAGGTGTATCACTCCTCACCCTTAACTGAGTCCAACAATGCCTTAAAGAAAGTGACCACAACTGTTTGTTTTATTTTGATCTAAACTTTGCCAGTATCAGTGTTAAATGTCGCAGATTGGGACCCATGCCTTATTCCTTGAATTCTGATTTTGAAAGGAGATGGCTACCAAGCTGCTTGGGATAGCAAGGTTATGGGAATGCCTAGGAGAACTTCAGTGAGTTTAGTCTCATTTAGATGAGGTGGCCAGAAAGCAATGGGCTTTTGGTGGTATGTTTTGATTCAAGTTTCACCATTCTGCCTAAATCTTCACTAACAGACAAGATTTAGTCTTTTGCTGATTGATGACAGGCCATGACCAAACTTGGAAGTTTCACATATTTTTCATAATCCACAGTTATATAACAAAAGCATGTAAACCAGTGAGTTGTTGCTAAATATAGAGTAAATTATATGGAGTAAATATATAGTAAGTTATAGAGTAAATACCATGGATGAAAACATGTTTTCTTGAAAATCAGTGGCAAAAATCCTTGTGGCTGTAACAGGGCTGGAATTTCTCAGTGCACTTATTTGAGTGCAAGTTGTCTGTGCTAAGAAGTGGCCCTAAAGCTGTGTAATATTGTCCTGCTCCCTAAGCTAAGCAGTCTTCAAGGTGGCTGTGTAACCACTTTTGGCATAAAGTTGTGTGAACATGCATTAGCATCGTGTAATGCTTTCTTTTTCTTGTAAAATACTGCAGTTACAAGCATTCCTGTGTAGAAAGTACAGCTACGTAAGGAGATCCTGGGTAATTCTGAAGTAGTGTTTTTTACTCTCTTCCTTGTTGACAATCCTCTTATCTTTGTGGGTCCATAAAATGGCTCTGAATTCTTGCACCACTTCTTACAGCTATGGGAGAAGTGTAGAATCATAAAAGACAATTATGTCCTACAGATTCTGTGAAAGTAGGCACCTAGGAGTGGGAAGAAACCTCTGAAATGAGAGAGGAGAATCCACAAAGGAGTGAGGTCATATAAAAGCTCTAAAGACATTAAGAAAAAAAAAAGCTTCAGCGAGAGCTTGCAGTCACAGTCAGAAGATACAAAAATACATAGGGAACCCTGGTTCTCACTAGGTGCTTCACAGAATTGTTTGTTATCTGAACGTATTTTAAGAACTACTTTGTGAGCTGCAGAGCTTTATTCTAGCCACAAAGAGATTGTATTTCAAATTTAGGGCTAGAGATACAGAAAGCAAGTCAATGGAAAGTGTTGGGGGACGGGTTAGCAATGAAAGGATTACAATGGCACACCAGATAACAGCCAAATTACACTAGCTGCCTATTTGTAGATTTTTTTCTGTGTAACAGTAAAGCTAACCCTATGTAATATTTAACAGTTTATAACAAGGCTTTGCTTCTAAAGCCATGACTTTGCTAAGACTTTCAGGTAAGTGTAGTTACCTGGAGCTGGGGGACCCTTACATGTCCCTCTCTAAGTAATGAAAGTGAAAACTCAAGGAAAGACAGAAGGGTCACGAATCCTGGCTCAATGACAACACAGGAATTTTGCCCAGGGAAATACTAGGTGGCTGCCTTTGGTGGTGCTGTTGTGGATCCTGTCTGATTGTGTGATTGCTTATTCATTTGCTTTTCTAAGCTGTCATTGAAGACAATATGTTCAAAGGCTTCCAAGATAACAAGCTAACTCTATGGGAGAGCTTTTGCAGTTCATTTGAAAATCATTTTTACACTAGCACAAGTTTTTTTTCTTGGGTAAGAGGGAAAAACTAGCATGGACTGAGTTCATATTAGCTGTTGCTAGGTATTAATTTGATTCAATAAATTAACTGAAAATTGTGTTCCATCCAGTAAAACAAATAACTAATGACCTATTTTTTGAATGAAAGGATTCATCAGGCATCATGGAGCATAGAATTTGCTTTGCATAACATGAAGTCTGTTGGAAAATAGAATACAGCTAGATGTTGCAGGTAGACATGATTCTGTTCATATAATGCCAGCAGTGGATAGAACGAAATGATAGCTCTGTGTGTGGCCAAGAGGAAGGAATATAGCTACTTCACAGTTGGTGACTGGCTGTTCCCACCTCATGGGCACTGGCCTGGCTGTGTATAAGGTGGGGCAATTTTAAACCATGCTGAATTCTAAGAAAGGGCAAAGGCCATTTTAAATAATTTTTGCATCCCTCCTCCTCCATTCTTGTACTGAGCTCTCAGAATGCAGAATTCAGCCTGTGGGCTGCAATGCATTGATTTCTGTTCTAGATATTTGCCTTTCTTCCCCCAGAAATTCTAACACCAATTTGTTTTTATTTAAGATGTTCTGCAAAGGAAGAAAATATTTTATGTCTGTGGATTCTTTCTCATGGTTTTTATTCACTATTGCTGATTCAGGTAAAGAAAAATACAAAATGCATAGAACCACCCATGAATTACTTTCGTAGCTTAGGTAGAACCTACTTTCTGTGATTCCTGTCCTTGCCATCTTTACCACTTTATCTGTTTACTCAGTTCTTACATTGATCTGGACAGATACCAAGCATGAAAAGACATATTATATCAACCTTTTCTTCTGCAGTCATTGTTTGAAAGGAGCTTGTCCACCTCCAGACACCAGATTGCATTTTGTTTTCCCAGCAAAAAAATTCTACTTTCATGATATCAGACATGATGAAACACAAATATGTATGTCCAAACATTTCTTCTCATCTGTTGACTACTTTCATGACAGTTTCTGAAAGGCTGAAGAGGCCAGAATATTTCTGGGTTTTGAAATGCATTAGGAACGGTTTAGAATAGGAATGTAATCAGACTTGGTAAGCAGAGCCTTCAGTCTCAGCAATGTTCTCTTTATCCACTACAGGCAGCAAATGCTGCTGCTTGTCTGGGAATGCTAAGACATAATTTGATTAACTCCTCAGGCATCAGTCATCATATGTGGTACCTTATGTACCGTGTTACAGTTCCCTGGAACACAAGAGTAGCCACGTGTCCATCAGCAGAAGCACCCCTCTTCTGACAGCGTGCCAAAAAAAGCACAGCGCTGCAAAGTCTATTTTTTCTTTTTCTTTTTACAAACATTTTATTTACTGTGTAAGTTTAGGCAGGTTTCTCCTTGGACATGTAAGACAGCTTTTCCGGTTGGGCTTTGTATATTTGGCTGCCTTGATTTACAATTGATTGCAACATTTATGATTCAATTTTGTTGAGTGCAGCAGGGATACCATGATTTGGGTTTGGTCAAAATACTCAAGACATACACACATTGTACCTAATATAGAGAACAATGACACACACAATGGTTGTGTCTAACCAGTGTAAAGAATACTAGAGCTTTTCTGATTTACCAGAATTAGTAATTTCTGTCAACCTGAAAACAAATGATGGCTACGTCATGTTAATTAACATGAAAATAGTAAATGTTTTCAGGAGACCTGAAATATGTTGCATGCAGATAGACAAAGATCACACTATGTTACATCCTCAAGTGATTTAATGTTTCAAATTCAAGCATCAAGATGTTAAACTGCTGGTACAGTATCATGCAATGAATGGTAAACTTGAGAAGGAAATAAGATTGTCAGTTCTATTCTTGAACCAATGGATGAAATTGTAAAGGAAGTCTAAGGGAATTATGTATTCAAATCTTTGGCACTTTGAAAATGCAGCTAGTGGCTGTCCTGTAACTGTAAATCTATTTTTTCATTATTTTTTTTCCTAAAGGCCTCTAAGCTCATGTCCTTTCATGGCATCTACAATTACAAATATATATGAAAAGGTCTGCTGTGAAATATTTATTTTGTTTTATCTCATTTAGGCATATTTATCACTTTGAGTTTTATTAGAAACCTTATATATGGTAAGAAAACTTGCCTTTTGAAATAGAAACTATCTAAGGAGTCATGCTGTCATGCTTAGCTTCTGAATAAAGCATGACTGCGGCATAAACTGATTATAGGAAATGAGGGTTTGGCTTGCTTTCTAAAAAATGCTGTCCAAAGCCAAAGAGGTTAACACTTAGGAGACTTGCTTAAAAGGCTTCTTCTGCTTCTTCCTTCAGTTATCTTGCTTGCTTTTTCACTGGGTAGTTTTTAATGCTTCTCAGCAAATCAGGACAAATCTGATTGTGTCAAAAGCTCACAGCAATGCTTTCATACATGAACAATAATATGGAATTGTTTGTAACCTTTTTGGTTGGGGAGGACCTTCAGTTTGTTTAAGGGCAGGGCTTCCTAACTATTCCAGGAGCACCGCTTCGTTGTACATTTGCAGAGAAACTGTGCAGCCATGTGCAATAACAGGCCCTAGTACCGCAGTCAGTAATTCAGGCAGTCCACACACAGCAGCGTGCCTTGCTCCTGGGAGTGGACCGCAAACCAGGTAGACTGTCCTGGCAGGCTGCACACTGAGTAGTATGTGGGTCACGTTGGAAAAAAATTCACAGTGTTCTGCAATGTGATTCAGCATCTAAAAATGTGTGTTTGTTTTTTCCTTAAGGTGTCAATTTATCTTATTTAATGTTGACTGAAAAAGCTGTTATATTCCTGACCACATTTATTTGTAATAACTGTTCTTAGCATGAACCTAATTTCATTTTTTTCACACATCCCTGTTGGCATTCTTCTGTGTTCTGAATTTCATTTTCAGTTTTAATACTTTTTATTAGATGTGTTTGGGTCTTTTAGTATACTGCTGGTTATAACTCTTAAACATATGTCTCAATCAGCTACAAATACTTCTAGTTGTGATGATGTAGGAAGCCGCATGAGAACCCAGAAGACCCTTTTCAAGTCTCTAAATGCCTAATTAAGACGTGTTTTTAGTGCTGAAATAAACCAGCATTTTTCTGGCTTTCAACTGACATCATACTAGATTTATGTTATTTTTTCTGTGTATGAATGAGGCCTAAAGGCTTTTTGAATTGCACTGGTTAAATGAAAAAGGTCCTAGTGATGTAATAACTATTTTTTGAAGGAGTTATTTTTATTTGGTCTGTTTCTTAACTGCTATAATTTTAAAGAATTTTTAGCAATCATTCTGGATTGAAGTTGATTTTTATTTTTTTTTTTCAAAATTAACTGTGGCATAAGTTGTTTCTATTAGAAACCTATCTTTTCTATTCTTTTTGCCAGAAGGAATCCTTTTCAAGAGAGAGTTATTAAGCAAGAGAAAAAGAAAATCTAGGAAGTAATTACATAGCCGTACATGCACACATTCGGTTCTGTTTTTTCTTGTCTCTCCCTGTCTCCCTCCTATTAGACTATGTGGCATTTGTATTATTAGTCTTGTGCATAATTGCCAGAGGTTTTCAAATCAGAGTTGTGTGTCAAACTGGAAAGAAATAGTGTTCTTTGGCAACTGCCAAACTTCCACTGTCAGAAGAAAATCAGTTTCATAAGGTTTTTATAGATATTGGCCAAACCCAAAGGCAAAGCAGAACTAATGCCTGCTCTGAACAGATCCCTCTGAACAGCCTTCACATAAAGCAAAAGCATTTGTGTCTGACAGACAGTCAAGGAAGAATCAGTAATGAATCTCTCTTCAATGAATATTTAATCATGCACACACACATAAGACTTCTGCCATATCAGTGTTCAGCTCCCACCTCTACCTTTTTATCCAGGAATTGCAATCATAACCATCACTTGTGAAAATGAGAACCAAAAGCACTGTGCTGCAGATCTTCCTCCCCCACTGTAGCAGATCCCTTGCAAGGGAAGGTGAACTTTTTGCAGGAGCACCTTCCATAGCCTAGAAAGCTTTGCAAACTTTCCCACTATAAAACCTACCAATTGTACTTAATATTATCATTAGGATGGGACAGACTGATATTCTTGTAGTGATTTTTTTGATGCTATAATATCATAGCTACTATATATCAGATTCCCTACCCCCCAACTTCTTTTTTCCTCTTATCCTTCTTCAAATAAGCTGTCAGGGAAGGACTTTCAGAAAAATTAACTGTGCATTACAAATCACGTTACTGCTCTTCCTCCTTCCATGCCTCAAGCCCTTTGTTATTATAGTATGAGTGTGTAGGAGTAAAGCAATGATCTCTGTGGCTTTTATCTGTGTAATTTCTCTCTTAAACACATTTACTGTCTTTAGAACATCATTTGCAGAACCAAAATAGCAGAGAGATAACTGCTGCTATTTATATTATATTGTTAATAAGGGATTCATTCCTATCAGTTGTCTTACTCTTCTTACTTGGTATTCATGGGTAATTCTGAAGAACATCACACTACTGCTGTTGACATATACCATGTACAAAGCTGGAGAGTATTAAAGCTTTTGAGATTTTGATTTCAGTTAGACCCCAAAAAAGGATTATTTGCTTAAGTAAACTTGACTTGCAACAATGTAATCTTCATACCTGTTTAAAATTACAGAGACAGACCTGAATGTTCATGTCACAAACACTGTAAATGCAACAGACTTGAATGAAATACTTAAAAGTCTGTTATCTGCATGGAGATATGAATCTGCAGGCAGATTCTGATGTATTTAAAGAAATAATACTTTCATACAAAATTAAAACCCAATGTGAATCAGTAGAACTATGGGAAAGAAAGTACAAGTATAGGAATTGAAGTCTGTTTCGCACTGAGTTTGCTTCCCAAACCCCAAATTCTTAAATTTATTCCAGAATTAAGCATATTGATCGTAGTAGGATTTCAGAGTTACACTCTCTGCCTTCACTTCATTATTCTTTGGTGGGTTCTTGGGAAAAATTAAATCAAAATCCTACCTTAAAAATCTACCTTTCATTTTTCACCTTTTGATTTTTAAGAATAAAAAATCCTGGATCAATAATTATAACCTGATTTATATTTGGATATTGTCAGCATAAAAGACTACTTAATAAATAAAAGTGCTCCCTGAAAGCCTTTAGTTAGAGAAACTGTTTATTTAATTCAAGAAAATTATCTTCAGTACTTTTCCCCAGAATTAATTCAAAGCTAACATTTTGAAATCATTTAGAACTTCACTTCCATGTGCTGAGTTTAAAACATTTTCTAACTACTGCAGGTATTTAAAAATGGTAATGAGCTCAAGATATATTCTTAAAATCTCAGTTAATTTTTTGAAAAACATCTATGTGTGGATTTGGGTCACCTGTAAGTTATAAGTTTTGATCATTTTGTACTTCTGAGAACCACTTGCAGGATATTACATGTTGAGCACCTGTATGAAACTTATGATAACCTGTAATAAACTTATTGCAAAGATATTGCTGTAAATGACCTGCACAGCTAATAGTTCAGGATGGAAAAATCAGTGGAGTATGTTCAGAACAACTAGTACCATTGATATGTAGGCTCAATGTTTGGAATTTTAAAAGCCACACTTCAGACTAAATCTAGACTTTAGCTGGGATCCCACAGTGTTTCTATTTATCTGCAAGTATTCACAAATGTTTTCTTATCTTTACGATCAACCTCTGCTCTTAAATAGTGGTTAAAAAAATTGCATTGCAGAATGGGAAGTATGTTTATACACAGATGTGTGTTTACAATGCAAAATATAACAGTTGCAGAAAACAATGTTTAAGAAGGATTGCAAGTGAAAATGCTTAACATTGTTAGACTTTGTCTTCACGTGAGCTCAGCTTTGTTTATTTGTTCACTTCTATTTAGCCTTATTGCCTAAGTGTAAAGTTTCACTTACTCGTATCTTCACTTTATGTGTAAAAAATCCTGTGCATCATTCATTAATGCTTCATAGAAATAGGTTTGATTAACCCATGCTTGATTTAGCTTTACTAGTTTCCTTCCTGTGGCCATCACTGATCTCAATAGATGGAAATAAACCTGGTTACTGTAAGCTATTTACCTCTGAAGACTGCAGTCTTCCAAGGCATAAGACAAGCAAGAGACAGTAAAAAAACTTGAAAGCGTAGCATTCCATAACAGTCAGCTGGACTCATAGTACTGTTATTTTAGATCTGCCCGTTGTGTGTTATAAAAAGGAGAAATTTACTTCTTGTTTCATTTAGATTTATTATCACATAATAAGGATTTTAAAAATAAACCAGTTTCCAGAGAACCAACCTAAATTTTAATGGAAGGGTTTGAGTTCTCTGTGATGTATAACTGATAGGTTGTGGAGTGGTGTTTATAATCTGAACTTTTATGACTATTGGCAATGGTTTCATTTTCACTGTTTTAAAATACATGCTGGTAAAAAGAAAAAAATAGTTTCTCCTTTGTAGGGAATCCAGTGTAGGGAACATGACTGGAAATTATATAAATTTCAAGAACAAGAATTAAGGATGTGCAGATTTAAATTTGCTATTTTGGCATGAAAAATAGGTTAAGAGTTTAATAGATCCTTATAAATATTCTTCATCCAGCATAAAACCAGGTAGTGGACCAAATTCAGACAAAACAAATTCAATAGGTGTGAATCCAACCCAGAAAACTGACAGTCCTGAGATAAACCTAAACTAAATGGGCCTGAAGGTTAGATTTGCTTTCTTTCACATGTTCAATGTGTTGCTAAAGTCTTAAAAATGAGACAACGTAGATGGAAACGTTTAAGAGCAGCTTATTTTGGTGTTAAAACTGCTTCTTGTAAAAGAAAGACTATTTGCAATTTCCTCCTGGCAGCCTAGATGTTGTTTCTGTTAAGACCAATGTATACCCAAAGAGTTACCTTTTCACAGCTCTGCTTATTTGCTAAAGGATGGCATAGGCAATGGCTGCTCGGGTGCCTGATCACTTAGAGCAGAATTCCTCAGCCTCAGAAAGAATATCACCCTGTAGATTTTATAGTAAAATGTTGTTTCTTTAAAAGGCTGTAAAAGAATGTCAGTGATGTAAATGATCTTGCTCAAGATACTGAGGCTTTGTATGAACAACATATTTATAATTAAAATATGGCTACTCACTGGAAGAAGAAATTAGTGTGCTGGACGGAAAAATACGAAAAATTTTGATCAAGACTCCCTGAGCATTTTTTATTTGCCTATGACAGAGTGCCTGTGGTTATCAGAAGCTAATCTGGTAAATAAAACAGAGGAAACAATTAAATGATTTAGTGCAAGCAAGAAAAGGTCTTGAAAGGCTGCACGAGCTGGGCAGGACATGAAGCTTGGGGGGTCTCAGCAGAAGACACAGGTGGAACAAGAGACTTCATCTTGCTGGGAAATGGGAAGGCTGAGGGAACGGTGCTACCGGGGGGTGGTAAGGGGAGGCTTGCTGCTCAGTGCTCCTTGGCTTCTCTCCTATGCCTGAAGGAGAAGCAAGGATTAAAGTATGAAAGACTTCCTCAACAAATGAACACTCAAAAGCTTCAAATTCTGCAGCCACACTGGGCTAAGTAAATAATAATAATAATAATATACCAAGCTTTTATGTCATATTTCCTTGAGATAGAACCGTAGTTCCGGCGCTGAAATGGGCAGATTGCCTAGTCTGGCATTATGCGTGACACTGAACATACCTCTAGATATATGAAATCATTAACTGAATCACCCTCTGGATATGAAAAATGATGCATTAATCTGTACTTCCTTGTCTGTTTTCATGGTGTTAAATCCAGGGAGCTACTCCCATGTCCCAGATTTTTTTAATCCATTTTTATGTAACTGCTTATGGAAGTAGTAGCTGAAAATTTCTTTACTCTTCGAAATGAAAACACAACTCCTTTTTGAGCCTTCCAAAGACACATGAATATTTACCTGTCAGTGTAACAGGGTGGCTGGTTTAGGAGAATAACACAAACGTACTGTGCCCAATTCTGTAGTTCTACCTTTTCTAAAGGTGAATTGTATCAATCCCTGTGAATGCATGGGCAGGCTTTTTTCCCTGTTGTGTGTTTCCTTTTTTCCAATTACAGTATTATTTTTTTTTCAGCCCAGAGCATAATGAACTATGGGAACAGTACAGAATCTCATCTGGTGAGAGAGGTACCAGATTCTTAGGGGGCAGTTGTGCAGTCACTTCTATCCTGGTAAGACAGATCTTGTGTCAGCATAGGGTTACAATGATTTTTATGGAAACTGAGGATCTGAAGCTTAAGAGAAGGTACCACCAAATTTCACATCGGGCAGGAGGATGGTTCAAAGATAACATCTTAGAGTTAACCTTATGGTGATCTTCCCCTTTGGATCCTTCTGTGTGTGTAGCTGTAAAGGACAAACAAACCAAACAGTTTTCTCACATGCGTCACCTTTTTGAGGGAGATGTTGCCATGTGCATTGATGCACTTGTGGCCACAATATTTTCTACATAGTAACAGTGACCTAAACAGGAGATACTTATTATTCAAGTGTCATATTTGCAAAAACTCACTTTAGAGTTTTGCAGCTGCAAGCAGAGCTTGGAGCACTGTCTAACGTTTCCTTTGGGATCAAAGAACTGTGAAGCTCCAAGAAATGCTGGGAGCTATGGACTCAGAGATGTGATTGTGAGTCTTCTGCCAGTTATATCCTCCTCTAGCTGCACTATATCCAATCAATTAGAATTAATGAGATCTGATTTCATCCCACAGGAGACTACAACTCCCAGCATAATCTGAAGGCTTTCTAGGTCTGAGTTTCAGGGAGTTATTCTGTCCATTATTTGGTTTTGGGTCTGGGGGATTTTTTTGGCAAAAATTTAGACTGTCTGAGTTATCTCTTCTTAAGTCATGCCCAATCAGTTCCTTAAAGGCTGTGTGTGAGAGAGGGGAAGAAGAAAGTTTATGAAAGAAATATAAAATCATGTTAAACTGTAGAAATACTTGTATTCTGTTTTCACATGTGTGTCTGTGCACCTCTCCAGCAGCTGAGTAATCCATCTCCCAGTCCTGCAGGGCTTTAGAAAGTTGCATTTGAGGTATTTTTTAATTTTTTCAAGAAATTCTAAAGAAAGTTGGTTACTTTGCACTCCCTGAAACTCAGGAAAGAAAATCAACTGTTACTGCGGCAAGCTTACAGATCAATGTGACTGAATAAATATAACTAATACCTCAGGATAGTGAGACCAGTTTGAGCTCTAGGAAACTTATTAAGCAACAGGATGGACTCTGACTATTACAGCTCAGCAGAGTGGAATTTGAGGTTGGATTGTTCATGCTTTCTGAATGAGTATCCACATGATGAGTAGAAAAATTTGTGATGAGCTACCTTTGTATGTCTTGGGACTTGAATTTTATAAAGGTGTTCAGATACAAGATCTCCATCCACTTGTAGCTTTAGGCATGTCAGTATTGCTTAAGTGAGCAATAACCATTTAAGCATGGAGTAAAAACATGGTTGATGAACTGGAAATAAGAATAATTTATGCAGAAAAACCTCTTTCTGCACTTTTCACATAAATAATGAAATATGGCAAAAGCACCAAAGAAAAGTAGGATCATGTCATCTCAGGTGACCAAAAAACTGAAATACCAAAACACTGAGTGGTTTATTGCCACAAAATATTAAGTGACCACTTTTGGTGGGACTGGTCTTACAGCTTGTTAACCCTTTTCCCTCAGATACAGTCTCTGGCATTCTCTGGTGGGACAAATTTGGCACTGTTGAGAAAAGATTCTCTGGCTCAAAAATGAGCAAATAATGGATGAACAGAGTGCACCTATCAGTTAGGCTAGAGATGCTAGGAGATGGAGTGTGTGTCTGTTCTTTCAGGAAGTGTGTGTTGCTCTGTCTCATTTCAAGGGTGTCTTCTACCTTCTGCTGATTATTGTCTGGTGGTGTATGTGTTAAGGTAGAAGAAGTGCAAAATTCTGGTGCGGTGAGGGAAAGAGTAAGTAAATCTCAACTCACTATTACTCCAAGCACTCATCTAATATAAAATAGGCACAGAATATTCTCACATTATTCAGAGATGTAAATGCCCGTAGACAGTAAGAGGGAAAGTTGAATTTGGTCAGTAGCTGCTGGTCAGTACTTAAGGAATTCTGGAGGCTGCAAAAAATAAATTCCTAACAAGAAATACGGAAAATATCCTTTTCCATAGAGTGTGTAAGGGTTTGGCTGTGCAGTTTGAACTGGTTCACAAAAAATATTTTGTGTTTTAAATAAAATACATCCACATTGGCCTTTTCAACTCTCTTCTCCCCTGTTGTGCTGAATCAGACACTCTGCAATGCACACGTTGCATTGCATACATGCATGAACAGTCCAACTTCAAATTGCACTCTGTTGGAGTCTAGGGTGTAGATCTGAATAGCTTCTTAGTGACCAGCTTGGCCTCACTACCATGGTATTGGTCATTCCCATTCTGTAGGACAAGGCAAATTAATAGCAATGGCACTGTTGTCTCTTGTTTTCACAAGCGCTTGAGTCTTAGGTACTGAATTTAATGCAGGTCCTGAACATGGTCCAGGATGGAGATCATTGTGACTTGCTACTTTCCCATGAACTGACTTTTCACAGCAGCGAGTCACTGAGGGATGAGTAGCTTACTTCCCAAATTAGACAGCCAAATTTTTAGGACATCTGTAGTTCAGAAGAAAGCAGCTGTGTGGAAATTAATTTAATACTGCCTCTGGTAAAGCATCACTTTTTCAGTTATCTAAACTTCTTACCACTTATGGCCACACTGTGACGAGTGGTATTAACGTACTATAGCTACAGTTGCTACAAAGCAATAGCAATACTTCTTCCTCCACCTCCATCCTCCATTAAAGAAGAGAATTAATCACAGTGGACTACACCTGAACAATGGGATCATGCAGAGTAAGAGGCACTTAAATGAATATGGTTTGCCTCAAACACATGGAGATATACACAGCACATCCCTTATTAAACTTATGTTGTGGCAAATGAATCCACCCTCAAGCCATTATAAATGAATGCAAAGGGAAAGGGACTAGATGCATTCATTAACCTGCCATGGGGATCAGTAAACGCGACTCTGAATGTTAGCATATGAAAAATGCCATTGCCCTGTGACATGAATACCAGGTCAGGGTGAACTCAGTCTATTTGTTCAAAAGATGTTGTCAGGTTAAATTTATACTGGGGGGCCTGATGTAGGCCAGTTGCTTTTTCCTCTCAGAGCTCCTACAAAGCCAATATGAACTCTGCAATGTGCAGTCTGTCTAGGCTGATGTCAGCATGGTCACAAACCCAGGCCTGGCTGGCATCATGGAAAAAAACCTCTTTGTGATTTTGGGATGTACTCAAGAGGTACCTCTTGGGAGGAATCATGGCTTTGAGAGTCTGAAAGTGGTTAAAACCAGAGCATATTTAACTCTTGCTCCATACGTCCAGACAGAAGGCGTGAATGTGTAACAGTTTCAAAATCTCTGTTGTTTTCTGCTGAAAAGTTTGGATAACAATGCAGCACTTCTGTACTTTTCTTGTGAAAATTTACTTGAATCTAAAACTTGGCCAATGTGGTCTGAAACCAGTAGGTCTACAGGGGCGGGGGGAAAAGCACGGGTAGATGCTGTAATCCTCCTGGAAGAAAATGTCTCTGAAAGTTATGTTTAATTTAATCTAAAATTCTGAGAGGCATTATACAACTTCTGGAGCTGAAGTGCACAATCTTTCAAGGTTGATTTAACTGTATGGTTATAATCTAGCTGCATTAAAAACTTGTACTCAGACACCCAAGAAATACCTAAGTTGTAATTTAATAATTTTTTAAAATAAGTACATTCAGTGGCTCTTAGGCAGATGAGAGAAGTTTCATCTCTCATTTTATTATGCTTAAGTACCTTTTAGCTTTGACAATTGGCTTGCCCTAAATTGACATCTGAAAAAGAATCAGAGCATAAATCTGTGATAATCACCACATCGTTACACAGTACCACCTTTTGAAGAAGCAATTGTAAAGCTACTCCGTCTGTATTCAAAAGGCAGCAGAAAGCTATTAACACTTGTCTTTTATAAACAGATTTAAAAATGCCACATGTAAGAAACAAAATGACAAGCTAAACCGAGGCTAAACTATTTGAGATGGGACTTCAATGTACATTTTGTTAGAGGTCTGCTATCCTGAAGTTTGGATAAAGGAATGTCAGTTTGTGATGGAAATTTCTGGCGTGACAAATACTAGATTCTTAAGTCAGAATGTTCTCAGCTGTTCTGCTGTTTTTCTGAGCTAAATAGCTCTGGCTGGAAATAGGCAGTGTGATACTGCTCTAAATTCATGGGGAAATGATGTTAACATCCATATGTGTAAGCTGAGCAAGGGTTAGTGCAAAGCTATGAATAGACCCCCTCTTAGTTCTTCGTTTATTGTTGTCTAGTAGGGGCCTGAAATGTAACATCATAAAGGCTTTCTGTCTTCACATAGCGTGCAGCCGGTATTTACAGCCCCTGAAAAGTATTATCAACTTATGTTTCCAATATGAAAATTATGTCAAAATGTTTACCCACTATTGTCCTTTTCCCTACCCACAACTGTTTCTTTGAAGATGTTCTTCCATTTGCTTAAAATAATAGTGTATTATACTGATCAGTCACAGAAAATAGCCACTACCAGGACCTTTATTAGGAGCTTTATGATGCACGAGTTATTTGAAATCATAAAGCCTCAGACTATTCCTTCAGTGACCTACTAATGCGCATCCTGCAGAAAATGTGAACGCTCTTATTTTGGAAGCATACAAGTACCTCTCTTTTTGGAAGTGTTTACCAGGTGTCTAAATTATATGCTTTAAATTTGCAACATACTTGATGTTTTTCTCTCTCATTTGTTCAGATAGGTATGGAAAATGCATACCAAAATGCATAGGTGGGCATATTCGGGGCATAAAGAACTAGGGCTGAACACTGTGCATACAACATAGGTGAAACTTGCTGAAAAATGGTGTACAGTAGGTATGGTGTAATTTTGTATGCACATATAAACACACATACTTCTGATCACTGATCCTTACATGCAATTTTTTTATCACTAATTATAGTCCCCCTGTTAATTTTTAATACACTTGCAACTAACATAATATTCTATATGAAATTCTATCATGAAGTAGTCCAGATGAGCAAGACTTTGTTTTTAACTTGGAAGCAGAATGTCAGCTGACAACAGCAAAAGCAACATACTGATCTAAAGAGAAGTCATGCGTCGTGTTGCTTACTTACCGACTGCCTTTAGAGAGGCGTACTTGTTAAGCTCTTTGCCTGGGGGCTGTTGCTCATATGGGTTTGTGATCTGTCCCAGGCTGGGGTATGAATGTTGATGTGCCATCTGAGGAAGGAGGGGAGATGTTGGCATGACATTATTCATCTGTGGCGGGTCTGTATTGAAGAAAATCAACAAGCATTAAGAAAAAAATAAATCAGTCTTAAGGTTTTAACATCATTATCCAGTACAGATTAGACAGGATATGTCATGAGATTTAATGCAACAAAACACTATTTACTATGAAGTGGGAGTCTGAGTACAGCAAACCTGTATTTCAAACAGTTAATGGCGTGATTAAAGTCTGACGAATGATTGTAGCAATACATGCTAACTTTCATATAAAGATCTTTGAACTGAAAAATAGGTTTTCAAAACAGTTGCACACCAACACAAAGGCTGAATTTGCTGCAGCATTAGGATACAAACCAAAACTTGAATTTTATTCCAATGTAGCTTGAATACAGGGCAGTAGTATCATTCTGTCTGTGCAGTTATATAGCCAGGATAATTAAAATTAGCTTAGCTAGTCTGCTGCATATATGCAGTTAGACACTGCTTTTAATACCAGAACCAGCTCGGTTATTTGCACTCTGCAGAGTGTGCAGTTTTAGCTCATGAATATCATTAGGTAATTTCTTCAAAGCTCACCCTTTGTCCTTATGTTTTCTCCTTTTCCCTGATGATTGGTATCACAATATCATACCAAGATAATGTTCTCTGTAGATTACATACCTAAAAGCAGGAGCTAATTACTGCTTAGGTACAGTTTTATACCAGCACTCACCCCACAACCATTCTGGAGTTGTTTTGTTCCTTTATAGTAGAGAATACAACCTGGATACTTTTCTTTCTAAGATATATCATAATTTATTAGTTGTTTTTAACATTTGGTTTCAGCTTCTAAAAGGTTTGGTCAGAATTGTATGTTACACTCCATTTGAAAACCTGAATTTCACAGATTTCAACATGGTCAGCATATCTTTTACGCCGAGTCTTTATCCAGGCTGTGTATTCTGAGATATTTGGGCTGATGGTCAATCCTAGAACCTTATCATGGCTTCTGAAATCACAGATGAGCGCATTTTTCTCCTGCAATGAAACCATGGTGCTGGATTGGTGACAATGCACTAACTCCCACAGCATCAAGCACAGGCTTATGATCATGTAGAAAGCAAGCTGAACAGTTAGAGGAAAGGAAGTTTATTGTGATGGAGTGAGTGGACCACCCCACAAGTGCCCAAAGGATCTGGCAGGAGCCAAATAATCCCTGCAGCTTGCCAGGATTTTCAGGGAATTGAGCCACTGGCCTTTCCAAAGCTCATTAATGAAGCTGAATGCATGAGCAGCAGCTCTGAAGTCAGGTAAGAGATTTACTGCTAGGAGAGAAAAGGAGAGTGAAGGTGTGTTTTAACTTTCTTCTTATTCACCGTTGCCGCTGACTGGTGCGGTCTCCGCCGTTCAGACAGAGGGTGCCCCTGCCTCTGCAGAGCAGTGAAGTCACATCCTCCTACCACATACACATGTAAACAAGTCGTGAGGGCACCTCAAGGCAACTCAAGAAAAACGGTGGAAATGCTACCATCTACTAACAGTATGATTCTTCTTGCTGTTGCTTTTTGTTAATAGGGAACAAACTGTTTGTTGATAGTAAGCAGAGCTGAATCAGAAATGATTTTCCCACAACAAAAGAATTTTCCACTAAGTGGTTTTATTTCTTTTACCAAACAAATGAAATTGAAGTTGGACTTTTTTTTTGCAAATATTGTGTCAGATCAGGAGAAACATTTTATTATGATTGCAAGATTATATATATATGTATATAAAATAAGGTGGCTCACTCTTAGAAGAGAAACGTTATGTTGGATTGAAAACCAGATACTTTTCTGTTTCAGAATTCCCCCAAAAAGTATTTGAACACTTTTGGAATCTTTTTTGGTAGGTTTACCTTGAAAGGGTAAGTTTTTTAAGTCAACCCTTTCACAGAAACAGTTGTTATTTTAATGAATTTCTATTTTCTAATACATAAAATCTCTCAGTAAGTTTCTGTTCAGGTGTAGTACTGGCACATTTGATGTAACTAAAGGGAGTGATTCTCTTAGAGCAAGAATTAGTGAAATCCTATTCCGCTCCTGTTTGATCTCTAGAGTACAACTGCGGAAAGCCTCTTACTCTAATGGCTTGAACCATAAAATAGCTGACCACTCTTTCCAAACCATCCACATCTTCTAAATATCTCTTTTATGGATGCACCTGCAAGCACATTATTGAGGAGGAGTGCTAGCACAGCCACGTTTCGGTAACGGGGCAGCTCTAAAGATACCAGCATGGGTTGCACCTTTAATACAAGGAAGGTGTCAAATTTTACCACTACAGACACTCCTTTTTTTTTCTGAGTAGAGCTAAGTCGGCACTTTGTAGATGCTACTACTATAAAGTTCACTTGTGGCACTTCTCATTATTCAGTCTATCAAAACATCATGATTTCACTGTGATGAAAGTATTCTGAGCACATTAAATAAGGTGTAGTTAACCAGGACTCAGACCTATAATTTTTACTCAGTCAGCTCTTTAAACATAGTGAAGAAAGTTACCCCAGAAATGTACTGGGGAAAATGAATGAGGTGTACTTGTGTTTCATCCAGATGTTCAGTGGCAGACTGTTATTACTAAGTTGCTGAGTTACTAATGTTGCTGAGGTTTGATTCTTTCAGTGTTTATGAAGATGGAAGGGAGTGCATTTTCCATTTCTGGATCATCTTTGCCTTCTCTTGTGTCTTGTTAAAAGCCCAGAACTTCCTGAATTATGAATTTCAAGCAAATTAATGACTTACTTTCACTGCTGCACTGACTGCACAGTGCCCCTCACTTGTACCCAGATGCTTATACAAGACTGAGTCATCACATAGAAGACACAGTTCAAATTACTCATTCCACTGGCCATTTGCACAAAGTCAATTAAGCAAAAGGCCAAACTCTGACAAAGTGCATTGAACTATATTGAAGACCAATTACAATTTGTAAAGAGACTCCCGTTGGAATGGACTTCTAGGGCCTAAAAGGAAAATCTCGTCTGGATATATACATCAGTCTAATTTTGAATCATACTAAATTTTAGTCAAACTGGCCAAGACTGTTGAATGTTGCATTTGCTTGCTAGCTCACTAAACTACGTGTGTTCCGATTCCTTATCTTTGGGTTTCTCAAAATAAGTTAGCAAATGGGTCACTTAGGTTGTTTTCTCCATGCAATGTAATGGTGATGAGTAAATTCACTTGTATTTGGATGCTATTTAGGAAATGTTCGTAATGGAAGTAAAAATGATGCAATGCAAATTCTGCAGCAGGACCTGTGACAGGGAGTGCAAGTCTAACCACTGGGGGAGCCTAGGCTTGGCCGGTAGCAACTAGGAGGTTCAAACAGGTCTTGCCTACTCAGCAGCAATCCACATATACTACTAAAAAAGATATTGGCCTCAGCAGGGTTGTCTTATACTTGTAAATACTGCCCCAGTCTCAGCAATACCGGATAAGGATTCTCTCAGGAAATAAAGAAATTTGTCTACAACTACTTCACAAGGTTTCAATATGAAATTTGAGATTTTTCAGTTTGAGACTTTGACATTTTTTTCCTGAAATTGGAAAAAATACCATGTCTTATATTTTGGGGAGCAAATAGTAATCTATTGCATTAAAAAATATTTTGGGATACAAGGGATTGGTTTCAATTGGAAGCAAGTTTAACCGGAAAAATCCCTGTCGGTTTTATCACTGAACTCTAGCGCCAAGTGAAATCCCTTATACTTATAAACCAGATATTCTGTGTTTGGTATTTGCAAATAGCTGGCTTCACTGAATGGGGACAACTTTAACCTGAAAGCTGTGGCTGTGCTGATACTTCACTTTTGGCAACCTGACCCTGGTGCATTGTCCAGCATGGCATTCCATATAACCAGCTGCACTGTGCCACTGCCAATTTATGTATTTATTTTCAAAAGACAGAGAATATGAATATCACAAAGAGTCAAAAAACTGTTTGTGCCACAGCTTCTAGCATGAATAGTCAGACCTGATTAGCAATGATGATATTGTAAAAAGCTTGCGATATTCACAATCTATCTTATTTTCTGCTGAAGCAAGCAAATACGATGCCAGTCTGCTTCCTAACCTCCCAAGGCTTTGAGGAGTCATTCTAGATGTAGCCTTAAAAGTTTGCTCTCTTTCTTCCTACTACCAGCCTAAAAGGCAGAGTTTGAAAAAGCATGCTGGAACTCACCACACAGAAGCTAGATATCTGCTGGGCAGAAAATGAGACATACAGGAAAAAAAAATAAAATCTTCAGATGCTGAAGAGTCCTTTTGACTGTTAACCCCTTAAGAGGCCTAGGTATAGAAAGGCTTGTGGGAGGCAAAGGGAGCAGAAAATATAAACTGGAAAGAAGCTGCACCAAAACCAGTTTATAGCTAGAGAAATTGGGGTTTACATCCCGGTCACCAACAATGAGCCTTTAGAAATGGCTATAAGGCATTGGCTTCTGATTACAGTCCTAGTAGCTGGTGAAGACTGATAATTACATTATCTGTCTATTATCTTGACTTACATCTCAGACTGTTCAATTGAAACTTATATCCAGATGTTACAGCTAACAGCTTACTGCATTTTTCAAGTGAAAATTTTTTTTTTTGAGTGTTTCCACCACTCCCTGATTGTGAATTTTGGAGTTGCTTTAGTGTGTGTCACGGTGACAATAATGTAATTGGTTGCTGTAGCTATGCTGCATTCTATCCAATTAAGATGGTGTCATATCTAATTTATGCGTTTCATTCAGAAATCAAGGAATGAGCATCTCAGCAATTATTAAATACAAACAAGAATCCAGTGTGGAAACACCTGACACACCATGGTCACATGTCTGAATGTGGTAAAAAAGCCCCAAAACTTCTTTGTTCTTTTTGTTTGTTTGTTGTCTGCATTGTTTATATAATATATTGTACTGTTCACCTAGTTCGATTATTTTTGTCAAGAATTATGGGAAAAAATCAGGGTTAGAGGAAGAGATGCTAGTAGGCAGCTAGCAATAACAAGCTTATTCACTGTTTGAGATCTAACAACCTGCCATGAACGTTCCCTAAGCTCAGCCACTATCCTCCTCCTCTGCAGCCATGGGAGAGTGAAACCTGTTATGTAGAGTGGCCGGCGGATTCACTCCTTTCTGTAGCAATGAATTCAGTTTTGGTGCTTGAAGACAGGGAAAATGAAAAAAACTCCATAGGCACAGTTTGGAATCTATTAGTAAATGAGCAGTTCCAGGCATAAAGAAAAGAACAAATGAGACAGGCAATGCAGTAACAAAATAGGAGGGAATGGGGGAAGGGCAGGAAAGCAGAAATGAGGTTTTGCTATAAAAGCCACCTGCAGACACACATACAAAAGAAATGAGAACAAGACAGACAAAAGACAACTGGGAAGTAAAGGAGGGAAAAGGGAGGAAATTCAGAGCAAAAGATAGTAATAGCTGAGAATTTTCAGATACTCGAGAAAATGATATGCCCTGAACTAACTAAAATTAAAAATAACAACTATGAAAACAGGATAGATCTGAGTGATTAGAGAATACCAGTATAAAATTGTTCCCCTCCCATCTATAACTGCACTGCCACCAACATGCATATTTGCCTCTCTGTTCTTGAGCATATTATATTTAATTATAAGACTAGCTCGTAAAGTGTTGCAAATCCATACTTGCATTCCTACAAGCCTCACCAACAGGAACTGCAGTTGCTGTTTCTGAAAAATCCTGGATATGATGAAGGCTCTGGGATTTTAACAACTTTGCTATGCCTGTAATCAAATTACTTTCAGATCAGTTCCTTCCTGGATAATAAGACTGTTTTCCATTCATGGGACTGAGCCTCCTGTTGGGGTGAAACTCAAATCCTTGGCCTATACACTTGCTCTGGCCTTTCTGTAAGTTGTCCCAATGCGGTTGAACTGACCTGAGGTTTTGTGTGTGCATTTTCCTACACCTGTATAACTTTTTTATTTTTTTGTCGGTATTGTATTGCCATTGTCATTGTGTTTTTGTTTAATTCTTTGCCCCTGCCTTCAGATGTGCATTAACTGTTGTGTCTTCTTATTCACATCCAGAGCATCATTGCATGCAGGAGCATACGAGGGTATGTTCTGCAAGGGCTGGTATGTCAAAATCAGGCTGCACACCCATTAAATAATGCATTGTTTGTGCATGTGCAGACATACACCTAATATGTGTGGTCTGTCCAGTTTAGTAGCCGCTCTCTGTCCAGTACTAGATGTGTGACAGGAGGGTACAAGAGCCCCAATGGTATTATATGCAAAATTGACTCTGAAAGGTATGTGTTTATCCCCTACAGTAGGGGTTATGTTCAGAAACAGCAATGCAGGTCATGCCCCAAAACAGCAACCTTCTTAAACCCTTTGGTTTGCATTAACTGTTATAAATCTGCATGGTCTTGCTCTCCACGTAGTCATAAAATGGTATTTCAGCTCTTGTTACATTAATGGCAGTCTGCGGCAATATTTTCCATAGTCTAGTAGAAGTCCTGAACCTGAAAGTGTGCCTATCATCTAATCTTCATTTCTCTGCCTTGCAATGTAACTGATTCTGTATTTTAGCAAGAACAGATGCTCGCCATCCAGCTTCTGTACCATTCATTTTATATACTTTTTCCACTTTTCAAGTATTTGCCTCTTTTCTGAAGTAAGTAATTTCACTCTTTTCAATCTTTCTTCTTCTGACTATCTTTCCAAGCTTTTATGATTACTGCTGCCATTTCTCAACACTTGTAGCCTTGCAATGCAGCTTCCGAGGTGAGGTTCTACCCGCAGTAACACATGGAGTGGTGCTATTCAGTATATGGTGGTGTTGTAAGTTATCCCTGTAAGTCTCTGTCCCTTATGATACGCAGACTTCTTTGTTTTCTCATCAGTGATGCACAAGTCATGTGAGTAGCCGTATTTTCCCAAATGTGATAGCTCTGAGACAATATATATTTTTCATGGCAATTTATGCTAGCCAGTTATCTGCTCTGTCTCTGCACCGTATCACAAAAACATTCTTGTAACACAGACAACCTACCCGTCTAATCACCATCACAAAAAGTCTAGGATGAGTGGGATGGCATTTCATCCAGCAAAAAAATGTTTCTGTTTAATGAAAGTGACAGTCTACAGTGTAAATGCCTGTCATCAAACATACTGCCTTGTGCCTTTCTCTGTCCTATCAAGGAATTGTAGGAGTTAGTCCCATGCTACATGTTATACTCTTGAATCTCCATGGTGCCACTGAACGCAAGTGTCTCAGCGTACTGATGTCTTGTGCTGTATATTTTCTATTCTCTTCCTACATAATTAACCCTGTGGTCTGTTGCTCTCTGCGATGGGTAGAGGTTGCATGGTCTTTCATATCTGGATATCCTCAATAGATTTCTGAGGAGAAGCTTTTTTCCTCAAAACAGAAAAATGCTGGACACCGGAACATCTTCAGTTACACTGTCAGATTCAAAAAGGTATTAAACTCCTTATGACACAGTGGTGTTGTGGGCTGGACTGACAGCATGGAGCATAGGCAAGTGAAGTGTATCCCCTGCTGCAAGCGTTTATGAATCAGCAGGGTCTGTAGTGCTGACTGACACCAAAATTCCTGTTGGTTCAAGCTGAAAATTGGCAAGAGATTGGATGGCATAGTACCTGTTAGCACCTTGTTGATCTAATTGGAGACACTGATGAAAAAGGTTATTGTGGATGCAGTCTTTATAAGAAAGCATCACCATAGGGAGATCATGAGGTGATGTTTAGAGACAATGTCACTCATCTGGACATGGGAAAGAAGGTCAAGGAGCCAGGTCACAAAATCCATGGTGCTCTGCTCTTGGTGCATATCTTGGGAGGAACTGATTTTCCTCTGGCAAGAAGTAAACTGCAGAGACATATCAGTGAGCTGTACAGTCAGAGTGCTGTTGTTGCTTGAAAAATGCCCCATGCCTGTTTTTAGACGGTAAAACTCCCAAGTTTCCTTCCAGTGCAGTGGAATCTGCACTGCTGTCACATGAAGACAATGCTATCTACACACACTCAGAAACAGATGAACTCTTCATTCTCAATACTTTTACCTGAAGTGCAGATGGGGACAGCACTAATTTTACAATACAAATCCCCCCCTCCACCCCTTTAATTTTCTATCTACATCCTTCAGGCACTTACCTATGTGAAAGGCAAGGGTCATATTTCTTTGAACAGTGATTTTAGGGAGGGTTGAAACATAAAAGAAGGAAAATCAGTAGTAATGTGGCCAAAGAAGTGTGGGGCTCCATTTCCATCTGTGTCCTGCCAGGGAAGTTCACACAATGTTCCTGTAAAAGGGCCTTTTTCTTAGTGAATGGGCTGCTGCCACTTTATGTTTAAATCTTTGGGAATTATTTAGAGATATATATATAAGAATCTCATGCCTGTGAGCTCTTCTGCTTCTGAACTCTGTGTGACACATTACAAATGGGGAAGGAGGCAACTGCATCTTTGTGTATCTGTTAAATTCAAGAGCTGGTGACTGAAGCTTCCCACTGTATTCTAGATGAAGTCTCGGATGCTGTGAAGTGCTGAATTCTCTGTGGTCGCAGTGATTTAGGAGATGGGGCCTTCATCATGTTTCAGGTTTGGGCTCCTTGTTTCTGGTTAGACTCCAAGTGTGTAGGAGCAGAGTTCTGTGAAATCCGTTGGCTGTTTTACTGCCATCCGAGGAGGGTGGGAGTGGGATATCACTGGCCTTGTGACTAAACTGGCTGGAAGCCTCTCTCTTCTGTGTTTCCCTTGGGCTCCATGCTATACTGTCGACTCACATTCTTGTAATATTTTCTGGGCTCTTGCTTAGCAATAGTGCTACAGAGGTTCATTTTCCATGTAGACTTTTATATTGTGACACCATATCTCCTTTTATGAAGGTTATTTCTGTGTCCTCTGATGGTTTGCTTTTCCTTCATAATTACTCACAACCTGACAGATTTATAATCCCCTGATAGGATTTGTGACATTGTAATCTTCTCTAGAGCAACCCATTGTGGCTTCGCAAACAGAGGATTATAACCTTTAAGGCAGCAATAAGCAGATGAACTCTTGAGATATCAAGACCCTGCTTTCATATCAATTTCCACTGCTTGGGTTGTAGGAGGGCAGGGAGCGGTGATGTGTTCTCACTGCCACCCACATTTCTGGTTTTCTTCATCTTCTTTTGCCTCAAGTAACAGAGTTGAGAAATTAATTAAACCCACCAGTTATACACACTCTGAGCACTGCAAATATCCTTAGCTATGCAAATTAAGAAAAGATAAATTCAGCAAATTTGACTTACACAACTGATTTTCTTTTTGCATAGAAGAATGTTCTTTACACTTTCCTATAAGGTATCAGTTGTTTTACAAATCAAATGCTTCTGTACCTTTTCACAACAATAAAAGGAGTTTACCAAGATGTACCATCCAGCTGAGATTCTTTGCTTTGCTCGTTTTGTCTTTCAATGAAATTAGTTTTCTTCCTACAATTAATATACTTTTACTTAATGGGAATGTGCCTGTCATTATAATATTTATTCTAAATGTTTATATGACTTACTTGTTTATTGTTTTCTTTTACCATAATGGTTATTGATGACCAGTAAGTGTAAATTTTTATGCAGCTTGAATATATTAAAAATGCCCTTACTTGCAGGCATTCTACTAGTTTGTCATTAGCTGTCCCAATATATCAACTGTTTAGAAGGAAAAGACTAGACATAGTGTTTTATAAAAATTCTAAAAGCTAACATGTTACTGACTTAATGTCTTTGTTATTTACTGTTGTGTCTAAGCAGTAACTTAGTGGTCCCCTGCCTATAGCTTGTGTGTAACAAATCGCCTGTGGGATTCTCGCACAGTTCATGGGCAAAGGCAACTGAGTTAAGATTTAAGGCAGCGACAGAGTTAAAATTGCAAAGAAGTCACTCATCATTGGTCCCCTTCAGTCAGCAAAGGTTGAGGACAATTTCACTAACTAATTATCCAACAAATGCAGGATTTGAGAAATAGTTTACTTAAATATATATCTCGCCTGAGCATATTCTAGTGGCATATTCTGTCCTGATATACCTGACCCAGTAATGGGGAAGAGTGTGCTTTTTACTTTATGGCATAGTTTAGTTTATTTTTTTGGAGTTTCTCTAGAGAAGAAAATATATCAGTGTGCTACAGAGAAGCTGTAGTATCCCGTTAGGGATTTGCATGTACACATCTTAGTTATGGTGGTGTCAGTTTTGTTTTCTTAGTCTGTTACACAAACAAAAGCTCAGAGAAAAAACTCAGAAGGCTGGTGAAGAATTACAGTTCTGTTCTCTGAGAAATAGCCATAATTTGTTATCTTTTAGAATAATAGAGGACAAAATTTACTGATTAGGGAGTAGGATGCATGTTATCTTGTTGCACTGAATCACAGAAAATACAAAAGACTGGCTTTTCAAAAGATTATCTCATTTATCCCATTCTCCTTTCAGGAAGGATTACCTATACTCTTGATAGATGTTAGGTCATGTTTTTAAAAAGTCTCCAGTGAGGGGCTCCACAGCCACCTCCACAATCTGCTCCAGTTCTAATGCTATTCTAGTGGTACCCTCACCATTAGAGAACTTCTCATATTATCTGGTTTGTATTTTCTCTAAGGCAGTTTAAGTCCATTAGTTCTCTTATCCTCCAAGGATATGAAGAGCAGATGATTACTATCCCTTGTGCTACAGCATTTTATGTATTTTGCTCAAGGCTTTTAAACCAAGTCTGTGCTACAGAATGGGAATGCTTTCGGTCTTCTCATACAGAATGATTAGAGGTGTCAGAAATCCAGCCTTTCTGAACACATCTTTCTTGAGGTTTGGCATCTCATATCTTCTCATATGTCTCATCTCTTGCAGGATCTCTACTTATTTATGCACTCTAGTACACCATGTCTTCTCTGGCATCAGCATGGTGGTGTTTCTGCCATTTCTCCTTCAGTCCCCTAAAGCCCAGGAATCCTTTTATGTCAGACTGCTCTTTACCATCTCTTTCCTATCCTGTGTTTCTTTAGGTGATTATTCTTATACATAGAACCTTGAATCTCATTTAATAGGGATGCACCTTGTTTTTTCACACCATTTCCCCAGCTTTTTAGGATTTTTAGAATTCTAGTTCTGTCCTTCAAGGCTTTTGAAACCCTTTCCAGCTTGGTGTTGTCCAAAGATGTAGTAAGTGTGTGTACCCTTTGTCACCTCGTCCTTCTCATGAATGAAAATACTGCACAATATTGAGACAGAATAAATCCCTATGGAGCTCCATTCAGTATATCCTTCCATTTCAGAAAATATGAAGCACCTGGGAGGGGACTATTCTCTGAATGCAGTTTTTAGACCATTTTGCATCTATCTTCTAGAAACAGTTTCTAAAATCGTATTAAAAATCAAGGTATCATATATCTACAGCTTTCCCCCATCCAAAGGGCCTGTTACATTGTCATGGAGGGAAATTGCTTAGGTTTAGCTCCATTTGTTCTTGACAAATCTTTATTAGTTTTTATTCACAACCATGTTTTGGCTAGATGCTATAAGAAGTTTGATGAATTAATTGTTGATTCCTTCCTCCCTTCCTTTCCCCTGACACTTAATTAATGAATTAGATGATTACTAAATTATTTTAATTGTGTTCTTTCTCCTCTGTTAAGGCTCGACAGCACACCTTTGTTTTTGATAGTTTTACAGAACTTCATCCATTGGGTGAGTTCTGAAAGACAATGGTGCTTAAAGGACTGGAGTCCTTTCCCTAAGTGTGCAGGATGAATCCTTCTGGGCCATCAAGCAGTAACATATTATAATTTTTCCAAATACTCTTGAAACCTGCCCTTTTTGTCCTCAGGTGTGACCCCTCCCTTTTCTGATGCTGATTTTAGTTAGTTTCTTGAAATTATTGCCCTTTGAATACTGAGGCACTGTCTTCTACAAGGGACAATTTGGTTCTTTGGATCTTCAGATGTTAGCTTGTAATAACCAAAAATTAAACAAAAATTAAGTATTTTGGAGTCTTATATATGGTTCTCTTTAATTAACACCAAGCCTTACGTAAGTGAGCATTTATGTGATCCACAGTAATTTGGATTGGCCCTTGATGTAGAATAATAGATTAACATCTAGCTGCTTAGTTATGATGTGTTCCACATTGTTATTTCAATAATTGCTAGATTCAAATTATTTTTTATTTAGGGCAATATATATGGGCAAGAGTTTTAGGGGAAAAAAATAGGTGAGACAGAACATCAGACAAACAGCTTCTTTTGAAAAAGAAAATGCTATCTTTGAGGGAGAAAGTAGTATGTTCTTAACTTCTTTCTTATTTTTAGCCCATCTTATTTGCTTTAGGTCTCTGAAGTGAAACTTGAGGTATAATAATGCAAGTAGACTAAGTATATCTTATAAGAGTAAACATAAAGCTGATAAATTTCCAACTGATTTTCTTTAAATCACTTCTAATCATTCAGCCTAGGAAAGGTGTTACCATGTTACCTTGCAGATAGGCAGTCATATCCTGTTTGCAGAGCTTGACATTCTCACCATAAAGAAAATGTATTAAACCCCTATGATTTGAGAAGAGGCATGCATTGTCAGCTGAGAGGTGCACTGGTCTTTTTAGTGGCAGCATAGTTAGCAGTGTGTGGCAGATGTTTAGGTTATAGCTCTTGCTACATACTTGACACTGGCCACAAACCAGTTGTTTGTAACTTTCTCATTACTTACAAATGTTTCCTAGTGTAGCTACTGATGACATTCCGGCAAGAGGTGAAATAACTCTGTTTGTTTCATGCTTAGGTGCTAGAGAAAAGAAGAAAAAGAAAATTGAAAAATATATTTTAAAAAATACTTTCATTTTTGCACTTAAAATAGTGAATTTCAGAAGCTGTCCTGAAAAACAGGGGAAGAATATCTGTCAATTTTTTCCCTGAAATTATCACCAGGTATTTACTAGGGGAAGGGATGTATTCCTAGGCTTTTTATTTGATTTTAAATTGCTGTTCTGTAAGGAAATGAACATCATATTACCAGATGCCATTTAATTTTAGTATTCTAAATAATCTTAAGGATCCCTCAGAAGTATACTATGTGACTTCAGCCTGCTGTTATTTGATCCTATCTACTGATGATGTACATACCAACCTACTGAAGGAAGTGCCAAGTAGATATGAGAGTGGAGGAAAAGGAGCACAGAGGAAATATTTCCATAATTAGGGCAGAGGCAATCCTGTATCAACAGGAATGTTATTGTCCTTTTTAACATTTCAGTAATGTTCCCATTTTATTTTGAACTTCTGGATTTAAAAGGCAGCTGTGATAGCTGCTGTCTCAACCCCGTGTTATTTTAAGAACCTGTTATGTGTAATTTCTGTGATCAATAACATCCACGCACATACACTGACGTGCAGCATAAAGATGACCTAGTTCTATTTTTGCATTTTAACGGCCTTTTGTAGACTGGTAGCTCTACTGTTAAAGGGACAATGATGAACATACGTTTCTATAAATGAGAAAATCCCATTACTTTGAAGAAGCAAATTTCTATGGCTTTTTAAAGACTTCAGCCACCTGAACAGAGGTTGTTTACCCATCCTATTACAACCTTTTTGCGAAAACACAAATATTTTCTTCTAAATAGTCTTTAATGGAAGCAGTTATCAAAATAACTGCAGTAGGCTAGGCACGGGTCATTCTGTTTGTCTGAAAATAAGGCATAACGGGCTACATTATTGTAGCAAGTTGGTTAGTCAAGCATAGTCTTCAAGATATGCAGCTGGCGTGAAAGGAAAGCTGGAAAAAGCCTCCACCTGTCCGGCGGTAGATACCAGAATGGATTAGTCATGTAAGGCTGGGCATGTGAGCCTGTGTGAACTGTTGTGCTATGAGCTGTAGATGTACTGCACTTCCTCTTTTCAGGGTGTATGTACATTCACACTGTTGTTATCAGTGCTGCACATGCTACAGCTGGGACCATTTTTTTCAGACCAGTGTCCCAAGGACATGTGCTCATGGCTTATGCACCAGCCTTTTTCTTCCTGCCATGCCAGAGGTAAATGAGACCTGCAGTTCTCACTGCCAGAGAATTGTACTGTGCCGCCAGTTTTCTCTCGGAGCCTTTTTTGTTGCTTACTTCTCTTCTGCATTATCCTAAGTTAGACCTCTTTCTGTTTCTTCCGCCTCCCTGTAAACTGTGCATAGAATGACCACTTGGCTGTGTGGCATCTTCAGCTATGTCTTCTCCTCGCATTTATAGCTGTCTGTGCTATATTTCCCTGAAAAATGCCTGCACTGCAGGTGTCTGTGCTATCTCAGAGAGGCAGGAATAGGATATGGATCCACGAAAATATCTTGAGCCTAACTCTTTGGTCTCCACCTTGCATCTGGAGAGCCAAGACAACTGGCTCTGGAGCTATGCTCATCCCCTGCTCTGTCTTGCATCGTTGGTGCTAGCTGAGGTCTCTGCAGGCACCAGAGGTGCCCTGGCGCAGGCAGAGGTGCACTGACTGCAGAGCAGGCTCTGGCACCAACACTGACCCACAGGCTTGTGAGAGGCCAGCACAGCTGGAGGTAACTGCAGTCTCTTCAGAAATGTAGCTGTAGCCAAAAAGGCAAGACGAGAGAGAATAGTGTCAGCAGTCCTGTCCTCTTCCCGCTGGCTTATCTGGGGGGCTGTTGCTCACCCTGCCTCAGGACAGATTACAAGTACCATCTTGCCCCAACCCAGAGCTCTCCATCACTGAAGGCATATGTAGAAGTGCTTTTACGTCCTGGCTGCCAATACTGCCCATCCTGGAAAGATGGCCGGGGAAGGCCTTCTGGGTCCCTTGTTCCACTTCAAACATTTTATCTTCTTCCTTTTCATGGCTGTATTTAAAGAGGCTGTTACAGCAGGAGGAAGATACTGTTCTGTCTACATACCGCACAGGTTGCTCCCCCTTCTCTGAGAAGGTAAGAAATATATATACCAGCTTTTTTTGGTTCTGAGAAAGAACAAAAATGCCAAGCTAGCCTGAAGCTGCAGGCATGGGGGTACTTCCATTCACAGTTGTGTCCAGAATGGTCATGAGACACATTTCCCATCCACTGTCTTTTCTCCTCTCTTCTCACTTTCATGTTTCTGGTTTGAGAAGACAAAGATACAGGCATGTGCCACCCTTCTGTGGCATAACAAGAAAGAGAGAAGAAGATGATGAGTCCCTTCTAATTGCTGCCAAGTCAATTTAAAATAAAAGGTGTTCAGGTCTTATGATTATAATATAAATTGCCATGGTGTGAATTTACAGTGAAAAAATCGGCCTCTGTAAACTACTTGTTGGACAGTTTCTTTTCTTTGGATTTTTAATTAATTAATGAAGTTTCTCAGCTACTAGGTTATTCCTTTTATGGTGTCTATTTGCTTATTATTTTATTCATTCTTCTCTCTTGCTCATTACAAATTGGTGCATGGTTTAATTTGTAAGTGGAGGCAAAAGTATGAAAATGTAGATCTCATGTTTTAAAAACTCTTATTTAGGGTGAGGTTTTGATCAGCGCTCGGGCTAGCCTTTACTTTGTTCCCAGTGAAACTAGGACTTTTCAAGAATAGCAGAATCTGGCAAATTTAGAACACTTCCGAAGCTCTGTCTGAACGTATTTTATGAACACCTACTTTAATGGAGTAAGGCCAATATTTAGAAACTGAATTGCAGTAATTCAGCATATCTTCTGTAGTGATACCTCATCACTGTTTAATTTACAAATGTGTTGCCAATGAATTAGCTTCACAGTACCTTTTATATCCTCAACACAGTAGATATGCCAGTGTGTTTATTGCAATCCTCGTTGCCAGTGTGCCCTAACCTCATGAAGAAGCCCCATACCTCACTGAGAATGTCTCACCCTGTTCTTCTCTTTTGACCTTCCTGATGAGACCAACTTCTTATTAGTTTCTTTTTCAGAGCTGTGTTTGATAATGTGGTCACTGGCAAGTGACTGAGATCAACAACCTTTTCCACAAAAATCACTGAATAAAAATGAGTTGTTAAATTCATTCTCAGTCCCTTGCAAATGAACATGGGTTTTGTTTGCACTGATGCCTTGGAGGTGCCGTGGTTGTTATCCCAGGACAGTTCCCTTAGCTCTGGTTCTGTCTTTCATTAATCTGTAGGAACATTATGTTGAGTCTGGTATATAACCACTCTCACTGCTGTATTCATGCAGTATTATCTTTCCTAAATGAGGCAACGTACTAATGACTGACATTTCTGACTTAAGATTTTACTCCGTTCATTTAGTTACAGTCCAAATAAAAAGCTGTTGTTTCACAGTCCTTTACCTTTCAGTGTGGAGTAAGTCGGATGGGTTTACTGAATGTGAGAAACCTTTCAAAACTGGGCTTTTTCCCCTCTTGATAAATTGATACTCAAACAGAAATACAGGCTGTTGGGTTTCACTAATTTTTTATGGTGCTGCTGCATCAAATTTAAGTTCCTTTAAGAACCATGATTAACTGATAAAAAATGATGAATGGGGGACAGAGACAGTTTATTTAGCAGTGACGCTAATTAACAGTACTTTTGAACCCAAGTACATCTTGGCATGAGAAAAATACCCAGGACAGATTTTGAGTGCCTGCCCAATGCTACCTGCCTGAAGTAAAATGTGTCAGAAGGCAGGCTGAATAGGGGAGACAATTTATGTCCCTTTATGATATGACCTTTTGCGTCATTTCTGTCTCCTTATCAGCTGGGCTGTTGCCATCCACTGGTCTTTCACAGTGCAGTTCATCTCAAAAATAAAGTACAGGCCCAAAAGGAAAAGTAAAATTGATGCTTCTATTTGCAGGCATTTCTAGTTACAGCCTATTACTCTGCATACATCATTTTTAATGAATTGCAGAATGCCTCTTTAGCTTTCTCAGAATGTCTTCCAAGAACAAGGCTTTGTGGACTCCTGCCAGGCACACACACGTATGATTTTTATGCTGTCCTTTTCTTTCCTGGTTGGTAGCAAAACTGTTTTGGCAACAGCCTTCCTACACTTCCTTCAATTACGTCTTGCTCTGAAACTTGTAGAAGCCAAAGCCTCAACCTTCTCTGCCTTAGTGTCACATCCAGGCAGCTGCTGAGCGCCCCAGTTTTCAATGGGCTTTCATTTATGACAGCTTGAATGAACAGCCCTGGAAGAACTGAAATTCTAGGCACCGCAGTATCAACAGGAGCTGGGAGGGGGTGTCAGGTTTTCCTCCCTGGGACTGTTACCCACCTGGAAAGTTTTGCTTGTGAGCAAGAAGCTTCCTGCTCAGCTGACTGAAGCAATGAACTCTCTCCATGTTATAGAGGTCATTATGAAAACTTTCCCATGCAGTCTTATTATTATTTATTTATTCCTGATGTGTTAAGAATTTACTAGGCTGAAGCTACTGGAAGCTCTGATATTTGGATGCCTGTGAACTTCCTTTGTGACCAAAGGCTATGTCCTTGTATTAATTCTGTCAGAACTGTTGCTTCTCACAGCATGTTACTGTAAATAACCTCTGTTTACAATAATGGATCATTACTCAAACTTCCCACAGAAACTCAATATGCTCTAAATGTGTTTCCCTCTGCCTTTGTTATATTTTACCTCCAACTTTAAGCAATGCTATTTCAGGAAAATTCTCTCCCTTATATATTTACAGCCAGAAATATTGTGGTTAATATTTCCTTTCCAGCATAATTAAAGATAAATCACATAGAAATCATTTGATCTTCTTTTCTATATCTTAATTACAGATTTTTGGACCAAGTTATAATCTTTTATGTAATATTTCTGTAACCTATTAAACAACTGCCATGTTTCACCCAAGGGTGATTCTTGCTGATGGTTTTGCTGATCCCTTTGCTTGATTGGTAACCTGCCTCTCTTTCTTTCTTCTTCCAAGAGGAAAACAAGTAGACATTTAGTTAAACAGTAGTAGTGGACTTGGAATCCATTATGTCAGTTCCTGACTATACCACAACAGCTTTGTGTACTCGTGAAATCACCAGAAGACTTATAATGTAAACAGTATACCTAATGTATTTTTTTTGAAACCCTTCATATATTTCTGCTGGTGTTTTTTGCATTTGCAGATGGAGAATTTTTCTAATATAGCAACATTTTTTTCTTTTTAACTGGTCTGTACAAACTTTAAAGCAGCTAGCATTTGCTCATTGCACTGGCCTGGCAGGATGGATTCATGTATGGTTAGAAACCCAGATATTATTATGAGGCAGGTTAGTAGGAGTGTTTCATTTTTCAATGGGAAGAAATGGTTGAAATGTATGATGATAACTTACAGCCTTGGTTTATCAAATAGTTGGAAACAAAAATCAAGTGAGACGAAAGTTTATAAGCAGATAAACAGCAATAATGTCTGCAAGGCAAAGGGATATTCCCTTCTAATACAGCACGTTTAGTATTGAACCTTTCCACATACAGTACAATCCACACACAATGTAATTTTGTAGCCAGCAACTCAGATAACTATATAAGAACTTGTGTTTTTAATGCACAGAAAGTATATGTACAAGTAACCCCCCATTTGATTTCAGCAACAAGATCTTTTTTATTAAATTCTGTGTCTGGGAGAATCACTTATATCCACAGAGAACTACTAATGATTTGCTATATCCCCTAGTGCTTAGGAGAATTCATATCAAAACCCCCCAAATAAATTAAAAAACCTTTGAAACAGAGTTAGATTTTTTTTTAATACCAGTTCTCCTTGCAATTTAGAGTGATCAACTGAATATAAAAGTTAGATAACATTATATACACAGAAACAGGATTGGGTGTCAGAACAGCTTTTCTTCTGAATACTCCATCTGACTTATGTTGGATTACTAAATGCTCATTAATCCTAAATCTTTCAGAAAAAAATATGAAAAAAAATCCAGATTATGTATTTACACACTATATATTTCATTGAATGTTATGTATATTAATGATGTAATAGCCACACAGAACATGGAAACTAGAAGTATGTCCAGCTTCTCTCCATATTTTTATTAGGGTTTTATTCAAATGTTTGCAATGGAAGAAACTTGGATGTTTTTCCAAGCCATAGCAGAATTCTGTAGTTTGCTTGCAATCAGGGTGAAATCAAGAAAGATGTACAACTCTGAGACTTTTGTTTCACAAATAAATACCATAAGAATTCCTCCTCTGTGTGTCAACAGTTACTGCACTTATTGAAATAAATTGCAAGATCTTTCACTCTTCAGATCAGAGACAGACCCAGAAAGCAGATAAATATGTGCTTAACTGCCAATTATGAATCTGTTTGGCCTTGGCAGGACTAAAAATTTAGTAGGACTTTTCTACCTCTTCTCTTTGAAATTCAATGAGAAGAGAATAAAGATTTTTCTGTTATAGGTTGGTTTTTTTTTTTCCTTATGGGTGGATGAGCACCCTTTGCTTAGCTATTCCTTTTCACAAAATAATAGAGGCACAAAGGGCATTTCTGTAATTTATTATACATGCATCAGTCCACTTGACTAAAGATTGGAGAAAGAACCTGACCTTTATTATGATAAAGGGAATATAAGTTGGGGCAATTTTGATGTTGTAGGCATTCTGTCCTGTAGATGCATATGAGTATCTATTTCTCTTAGAATGTTAACTGTTGTCACTTCCTAGCAAGATTTCTTTAAAGAATAATGCTTATTTGTATTGATACTTGAAATGTGCATTTAATTAAAACAAAGGCTTGAGAGATTTTGCTTGGCTAAAGACAGTACCACTTAAGTGCATCCAGAGGAGGGCAACAAAGCTGGTGACAGGGCTGGAAGGCATGTCCTGTGAGGAGCAGCTAAGGACTTTGGGCTTGTCTAGTTTGGAGAAAAGGAGGCTGAGAGGCAACATCATTGCTTTCTACAGCTTCCTGAGGAGGGGGAGTGGGAGGTGGTGATCTTTCCTCCCTGGGATGCAGTGACAGGATACATGGGAACGGTTCAAAGCTGCACAGGGAGGTTTAGAGTCTACGTTAGGAAGCACTTGTTTACCATCAGGGTGGTCCAACATTGGAACAGGCTTCTGAGGGAGGTGTTTGAAGCCCCAAGCCTGGCAATGTTTAAGAGGCATTTGTACAATGCCCTTAACAACATGCTTTACCTTTTGGTCAGCCCTGATTTGGTCAAGCAGTTGGACTAGATGATCGTTGCAGGTCCCTTCCAACTGAAACAGTCTGTTCTGTTCTATTCTATTCTATGAAGCCTGAAGTTGAGAAAGAGGCAATGAATTAAACATTTTCTAAAAGTATTTTTTTGCAAGTAAACTATAAATTTTATGCTTCAGGATATTAAGATATGAGGCTTTTCTATGGAGCAAAGGTGAAAACAGGTGCTATGGTTTTTAATGAGTGAGCTATTCTGCTAGCAGCGAGGTTCCTGACTTTTTGCTCATTTTATAACAGCCTGCTCAGGAAGACACATTGCTCAGCCACTGATGTCATCTAGTGTATAACAGGATGACACAAGCAGTATAAAGGGGGTGGGGGTAGGGAAGCAGTATTTTTTGCATTTTAAATCTGAACCTGTAAAATCTGAGCTCTGGGCAGGAGTTCATTTGGGTTAGAAGGGGCTGTGTGTACGGATATCTCAGCAAGGACAGCTGTCTGGAAGAGCCCAGCATTAGTGGTTCTAAAGCCAAGTCAGCCTGTTCCCAGCTGGATCAGGTACTACACATAACCATGTGGTGCGTGTAGACACACTATTCATGTGAAGTCCTAGCCTGGATGAGGGCAGGAAGGGACAATAAGCTTTCACTCATAATATTTTATTTTCCATATGGGACTCATTTGAGAAAAAGCACTTAAGTACAATGTATTAAGCATCCAAAGCCATCCCACACAGGAGCACTGTGCAGACACCTAAGTCTTTTTCTGGATAAAGACCATATAACCTCAGCCTAATCCCTCGTGGTGGATCATTTTCATTGTATGCAGTGGGGTTTGGAGAAAACTCCAGGTTTCAGCAATACTATTTACAGGAACTGTTTTCAGGATTCAGCTCTTTGCAGTTCAGCCTTCAACCATGCAAACTGATTATGCAGGGAAACAGCCAAGATTGGCATGAGGCACTGGCAAATATGTTATAAAATTTTCATATATCCTCCTCTGAATAGCTTTAGTTCATACCTATTTCTAGGTGGGATTCAATTAAGCGGTATCAGAGCCAATATCAACAGCACAAAATGATATAGCTGTACATTGCTGTAAGTAACAGTACCTGTTAATAATCTAAATCATTATATTACTTTTGTATGTTATTGTTGTGATTGTTTCCAAAAGCAGAACTGAGGGAGATATGCTAAACCCCTTAAGTCTGGGCAATTAACGTACATTAGCGGCAGTTGTATGTGAACCAGACAACCACCCACTCCTACATTTGTAGCATAGTAGTTTAGTAATACTAGTCGTATTGAAATGAGTTGATATATTATAGCTGGTGATTGTATATGTGCCTGGTTCATAGAAAATCTCTATTTTGGCAGTGTAATGGATTTTACATGAGAGCATTACTATCGGTAGAAGAGAAGGTTGAAGGCTGTGGATGCTGAAGTCCATTGTTTGCCCACTGTAGTTGCTATACAGGCAGCGTTGATACTCTATGTATCTTATGTGTGATTACAACATGAGGAGAATGATCCTTTATAAAAAGCAATTTGAAATAAACTATGGCCACTTTGGTTTTAGGAAGAAAGCCTGATATATTTACCCTGGTAAAAAGAGTAAACTTTTCTAAGCAGGCATTTTGGCCATAAAAGAAAGGCCAGCTTTGACCCTCGGTTAATCGGCAGAGCAGGCGTCTGCAAGTTGCCTGTCCCAGTGGCTTGTTCACTGTGCTAGAATATGATGCTACCAGGCTTATATACAGGAAATCTTTAAAATTTTAGTTGTGGTGGACTACAGCTCTAAATGCTGTATGAATGCTATAGTCCTAGAAAGAATTAGAAACATCCATGGAAAGAATTAAAAATATATATCCTGAAGAGATTAAGGTAAAAGAAGTGGTTGCTTGGGAAGGTTAGTCACCCTCTCAAGAACAAGCCCGTTGAATCCTGGATTCAGGTTATGATTTTTCTTTTTTTTTATTATTTTTGAAAGCACCAGAGCTAGAACTGGTAATAAAAGGTAGTAATTCTGAGCAAATACAAAAGACTATAATTTATGATTTGTTAAATTATTTTCATTTTCCAAAACACCTGATGCTAAAGGAGTCTGTGCTAAAACCTGAAGCTCTGTACTGAAACTTCAGGCCCATGGCTCAACACTGGAGTCTTGAATGAATTGTTCAGATTTCAAAACGAAATGCAATTAGAACAGCCTGTTGAATATCAACTAAATACAAGTATCGTGGCCCTCATGTAAGTAAAATATTGAGTCTTAATTCTAGCTATGTAAAATTATATCAAATTCAGTTATGAATTGTGAGGGGAAAAATAAGCAGAAATAAATGTCTGTGGGCAATTCAATTATAATTGTGGCTGGCATTAATGACATTTGGTATTCATGTTTTTTTCCCCAATCCTTAATAGCATAAATCATTAGTAAGATTTTCATTCTTCAAGAAGGGTAAAATGAGGACCAAAAATGTAAATACTGTAAATTCATGTAAAAGTTTTTCTCTTGTCCTAAGTCTTCAGAAACAGACTATTTCAAAAGGTTCTTAAAGAATGCTGCTGTTTATCTCTTGGTTGTGCTTAGTGTGAAATCCATTGGGCTCTAATCCTGAACACATTAAAGTCCATGGCATGAGGCCTGTGTCCCGAGAATGTGGTACTCTCAGAAGAATGGATTTGCAAGAGGGAACCTGATGGAGACAGGCATCCAGCTCTCATGGAATTTGTGATTTGGAGTCTCAGCTAAAGCTGGGCAGAAATGCTTTCACTAGAGGATGCTGATTTGTGAAGATCAAAGCATTACCCAGGGGTAATTTGATTTTAAACAAAGGATAATGAAAAATGGACAGGTTTTGAAAGTTGTATCAGTCTCTGTCAGCTTATCTGCCAAGCACCTCTGCTGCCTGCCCAGCGAGCTGATGGGGAAGTGAAAGCTCAGAGCTGCTTCCCAGCTCCCTCATTTTCTGCAGCACATGTGATGGTGCTGAGGAGACAGCTCCAGCTCTTGGCTGTTGTGTGGCTTTCCTGGTGTGCTGATGTGGCACTGGGATTTTGGCTTTCCAGTTTGCAGCTCCTCAGCAGTCGGCTGCCCAGCTTCACAGCTGTGTCCCATCCAGCAAGGTGCAGGACAGCCAGAGCCTCAGTGCTGGACTGGCCTTTTGCGGAGAGTGCCAAAAGACTTACTTTTCATCCAAACCAGAAGTAAACCAAATGCTGAAATTTCAAAACCCTTCCAAGCACAAAGCATAATCATTACTTTGTTACTTTTAGTTGTAACTGGTTTGGGTTTTTTTCTGGTGGTAAGCAACAGCAAAGGGATGCATATTCCACCATTACTGAGCAATAACACGTACCCAGAATTTCTCTGTCTTGCAGCTACTACCTCCAAAAAAAGCCCCAAAGTGCAGAACACAGTCTGGCAAATGCATAAGCAGAACAAAATTCATACGGGCAAAGCTGCATAATCTTTTGAAAGTCTAGTTGCACGGGAAAAGTGCAACTTCAGCAACTGAAGTTCTAATAGGGAATAATTCAGCATTCTGCTGACCCTTCCCAGTTCAGCCTCTGTGTAGGAATGAACTGTTTGAAAAATGTTTTTAATTCAGTTGTCACAAATGGACACCAGACTTGGGGCTGATGTGTTTCACAAGTTCATTTTGATTTTTTATATAAGCACCAAGCTTGATCGTTATACCATTTCCCATCGTTCTCAGCTGCCTGATCACTTCTATTTCCTTACAAACAAAAGGCTGCTTGAAAAAAACTATGCATGTGACTAAGATAATGAGGATAATAGAAAGGTAATCTTGACAACTATTGTTGCTTACACATTCAAAAGCAGACCCTGTGGCTGTTCCAGGAGCCCCACTGTGCCAAGCTGGTTATGAAGGGGGAAGGATACAGACTTACTGCTTACATGCACATGTACTCACATATGTACATGAGTGAGAATAATGTCTTTGATCTATATGCTTATAAGCAGCAACAGTGTAGACTGTTGCTTGCTGTACAGAGGAGGGTATGAGACATAATAAAACTGTTATGACCTATAGAGCTCAATAACAACAGCAATCCAGGCTCCAGCTGTAGCTGGTCATTACGTAATGCCACTTGCTCACCGATTTGGACTCCTTTCCAACCAAACTGAGCTCCTGATTCATAGCAGCTAGCAGGATGGAATAGATTAAATTGTGACAGAGGAAGGAAACACAAGGTGTGACAGACAATGCCTGGTACCATAAGCCCTCAGACCAGCCAGGCCTCCTCCAAGCAGAGAATGAAAAAGACAAATATGAAAGTAACTAAATATCTCAAATCAGATTTTGCTACTTGAAAATGTGTGAGACAGCATGTCAGGAGCCCATTGCTTATTAGAAACAAATAATGACAATAGTCAGCAAGAAAAAATATCATGGAGAGGATTCTAAACTAGAAACTGACTTTCCGAATCTAGTTTTCTAATTTTACTGATTATGAGTTCTTTTCCAAACAATGCTTATGTAAGCGAGAAAGTACTCTGCCCGTATAAAAAACTTTTTCTGTATTACATTAAAGGCAAAGGCATAGTTGGATCATTAAACTTCATTACTTTTAGAGCTAATATAGCACTCCTTTTGTTGCGGGGACACTGCAGTGGTAGCAGAGGTTGTTTACAGTTAGACTTACACGTCGTGCAGGTGGTTGTTACGAAACATGCTGTTACGCCTGTGGATTAATTACTGTAAGACAGAGAGACTTTCACTGAATCACCCAGTACTGCGCTTTCTAGATAGCTCAGTCAAAGGTCATCTCTGTTCTCCTATTACTTAGTGTAAAAATGAACCAAAGATTATGCACCAGGGGTGGTATTCTCTCTCGTGAATGGAGCCAACACACAGCACATATGGCAAGAGGCTTGTATTTATACACTGTGTAAACGTTTTCAGTGTATTTTGACTGGCATGCCCTAGACCAGAGTGGTTTTTCTTTCACGGGCCTACAGGAGTAATTTTCAGACACATCATGGGCTCACATGCTGTTAGCAGCGTAGCTGTGTTTAGATGGATGGTTGGAGGTGACCGCAGTCCTCGCGGCACAGAGCAGCCCATGGGAAAGCCCAGGAGGGCTGGGATGGAGCAACAGGTGGATGTGTTGCATTTTGACAGAACTCTGCTCCCCAGAGCCAGAGGAAACGTAGGGGATTACCTGGTTCCTCCTAGCCCTGGGTCACAAGACCTCAGAGCTGCTCGGACCCTCTCAGAGCCCTGTGCCCCGCCACAAGGTCAGCAGTGGCAGAAGGACCTGCTGAAGGCTACTAATGTGAGGAAGTGCTTGCAGCACACCCAGCGCACTGGGAGGGTGATTCAGTCTGTTGGAGCAAATTGTTTCAAGTGATGCAAAGACTGTGCAGCTGAGTGGGAAGGGAGCCAGCTGGGCTTTTTCTTCAACTAGCATACACAGGAATATGAGTGTGAGAGTTATTCTGATGGGGTCAGAGTCACAGTAACAAGTATTATGCCTGTTGCAGTGGTGTGAATCTTCATTTTGCCCAGTTTCCTTCTTCCACTTCTTTTTAAAAGGAATAAGAAGAATGGCAGAAAAGAAAGCCATGCAGTGCAGCTCTGGGTAATAAGGCTTTGGTGCAAAGGAACCACAGGAGGTCTTTAGCAAGGCCCCAGAGGAGACGCTGCCCAGTCCTTTTCGGGTTCACTGCGCGTACACTGAGTTTTCTGTCCCTGCCTGGCTGACCAGCTCCAGTGGCTGCTGTGAGGAAGGAAGGAAAATGCAGCTTCCCCACACTTGCTGGGGGCATTGGGAATGCCTGTAAAGAGCAAAAGGCTCCTCTGTTTGCCAGGAATCATATTTTTTGTCCTTACAAATAGCTGATAGGAAGCAGGGGAGGACTGCATTTGTTTCTCCCACATGCTGTATATTTGCAGAAGTATCATATAAGAGCTGATGCAAAATATAGTTTTATTTCTTTTTTTTCATTTAGTATCTTCCATTAGCTGCAGGTTTTTACACTCAGAATTGCAAACATTCAGCTCTTTATGAAATAACCTTTCTAAGAAAAAGAATACAAAAAGGTTTATGATTATAAACCAAAGCCTCTCTAATTAATACTTCGGGGAAATATTTTTATGGTTTCTTAATGATAGTGTCCTAATATTATGTGTTAAATTATTATATGTTAAATTCCCTGCTACTTTGACTTGACTGATGAATACACAGGAAACATATTCTGTCACCAACAGTAATCATCCCACCTAAAATGGAATTGGTTTCCATATTTACATAATGTGCTGGTGATCTGTATACCCCCTAACTGTACCAGTGTTTATAACCTATTAATCTTTAACAAGTTTATCATCATCATGCTTTCATCCCAGGGATTCCTCTTTATATCCAGATGCTCCAAAACCCGCAATGGTAAATTTACATATTACCAGAGAGATTGTGCTGTTTCTATTGAGTATGCCTCTGATTTATAGCCAGTTGTAGACTTAAATGAATAGCTGTTTCCATTCAAACAAAATGAGGGATCGTTTCTGTCTCTTTTTTACATGCCCCTTTTTGATACAAGTTGAAATAGTGTAGCCTGCCGTTCAAAAACTCTACTGAATTCAAATGTAGGAGTTTGATTGATTTGTTAGTAACTGTGCATAGAAAGCAAGAAGATGAATTACCCTAGGAAAAACAACCAGAGCAGCCAGCTCCAAGCTGCAGAGGAATTGCCAGGGCAGCAGAGAATAGTCTTCCAAATGCTTTAATAAAGGGAGCAGTAGAAAAAGATCAGTAGCTGATTAATCATGTTGCTAGTGTTTTCAGGGACATAGGCTAATAGAGAACCAAATGTTAGGAAAATATGTTTCAAGGGAAGGCCAACAGAAAAATCAGAGGAATGCACCCACTGACAACGTTGTGTAGAGATTTAGAAGGAAATAGGAAGGAAAGAAGAGCAGATGAGAGGGCAACTCATGAAGGAGCAAATGAAAACCACACAAATAATTATTTTTAAAGGTCATAGAAATAAAAGAATAAAATGAGCAAGAAAATGAAAAAATAACTCCCTAATATTGTGCTTTCTTGTGAACAGCTGTTGTAGGTGTTGGGGGGTTACTTGTAAAAGATGAAATGGCAGAGTCATCTTGGATCTCAATTCATTACATGTAAATTGAATAAACACTGACAATCTACTCTGACAGTGGGCTTTGGAAATACTTTTTTCATCTTTGACACTGGAATTTCCTAAGCCCTTGCCTGTCAGCTAACTTCTAGAGGTAATTCCTTCTGCATCCCTTCAGGCTGGTCTCCCCTGTTACAGAAACACGAACTGGGAATTTTGGAGGCAAGGTATCACCAAATGCAGGCAGAAATGGCAGGCATCCAGAGGGAAGAGACTTTTCAGCACATTATATATATTGAAAATTACCACACTGACACTATGCAGCATCCCTGTACAGTTGAGACCATTCGGCTTCAGTGCAATAGCTAAGAAACACCAGTTCTGTATCTGACAGAACAGTCATAGTTTCATTTGGAAGATTTAATGAGCTTCATGGTCTTATTGAAGAACAGCAGGGACTTTTTTGTTGTCAGGATGATTTATTAGTAATTGTATCTATTAACATTTTTAAATGTTCAATAATTCCTTCAATATACCTTGTAAATTAATCTTAATAAATATGCAGCAGGAATCAGCTTACTCTAGTAATTGACATTTAACAGCATACAATAGCTATAATTTACAAAGATAACTTCTCAGAGTACTTTAACTCTTAATTAGCCTTAGGGAAAGAGCTAACCCTACAGACAGTTATTTGTTTTTAAGAAGTTTAATATGAGAAAATATGCATGAATTTGTTTTTGTAGATTTCTGCAGGGTAAGTTACGTGTATGAGAACAGCTAGCAAATGGAAAACAGAAGAAGATAAATATATTTTGGCTTTAATCTACTGTGTTTATCACCTCCAAATTCACAACAAGTACAACTTTGATCTTTTTTTTTTTCTTTTCATTCATTTTAAAAACATATCATTACTTGATTTTACTGTGTGGGTAGACTTTGACTAATGTGAATTAAAGGAGACAAGATTCCCAGCAATTCTCTTTCTCTAATAGAGTTACAGTGCTCTAGACCAGTATTTAGTGGGGATTCACACATGAGACTGACGTATGATGGTGGTCGTACCAGAGTCTGCAAGGAAGCTGTGATTTTAGAGAGAGAGAGTTTCCTTCAGGTATCTTGGCCTTATCCTCTAAATATCCTCAAATATGCTGATACTTCACTTCCCAAAATCTCTTTTGATGGTTCTTCAAAACTGATCCAGGGTAACTTCCAAAGAAAACTAGAGATCTCCAGGAGACAGGTTACTTTCAGAAGTGTGAATTTCTTGGGGTAATGCAGGTACTGAAGAAATTATTCTAGCCACATAGAGTTACCCACTAACTGTTGTCTTCAGAAGTTTCATTCTTATTTCAGCTTAACTCGTTTAAACAGTCTGTTGCAAAGCCTTTGTTCCTAGTGACATTTTAGTTCTTAGTAAATAAACAAACTTATGCAACTACATCATTGCTATTAATTATTAGACCTCTCACTTCTCCTGTGATTGCTACCTTTTTTGGGCATGTTTTAACAACAGTGACACATCAGAAGACACTTTGACTGAAGTACATAGCAGCCAAATTCAGCTTTCAAATGTTACTGTCTTTTTCTAATATTACCAAGCCAAAATGTTTCATTTTATGTATAAAACTGTATTTACTATGCAAACCCATTTAACCAATAAGCAAAGTAATAATTACTGTCAGATTACTTAATAATATGACTTCTTTTTTTGTTTGATTCTATTTCTAGTACCTTTAGTTATCTTTTATAAGGTCATGCATCTTCCACATGAGTACTCCTGTATTTTGAGGCTGCATTTCCATTTTGGTGATTTTACTTGCAAACTAACTCTCTTTCCCTCTCTCTCATGCTCCCCCTCTCCCCTTCCCTTCCATTTCTTTCTTTGATTATTTTTCTGTCCATACTTTGCCAGCTGTGCACAACCATTCAATTTCTGAACTGTCTGTTCCATTTAAAAATAAATAAATGGCAGCACATTCACTTTTGCCTCTTCTCAGCCTCATGTCAGTGAGATTCTCTTCTTGTGGCAATTACGCAGGAGTCTAAAATAAAGTTTTCAGCCTCACACCGTTATGATCATTCCCTGCCCACACCAGTTGCTACTTTGATATAGTTCCATGTGATTTAGGTTTTTCCCAGGAAGCGTGAAGTACTGATTCCTTCTACCAGCTCATTTCAAGGTTCAGGGAAATTTGCTCACCCTTAGAGATCACAAAGATATGTTCAAACGGTACGAGGTACATTTCCAGAATGGTGGTTAGGAATTACACATCTCATTAGCAAATAATTGAGATTCATCAGCACAACTCACTTGCTCCTTGGAAAATGTTTCCCCATAAAACCTTTAATTTGCTGAAGTTAAAAGAGGGCAAACTATGTTAGAGTGCATCTTAGTTTTCTGTGAGAAGTGTATGTATGTGCTTGCAAGTTCTGTATCAGCTTTAATCCTGGGTAAATGCTGGCTCCCCTGTCCCTGCTGCTTACCCTGGGCTATTGGACTTGTAGATGGCATGAATTCCTTCTACAGCAAGAAGGCACATTGAGGAAAAAGTGTAGTTCTGCCCTGTACTCAACTGTACCTAAAATAATACAGAAAGACTTCATCCATTTTTATTGCACTGCCTGGCCTGCTGCAGAAAATTAAGGAAAGGTTGGGACTCGGAGGAGCTAGGGAGCTTGTTACTGCATAAGCTGAAAAACAAAAACTGTGAAAAATCATGCTAGGAAAGAAATATTCTTAAATATTAAAAAGTCTCACTGATTAGTGTTCCCCCCCAAAAAAAAAGAGGTTTTCTGTGTCTTCTTTTTGTCATTGAGGTTCTTCTAAAGCTATCAGGGCCAAATACTCCCATCTCTAGTACGAGGTACAGTTCTGTTGAATTCTACAGTTACTTCACATTAATGAGGATGCTGAAGGGCAAGAGTTGGTGTACTGTGTTCGTTACTAATGAAGTGGTGTGAAATTTCCATTTTCCACCTGAGACTGTGAACACTGAAGCATAGACTCTCCCAAGACAATCTGCTTGGTGCTCACACTGTGTGGGCTCACGTCATGGGCAGCAGCCCAAGGAATTTTAAATTCTGTTCTCACAGTCATTCTGGACCATGTTTCTCTCATTTCGGTATAGCTAGGTATCAACTCCCATGTAACAGCTTGAATAGATTCTTTGTCAATTCTTGTGTCTGTTGTATCACCCGAGAGAAATCACTTACGCATATTGCTTTAGAGTGTTATCTTGAACACAGATGAATTTCTAAGCTGGTGTTGTTGTAAAGGAAAAAGCAGCCTTGATTCTTGATACTATATACAGAAATATTACAGAATGACGAAAAAGATATGCTAAACAAGATTTTTTTTTATTTTACTTAGTGGGTTGAGTGACTATATGGGGGAGGTGTTCTATGAGTCTTTCCATTGGGAAAGGTTCTTAGGCTCATATCATTATACTTGCTTGTATACATCACTTGGTCCTAGCCAAACCAAAAAGATATATTCCCTGGAATTCCATGGGTGTGGTCTAGCACAGTGTTCCTTCATCTAAGATCAGTGGTAATCTTCATTATAAAACTTGATATGTCAATGTGTGACTGGCCTCCCCACCCCCCAATTAATGTATGTTATGCCAAACCTAAATTCTTTCTAAAATTTTACTTTATTGATCATTAATATAATGACAACAGAATAAAATCTCTGAATAGTCCATCTAAGGAGGAAAGTCTAAGGAGAAGCTTTATGTGGAATGCTAAATCCTTGTAACTCGAAAGATATTAGAGCCCTGCATCTGTATGCAGCATCATGCCCTGATGAAAAACATGTAGTTCTTAGTAAGGTAACCCCATTTTCTACTGTTGCTTGTAGCTTTGAAATATGGCTACCCAAACATAATAACATATTGGAAAAGGTGGTTTATACTTGTAAATATGTATATTTAAATCATTAGTCTGTATTCTCTAGAAAAAGGAAGATGATTTCTGTATACCTTTTCCCCAGTGGGGCTACACAGACCCTACACTCCTGCAATGTGAGTTGATAGGTACAGGTATGCATGTTGTAGCAAGCTGAGAAAAACATCATAAATATGAGTTATAACATCTGTGAAGGGACATGGTGAACTGAGATTAACTTCACATCGGCATATAAATTGTCACAAAGCAGAAAAGCATTTCATGGGGCTTGGCACGTGTCTAAGTAAGTGAGAGCCATCTCAAAGTATAAATAATACAAAACAATTGTATGTGAAAAATGCATTACAGAAACAGTGAAATTTGCCCTATACCTGCTCTTTTATGTCAGTGTTTGATATTCTTTTGGCAACAGTAAGTATTGACATTTATATAATCTCTTTACTAGAGATTTATTAGATTTCTTAAAGTGAGCATCTTAAAAGAGACAGGCAGCCACCCTGTTTGGATAACTGAGTTAGTATAACTCTCTGATTTCCTTATCCTTCTGTCTGATACATTACCTTTTAGGGATAAGATGGACTGTGAAAGTACAGAGAATTTATAAGAGAGTCCCGAAAAGGAAAACATCTTTTCAGCTTCAGTTTTTTCTAACAAATTATTGAGGTTCAGCATTAGACAATATGCTACCTTTTTTGAAAGAAAAAACAAAAACTCTTGACTGTCAGAAAAAGAGAGCGTGAGGAAGTATAGGTTTTTGTGCATGTGCTTATTAACAGACTGCAGAGGGGCAGGATGATGGCAACATGCTTAAACCAAACCAGATTTCAAGAGAGTACAACAGTTTGATTCCTTTTTGGAACAGGCAGTTTATAAACTTGCCAAGGTGTCCCTGCTCTTTATTCTTCCACTGATATCTCTTACATTTGTTTTCTTTGTAATCTCTTTATCTAATTCCTCTTTACTACATGTGAAAATGAACTTCCTATGTTAAAAATATGTGGCTTTAACCATTCTCCCTTGAATGATCATCTGTGTGCATGTTTCTAAGGCAGGTCCACATGCACTCCTTCAGAAAACCTCTTTCCTTCTAAACCACCTACTTCAGAAAGTAAGTTTAATTGCTTAAGTCTGGCCACTGCTTGATGTACTTGGATGGAAGGAAGTGAAAATACTTGCTGTTTAAAAGCAAGAAGTGCTCCAGCTGACTGACCTTTGCTCCTGGTGCACCTTTTCTACTTTTATCAGAAGAGGAGAAAAGCGTATTAGTTTTGCAGATCTAGTAGCCTTCCCAGTTAATTATTGATGACCTCTATATAGGGGTAGGTGAAGCTGTGAAGATGAAAACGCACAATACACAAAGGGCTGCCAAAGGAGAGTTAATGGGCTAACAACTCCCCCCAGCAGTGAATGATCCACTGGTGCCATTGCCTGCTTGGCAGCCACTGCAGTGAACATTGTGATCTCCTCCAGAGGTGCATCTACTCGATCTCTGCTTCAACTCCTGCTTGTAAGTGGCACACTAAAGTCAGATATCTGCTATTCTAAAAAGCAAAGATGTTTTAATTTCTAAACCACTGCTTAATAATTCATAAGTGCTTACTGAAGTACTTGACCAGATCAGGAAATGATGGGCCATCCCCACCTATTCTGTGACTACCTAAAAGTTACCATGATAGTACAGGTTGGAAGACGAGGAAAGCCCTACTGCTCTTTTCAAATCTGTTATTGAGAAAAACGTATTTTATATTGGAGACATGTATCTTAGTTTCAAAGTACCCACAGCTGTTTGAGTATTAGTTCCCTGATGTACGTGAGTAGAGTTAGAAAAAAAAGTTTTCACATTGTTTTTAGAAAAATGACCTTGTTTCACAGGTAGGGAGAAATGTTATCATTTTTTCTGAGATGAATATGGAGAAACTAGGAACACTGAAAAAAATAGGTATTTAGGCTGTGCCAGCAGTCAGAGACTGATTCACAGTTTTGATAAGGCAATGATTCTGTGGGAGAGGGATTTATCTGCTGTATGTTTGCACTCCTGATCTCTCCTTCAACTTCAGTGCTGCTCTGCCACCACTCCCTCCAAGTGTCCTGGAAACCCTCAGGCTCTGTGCTCCTAAGAGTAAATATTCCACCATTAATCACATAGTAGTGTTTTGTTGTCTAAGTGGATATTGGGTTTTCCAATTTCTAGCATAACTTATTTCTTGAATTATGTTTAGGTTATCTTTTGGTATATAACTTAACTCTACAAATGCTCTCAAGTAGTTGGACTTTTGCAAAAAATAACAATTAATATAACAGCCTACAATACGGCAGTTGTATTTCTAGCTATAAAGCAGTTTTGCTTCTTTACTGAACAAATGGATGGACAGGAGGAACAGTATAGTGAGAGCTGAAGTCTTTTATGCAGAATATTTTATGCTTATATGCTTGAATTAATGGCTGTGTGGTTTTTTCTGACTGCCTTTCTTTTTATGAGTTGAATTAAGAAAAGCATAAAAATATCACGCACTACCTTAAGGGTATTTTTTGTATTTTGCTGTCATTTTTGTCATATATTCTGTTACCACATTCTTACCTGAGTCAAGTCCCAGGCATAACTCAGGTGAATGCTTTATAAAACACGTGTGCAATGACCATTGCTCTGTGACATTTGGATGATACGAAATTACATGAAAGGTACAGTCTGTCTTCCACTCTCCAGAATGGAAGTTCTTCTTATGGAACCATGTTTAGCCAGGATACGTCACAAATTAGACCTAAAGCTCATACTGATTATTATTATTTTTTTTAGTTAAAACGCTAAACATTAAACATTAAAGCAAAAAAAAAAAGTCAAATACAAAGTTCAATGTAATTGGTAAATCATGCTGATCCATGTCCCAGTGATTTACTTTAATCTCCTTGTGTAAAAGAAAGATTACAGCAAAGAGAATGTATGTGAGAAATACAAGGAGCCCAACCACTGTTAGATGCAGATGCGAATATATCAAAATTTGTCTCATATCCGTATTGCATCCACTCTCTGCATTATCTGTAGTGTTTTTCCAGCTAACACAGAATCAACACTGCTGCTCCAACGGAGCCTGAGTCTGAAAAATCTAGTTACCTTGTTAACCATGTGCACTCCCTAAGGGTTTGTTAAAAAAGGAGTCCTTTTGAATTGTGGTGGTTTTAATGCATAAAATATGCTTCATGTAAGGCATCAATATTTTCTTTTCTATCTCATTTGTAAAGAAAAGTACAGAATGCCAAGTTGTTACAACATGTTACAGAATATATTGACGTTTTTCTGTGGTTTGGTACTATCACAGCTGAAAAGCCAAAGAAGATCAGAAATAATGCTTGTTTCATTATAAGTTCCTCAGAAAAAAAAAAAAGAAAACCTGAATTTATAATTAAGGCAAAACTGTGACAAATCTTAGTGCTTTTAAGAATTATTGTTTTCTTTTTTTGAAGACAAAAATTATACCAGAAAAGAACTTAAATCTGATGCTTGTATTCATAAAATACGGTGTAGTTTCACTGGCTGCATAGTTCTAAAGACATGAAGCAGGCCAGGGTTTAAGGGCCTGATGCCAAAAGCAAACATTCAGTCCTGCAAATCGTTGTTGATTAGAGTGCTTCCCCATACACATCACCTTATCGCAGTAAGGTTTTTTTCCAGGCAATATGCACCAAAGGGTGTTGTAATCGTAGTGCTACTCCTACCTGCGTGGTTCCAAGCCAAGCAAGGCAAAGGAACAAACTCTTTTCTCAAGATCAGCAAGGAGCAGAAGTTACCTTCCTCACCAGTCTGTCTTGTATCCCAAAGGTGATGTGTAAAGCAGAGCAGCTTGCCTGGTGTTCCCCCGCCCCCAACCCCACACCCACCCCTCCAGAAAAAAAGGACAAACACAAAACATCTACTAGGGATCCCTGAGAGGTGGAGTTAGGGAGGCAGAAGACTCAGCTCTGCAAGGAAGGAAAACCCAACTGCTTCAATAAACGTCTATTTACTATAGTGAGAAATATTAATCGGAATTACAAAAATCCACCAAAACCTACCATCCAATTAAAAATAACCCTTGCCTGTCACTAGTCTAGTGGATAATTATACAATTATAAATGTGGGAAATGTTACTAGAATTAGATTAGGGAAATGTCACTTAACAGAGTAAGAGTCTCCTGGTGAGTCTATATGGGCAGCAGTGAAGTGCCCTGTCCCTGCCTGCACATTCCTTGGCGCGTTGCTGGCTGCCAGGGGAGACCCCCAAGGGCACTTTGGGGGTTTCATCCCCAGACATATCACACAGCATTATGCCAGGGCATAAATTATATGTGCTAGCGTGGATATCTTGTGAGAAATAGTGCACTGGCACTCTACAAATCTGAGTCAAGTATTCTCTATATTTAGTTGGTTAAATATAGCGGTAAAGTCAACTGGGAAATCTTAAGCTCTGCTGTGGAGAGCAGAGCTATTAAGAAGCCACACAGCTGTGGCATATAAAACGGCGATACGCTCACCCATTGGACCTTTGTCTCATTTGCTCAGCTACCCAAATTTACAGTAAAACCACAGTATTTCATGTGTTTGTTCATACGATCTTATTATTGAATATGTTCCTTAAGAAATCATCTGTCAAGCCAAGTGGCCATCCATAGGACGCTGGTTAGCCTGGGCAGTGACACTATAAGCATCTTCTGTTCATATGCCTCAGTCATAGAAATGCCACACGCTACAAAAGATTGAGAAGGGCACTTGCTGAGGACTCCGGATATTATTGATTTCCTTGATGACAGAGGCAATCAGGATGTTTGTGCAATGTGTGTATTTGACAAATAAGAGCCACAGGGGTGTTTAGGTTGCGGTAGCAGAGAGACTCCATCTGCTTTACAAATTTCATAACATCGATACAGAATGTGCACAAACTGCTCCCCAAATGCTACTAGTTGCCAAACATAGTTATTGTAAGTGGTGGTAAAGACTTACAATCAACGTGAATTACCAAGCCCTTATATTTTTATAGGAGACAGAAATAAATGGCAAATTTCCTCAGATTTGATTTTGATGCCCATTTGAGGATGACATTTACCTAGTGGGCTATAGCCACTTAAATCTGAAACTCCTCCACTGAAAGGACTGCATATTAATTTCCAAATGGCTGTGTTTTGCATTCTTGCTTTTCTGAAAGATATGTCAGATAATCAATGTGCTCGCTGAGAGAGATCAGTGCATCTTAGCAACCAGAAACTTCAGCACTTGTAATAATTCTAATACCGGTCCTCAGTATCGCTCAGAAAAGTTTATTCAACCTACACAGAACTTTCAAAAAAAAAATAATGTTACAGTTTCACATCAATTTCTGAGAAAGCAAGTTCTCTCCCATACCTCTTCTGAGATCCAGACTGGACTTCTGGAGTGCTTGGTTGGAAATAAATCTGTTCTGAGCAAATAGTTCATTGATATATGTGGAGTTTTCTTAAGCATTTTTTTCTTTAGCTATTTTCACATCTATGTTCCCTGCACTTGTTTATTCACCCTGGGCTGTGTGTTAAGATTAACGTGCCATCACAGCTAATGCACAAGGAGTGTAACTGCCTGTTTCCCCTGGTTCATTTTTGAAACGCTCGGATTTTGGCATAGTTAAAGGTTCTCACCCGTTCATCTTTTCATCTCAAATTCTTCTCTGTAGAAGGAAACAAGACAAAGTAAAATTCTGCTCACATCTTTGTCTGTTTTGTTGCAACTCTTATTGCTACCAAAGCCTATCCCAGATGCTCCCACTCTTCCCCAGCCTTTCATTTGTCCTGCTATGGTACAGTTTACCATCCGCTCAGTTGCACAGATGCAACTGTTTCTGGGTCTATGCAGTAAAATGGCTCATGAAATTATCACGTCTAAATTATTATTTTTTGTTTTTAAGAGCAACACAGGGCAGAGGGGAAAGTGGTGAGGACAAGGGCAGGTCAGCTCTGCTTCTGAGGTGAAAATTATTTATGGAATTACATCTGTAGCAGTTATAACTCATGAATTGTGCTCTGTAGTATAGACGATACAATAACAGCTAATACAGCCTAGCATAGCAACGACAAGACAAAATGATGTGTATTGATGGGAGAGTCATTCCTTTCCTGGTAGGTCCCAACAAAGCACTCACCATTTGGTGCCTATTTACATTCTAAAGATTCACAGGTTAGGGAAGTGGCAGCCCTCGCAGGTTTCATCTCTGTGCTGATCAGTTATCTTTTAAAGGCAGTGTAAAGCACAGGGAAAAACGAGACTGTAGATGAAATACTAACTTTGGACCTAGTTTTGGCTTCGGGAAAAGTCCAGTCAGAAAGTGTCCACAAGAACTGCACCTTCCAATACTGCTTCCTGTGTTTCACTTATGTTATTTTTTCATTTCCTTTGTAGTTTTCCAGTACATGCAAATGCCATGTGTGTTCCTATGGGTGCTTTATGTACTGCACAGCATCAGAAGTTCGTATACAAAATACCTGCAGGACTGACCCTATCAGCTATCATTGTTTTATTTTGCTATGTTGAGTCTTTTTCCTTTTAAAAAATAAACAGAATTTTGTTTTTATTTGTGAGATCAATTTTTTCTTTCTTTTACAGAGTTCTGTCTAGTGAGGTTATTTTTTGTGATGAGAATCCTACTATGATAAGGGAGATAGCAGGAAATCAGTCTAACCCCAGTGAGCTCTGTTCATCCTTACGTAATTGTGAACTACATCTGATTTTATTTAGCTTTTCTGCTTTGCAGTGCTCTCTCTGGCAATCCTATCAAGCCTTGATTCAACAGGCAATGATTTTTTTTATTTGTTACTTGGGACCGTTTTGGGGGCTTTGGGTACAGGTTATTGATGAGACTGAGTTTTATTGCTCAGGAAACACTGACATTGCCCTTTGATAACTACTTTTTTTGTCTTCTGTCTAGTGAATCATATGATGCAGGTACTTTTGGCAGACAAAATGCTGTCGCAAGTGTACTTGCACTTAAACTCAGCAAATGCTGATAAAATGTCTGGGTGAGTGACTAGACTGTGTTTTAAGCTGTTACACACACACCAGAAAAAAAAAAAAAAAAAAAAAAAAAAGGAGGTATCCTAAAAGATTTTGAAACTTAGAGGATCTCATCAATACCCTTATTATAACATGCTTTTTAACATCAAGTACCAAATTTACTGCTGCTCAGCAATGCAGATTTACTGTTCCTTTTCTCCACCAGTAAGAATGGAGAATCAGTCCCTCCCATGCCATGTCCAGATGTCCAGGCAGACAAATGAAAAGGCTGTTAAACTTCATGGAAGTGATATTTATATTTCCTGGTGTTTTGTGCATGTAGAGTGCAGTGTCAGAGTAATGACTGTAAATAGAATGGTGTCATGGCAATAGTGAAGACAAGTCTCTAAGCTGGATGGTCAGTAAATGTGTTGGGATGATGACACTAACAGAGAGAAATGTTCCTATTGAAAACTATCACTTTATTTTTCTCTTCGCATCAACAGACTCACTGTAGTTGCTTTATTCTGCTTTAGACTACAATTGTGCCTTGTACTTCCCTCTGTCTCTCGCTGCATAATGCAGAAGGTTTTCCATGTCATTACTGTGAATTCAGTGTCATTTAATTCATAGGTGATTTCCCTTGCCAGCACCCAGTCTCGGTGCCTTGCAGCTCCATTCTTTTTATTCCTCTCTCTTTTTCAGAATGTAGGGGGCTCATTTCCTACCTGAGCCTTCTGTAGTTACTCACACACCATCTTCCCTTACACAGAGAAAAAGATATTGAGGCTCTCTGCAATGTAGTCTTCATCCTGCTTTGACTATTTATTTTCACTTGCTTCTTTTTCAGGCACTTTAATCATTCACTTCTAACATAGAAAAGTTAGTCTCTGTGCTGAAGGTAGCTGTTCATCTTCTGTGTATTACTCAAATGATTTCTGATGCCTGCTTCATGCTGATTATTTTCTCTGCAAGAGATCTTGCATCTTTAAAGCACAGATCAGAAGCTGCTGGTTACTGTAATGATGTTGCCACTACTGTTAACTTCATATAACTTCCAAATGAAGGGAAAAAAGTGGGGGAAGAAATAGTTGTTAGGCACTGACTAAGGTGAAACAGGTAGTTATATGGAAGTTTTTTAAGGTAACAGTAGCACAAAGAGATACAGATCTGTTGTAAATCTCCACGTCTGTTTTTTTAAAAAATTCTCTTCTGAATTGCTAAAAATTCTTTGTGGTTGGTTATATTTGGAAAGGTGATTCTATGATGTCCAATATTTTTGCCTCAATTTTTACACAAATATATGTTACACAACTTGCATTATAAATCAAAAGGTGTTTTTTTTAATCCACTAGACATCCACAACCTGTAAACAAACTGGTTTTATCTGCCTCAATGTTTGCAGTAGTTTGTTGTGGCAGACGGGAACCCATGCCACTGTAACTGCTGCAGTGCTAACTCCTGCAGGCAGGTCTGGGGGCTTGTGGCACTCCAACAGGCACCTGAAGCCTACTTACTCGATTAGAAGGAATTTATTTTTGTGTTCACTGACACTTTCATTGGGCTTCAGTGTAAGGTCCAATTTAAGCTGAAACTGCCTCACCCTCATCACATCTCACAAAGTGGAGAATGAGTGATACAAGGAAAGCATAAAAGGAGAGACTCTACCTTCTGCTTCCTCCATCTCTACAAGGAAGGAAGGAAGGAAGGAAGGTAGGAAGGAAGGGTGGGCAATTTCCCAGCTGTTGCCTCACCTCTCTTTTGGAAAAGCAACCGAAAGGATCAGAGCATGCAGCTCTGACTGTTGATACCAGCCCCCTGTTCCCAGTGCTGGGAGAGGCACAGGTGAGAGCTGGGACTGTGCACAACACTCCAGGACTTTCACCCACTAGAAATGGGAGAGCAATAGCTACAGCTGAGTCCTCACTAGCTTTTGTCAGTGTGGTTCTTTCTCCCTTGTGCTGGTGGTGCTATTACCCTTCTGCTGCTCATGTCTTGCCTTTCCCAACCCAGCTTGCGCCGTCCCTGTGACCCACTGAGCAAAGGCTGCTTTTTTCTGGGCTGGGGCTCAGCACCCCTCCCAGGGCAGCCACGGGAAGGCTGTCCCACAGGTGTCTGTGGAGCTCTTCAGCCCTTACTACTGCCAGCAGAAAAGACATCCTCAGTGTTTGCTATTCTGATGCTGCATTTGCTGTGGTAAATATTGTGGTTTATTCTGTTGAGCAGCGTGTGTTAAGTGCACATGCAGGTTATCATTTTTCGTTGCTCTAAATCTTGTAAAGTCTTTGTGCCGGTACACAATGGATGTCAGATACTGATCTAGCAGCATTTTGCACCCAGGGCTTGTTGTTTTATTGTGTGGTGGAATAATTTATCAACCTATCTCTAAAGTACCTTCTTCCCTGAGGACAGATATTTAAAATCAGCTGCTTAGAACATTAACTTCTTTATCTAATAGGAATGATCAAAATGCATAGTAACTTGAGATATTTTATTTTGTAAAATGGTTAGCGCATGTGTATTCTGACTAATTACCTATCAAATTTCATATGCATGTTTAATGGTCACAAGCAGCATTTGTTTACCTTAGTATAATTTGGATTCTGCACTAAAATATTGTCTTTCCCCTCTTTAACTTTTTCAATACTGTGCTTGGAATATTTTGCACTTTCATTCAGCCAGGGCTGGACTGCTGTCATTTACACAGGGGAAAAGAGGGAACTCAGATGAGGGCAGATTCTGGCCCAGAGAATTACATAAATGCCAATGACATGAGTACCATCTCATGTGAAATGGAACTTCTGTGTTATGTGTTGGGAATAGTAGATGGGAAAAAAGTATATTTTTTTTTTATTTCCTCTGGTTTTGCTTAATGCTCATAAAGCATTTTCTTGGCTCACACTACAGTGGCCTCAGGAAAAATGGCTATGTGGAAAAGCTGTTAAAAATACAAAAGCTGTAAGTTCAATACAGAATATTTCTGGAAAAGGTTAAAATGTCCCATGTGAAATCATCATCTTCTACTAAAAAATCTGGAGCGTACCAGCTTGGTGTTCCTACACCTGTTGTGCCATACTGGGGGAGTTTCATGTTCCTGACCAGAAAACACTGACATACATTCCTATTTTAAAATATTCTTGCATCTCCATCTTCCTATTGTTCTAAGTAATATATTCTACACAAGGTGAATTAAGCAACATACTTCTCAACTCTGACATTTTTCCTCTTCTGGTTCAAAAATAAGTGTAGACTGGTATTCCACAAAAGTACACACTGAATCATTCCCATTAATTAAGGATCACTTTTACATCCACTTGAAATTATTTTAATAATAGTCTTGAGATTATCTGTTTTGTTAAGCTGAAATATATGAGCAGCTGTGTTACTCCTACAGCTTTTGGCAAGTTGCAGGAATGCAGCACCTATGCACAGCATCAGGATCCTGTGAGAGCAGACGTAATTGCCCATCCATGCAGTTTTTTTGCATACCTGGAGCCTGATTGCACAATTATTATTCACATTAGTATTTGGTTTATTGTTACACTGTGATTCGCAGCAAGCAAATGCTTCTGGCAGGCTGATAAGACTAGCAGAGGTGGGTCTTCTGTGGCTTTTTTTCATTGAAGAGCCTGAAGTTGGTGGTGTTAGTCATTTGCTTAGTCAAGCATGTGCCTAACACCTTGCTAAACCGAAGCTGTAACACAGAGACTGCCGTTAGAGCCTGTTGCCTCCTGGCTGACGATAAAAGTCTGTACCCCAGCACAGCCTACCTGGCCTTTGAGTAGCTTCCATGTTAGCAACGAGCTGCTGGTAACTGAGGAGATAGTGCTCTACTGTAGTGGCCAAGATCCTTTTTCGTACTGAGAACGATGGTGAAAACGGTAAAACCGGCAATACTGTTTGGGCGGCAGCTTTCACCCAATGTCCACAAAGAAAATCTTTTTTTAGGGTTGCCAGCATGCATGACAGTCATAGCACTGCTCATTTTGACCAGTGCATCTCCCCCCATGCTAATGCTACAGTATTTTCAAGAGCAGGTAGGGGCCTGATGTCTTCTTAACATCATTTTTCATATACATCCCATTTTGCATTCTGGTCCAGCTCCTGGCTTCTAGCCTCTTCTCTTCTCTCTGATCTTCTGAGCAGCCAGCAGGTTAAGCTGCTGCAGCAGATCTCACTTTACCATGCCAGCCAGGCTTGAGAAAATCCCAGTACCTGACAAGCCTGAGGTGACAGTGCACAGAGCACTGGGCTCACAGCAGAATGGACTTTCAGATGCTGATCATCTTTGAGGCCCACCTACAAATCTTCCATAAAGCTTTCTTACTATATCTGAAGTTTTATATAATACACCAAATGTAATCACTGAAACGTGCTCAGTTTCTATGGTGACGGGTGCTGGTAGAGAACTCAGAGACAGATGAATTGGAGAACAAAAGAGCGCAGGAAGCCGAGAGCCCAAAGTTCAGTGTGCAGACCTAATTTGTCTGTGTAATGTTTAAAGAATACAATGAGGCACACTACAGGAAAAAGTAAAACAGATGTAAGTAACAAAGGATCTCATCTAGTACTAGCATACTTAAGGTTGCAATGTTCCTTCCCATGTTTGTTTATTTCTTTAATGTTAAAAATAGTTGCATAGGCTGAAGGAAGCAATAGAGAAGTTGGCAGCTGAACTGGAACTGAACAGTCACTGGAAAGGGATCTGAGTTTGAGGTCAATATTGTCAAGCATTAGTGGGAATATCTGTGGGATTGCTGAAAATTCTTGGAAGACACAAGCTGGTGTAAAGAGGTATGGGATAGCAACAAGCAGAAGGACAGAGCCATAAGGATGGAGAGGTCAAGCAGCCTCAAACCAAGTCTATTTAACATTTTATTTTCTGCTCTTGCCTCATTGGTCTTTCTGCCAGTATTTGACTGAATAAGAATTATAAATATATTTAAAAAGGGCTGTTCAAGTAGCAGGGAAGCCAAAATTACTCTACATTTGCTAAGAAAATGGAAGATTCTTTGAGCAGGAAAAAAAAATAATCTGTATACATTTTCCATACAGATGCAGTTACTGCCAGCAGTCATTCTACCTTTCTGTGGTTTGAGCAAAGTTTCAAAATATTTGTTTCACTTGCCTGAAATCACTTTCTGTTTCCTATAGCATTACTGCTGTGATAGTCACTGTGTTGTTCAGGAAGAATTATGTGCTTGACTAAGTTCCCACTATTTAGGTTCAACAAAATGCATTCCCTCAAGCTCCGCACAGGAAGATCTACAGCTACTGTTACAAAGCAAGGGGAGGATGGGGGATGGGCTTGAGCTGATTGACCACAGCCCTTCAGCTTGACATTCTGCTACAGTAACTGACAAAACTCTAGGAGGCAAATTGCAGCTTTATTGTGTCAATAAGCACAAGAAGCATAGTAAATGGTGGCTTAATGAAATCCATTTCCCTGTCAAAGGTCAGCAGAATTTGTAAGTGCATCTGTTTAGAGAACAGCAGCCAAATCTGTCCATTTGATGATGTTCGTAACTCTTTCACAGCTAGAAGTTGACTATGTTCATTTTATGTGGGGGAAAGAGAGGAAAAATGTTAGGTTTTGGAATAAGGCGTTGGGCTAGGAATAGAAAAGCTCATGCATTTTGTTGCTAACGCTGCTGCTGAGCTTTTACGCAGTATTCATTTGCAAACGTAAGGATATATCTTGTCTGAATCTCAGATTTTAACTAGAAGGAAAGGAAAAAAAATATGCATTCTTGCCCGGTAGTTTAGGAGATGTACAGTAGACAGATTTGCTGAATTTATTGCTGGGATTGGTTCTCCTGTAATGGGCAAGGAGAGGGAGAAGGGATTCTCTGCACATTTTGTATCCGTGTGCTTCTCTATATGCACCACTTAAATATGTTGGAGGCATTTTGTTGACAACAGGAACAAATAATTGAGACAGGAAGAAGAAAAGCCAGGAGTAATGCCTCCTGTTTTTTCACTGCTCTGATAACAACTTGCTCTCATATCCGAGTCTGAGCTGAAGAATTCATTTTTCTCCCTGACCGGTGTTCATGTCTCCTGGAAAGCAGCTCTGTCAGTGTACCATGCTGAATTTCCTTAAGGATTAGAGTGGACTACATGCTTATTAGATTAAATGCAATTTATCTAACTGCTGTTTCATTATTGTGTTCCAGCATGTTACACAACATAAAGAATGAGATTTAGCACGTGTAACTTGCTGCAGTTTCAGAGTTATTTTATTGGAGACTGCCTGCCCCTAAACATTGCTGTAATATGCCAAAGATGGGACCAGGAGATTAATGAAGTTTTAAAATCCCTTCCTAAGCATTTTGTAAACTCTAATATGATGTGACTCGGTAATTACTAGAAACCACAGAGAGACAACTGTTCAGATAGAAGAGTTTTAATAAACCTATTACCTTTGTAAGTGAAGTAATTGAAACTCTCAGGAGTTACATTGATCCTTGCCTTTTTTTAATGGTCTCATGGCCCTCTTATTTTTGTTTTAAAAAGATGCTGAGTCTGAATATGATCCTGACAGGGAAATCAAAATGTCTGCAGCTTCACCTAACAGTATCATTTAGCAAGTGTATCTGGCTTTCTGAGAATCACTGATTACTAACTAATCCCTTCTGCACGGAGATATTGACTGGTGAAAGACTGTTGCTGCAGGAATGTTTGCCGAATTAAGAAATAAACATCAAGTCTACCAGACTTCCAACATTTATCTAAAACAGTCTAGAATTCAATGCCTTTTAAAATTCAACTTGTGTGTCTCTCCAGAAGTGACAGAGCACCACAGTTGCATAATAACCATTATAGGCTGCATTGTTAATTGTTGAAAGTTGTTACAATCATGTTCCTGTCTTCTGCATTGTGATACATCTTTCCGGTAGTTTTTAGTATCCTAAAAATATATTCAGGAAGTGACTTACGCTGATTGAATGTCTTTATCAAAGTGACTAAAGCTCTGAAATTAAAATGCTCAGAAATTATTACTTTTTGGTGAAACTGAAAAAAAGAAATCAATGTAGTTATTGTACAAAAGGGATTAAGACTTTAAAAATGCAAATGCTTCCCTTGAGATATACTCTTGAAAATGTTATTCATGTGGTAATCAGATAAGTATGAAATATGCTTTTTCTTCTCTCATCTGTGTATACCATCTTTGTGACTTTTGTATTGCATTCTCAAGTTATTGTGTGGTCGCTCAGATATAGCTGCTTGGTTGGAGGTAGAGGAAAGGGTGTGCTTTGTCATTTTTTGTCTGTGAGTTTATACTTGTTGCTTAGATTTTTAACAGGTGGAGCTTTATTCAGGAATGTGTAGTTTGTGAGACATCGTACTCTCTGAACTATTTGGTATTAGTCATCCTTTGTAAACTGTTTATTAAACTGAGCATAAACAGTAAGTGGCACAGAATAAATATATAGAATAAATAACTATTTTTAGATTGCTGTAAGCTCTGCTGAAGTCTTCATTTCACTGAAGTAACATTCTCTTTTTAAATGGATGTATCCAGAGCACAGTTCTGATACTACTGTCTTTTAAAGCCGCATAAAAAATAGCAACTCAGATAGTCAGAGTTCTTAGAGTACTGTGAAAGGCAAATGTCAAAGGTGCTTATAAGCTACTATCTTCATGATGCAGTTCTGAAGCAGTGGCTAAATGTGCAATACGCAGAGGCCTGGCTTGGTGCTGTGGACTTAGATAACTGAATTCCCAAGCTGACCTGTTACAGCTGTCCTTTCAGGACAAGAGGAAAGAAGCCAACAGCTACAACAGGACTGAGCCATTCCCTTCTTTTTTCTCTCTTCTGTAGGACTGGCTAGCTGTCATGTTTGCTGTAACCAGGGAATTGTGGGTTTGTGCTCTTCATGCCATTTATACAGCTCATGGATTTCTTGCATATTTGCTTGGAGCTAATGTAATGTGCTGTCCGTGTTCAAGGCCAGGTCCATGCACCACGAGCATGCCAAAGGTACACCTGCCCCAGAGCAGCTGTAGTTGCTGAACATGGTACGAGTCAGAGCAGTCCTCAGTGGGGGGGTCGGTGTGGCCACCCTGGCTCCACCACTGACCTGCAGGAACCACAGGTGGCCATTGCAGACTCCGTGTCTGGCACTGAGGGGTTCCTGCCTCACCTCCAGCTGCCTCCCCAGAAAGGTGAGGTTTCGTAAGCCTTGTGACTATCTGCCAGCCCCAGGAAGGTGTGTGAACCACTGTAAGGTGTCTAAAGTGGCAGGAAGGAGATGCCTATGTTTAGGAAAATTGATTCCACCCCAGGTGTCAGCTGAGTAGTTGTAGCTCTGACCTTCCAGTTTTCCTGCAAGGGAATCTAGTTCAGAAGTCAGACCTTGAGCTTTTTTTTTTTCTCTCTGTTGGAGAACACTTTGTTCTGCCACTCTCTGATGAAAGGCAAAACCTTCAGCCGTTTCGCCAACTCACTTGTTCAGTAGGCACCATAGACCTGGCTGAAAAGCCTTCCCTGCGCATCTGTGACAGACAGTGACTTGAACAGGTTTAAAAAGTGGTTATTCCTCCCTGTTGCACATTCAGAAAAGTATACCGTGTAGAGTCTGAGCCTCCCCACTACACAAATGATGTTGAAATAGTGGAGTGAGTCCAGTGGAGGGCCACCAAAGTGGTCAGGGGCCTGAAGCACATGTATTGTGAGGAGAGCTTGAGGGAATGGGTTTGTTCAGCCTTGAGAAGAAAAGACCAAGAGGAGGTCTTCAGCTCCCTGGCGGGAGGGTGGAGAGAAGATGGAGCCAGACTGTTCAGGGGAGAAAAATGATAGAGTAAGAGGTAATGAGCACAAGTAAGACATTCTGGTAAGAAAAAAAAAACCACACCAAAACATTGTTAGAGGATATACTGTAAGAGAATGGCCAAAGAAGTTGTGGAATCTCCATCCTTGGAAGTAATTCCGAATTTGATGGGACAAGGTCCTGAGCAACAGGATTTAAGCTCACTCTGGGCTGGACCTCCGAAGGTCATTCCAACCTGACTTATTCTGCAGTTCTAAATACTGACATGAGTAAGAATAGGCCGATGTGCACACTTTCTTTTTCTTTACAAAATCTGAGCCCAAAGCAGAATGCAACACATCTTCAGGATCTATCAGAACCAGGTGCAGTACTGTTACGACTACGAATGCCCATCACTCTTTTTAACTAAGTTTCCCAGGTAAATCACTGCATGACTCTTAAGCTTTTAGAGCTCTAAGTTGTCAGTGTTATTCAAATAAGACTGCTCTGCTAGGGCTCACTTGGGAAATTAAATAAGTGCAACTGCGATGTGTGTATTGGTCCAGTAAATCTATTGTAATATCTTCAGAGAGTCTCAGAGGGCAATTATATCATGTAGTATCCTCATGTGTGGTGCTTGTACTCAAAGTTTTTGGGTGAATCAGTAATACAAGCCTCAGGACTTGCATTTAGTGGACTTCACAGTTTTACTATAGCTGTTACATTTGCATGGCTCTTTGCTATGCTGTTTGCAACATTTCCATGAAGTTTTAATGAATGTTTTCATTTTACACGGTTTAGCGCTGTCTTGTTCATGACGCAGTTCAACAAAAACACTTCCGTTCCAGTTAAAAATACTGAAGAACTAATGGCAAAAATGTTCTGCGTAACTGTTGAACGGCAACAATTATCCTTTATAGTGTTCTCATACTGTTCCTATCCCAAGTGTTCTACATTAACTATAGTATCAAATAATTTTATAGAGGTGGGATTCATTTCCAGTGGATGCTGTCAAGGAACACTCCTACTTGTTTTCTCATACCGTTGCTTTAACCCTATTTGGGCATCGTCTCTAATTTTGTCCTATTCATTTTATTCAGAAACATTTTGATCAAATACTTTTGTTTGTATTTAATTTTAAAGAAAACTGACACAACCTCCTAAAAGTTCTAATGTTTGACTCAATTGTGGAGGTAATTATTCAAGTCATGTAAGATAGTGTGCGTGTAAAATACTGCAGTGTATGGGATGAGTTGGCCATGTTAATTGTATCAAGTAATGTCCATACAGTGACTTCCTCCATCGTACCTAATTTGATATAAACCCAAGACATTTAATAATGAAAATCTTTTCCTGTAACATTAGATTTGAAAATAAAACCCCAATTGAGAAATGCAAAGGGAAGTTATACAAACACCACTATTATTCAAGTGTATGAGTCCTGACAACACCTCTTTGATTTTTTTTTCTCTTCTTCTTCAAAAGAAACAGCAGTAAGTAACTGAGATCCTTCAAATGCTTTTGCATGGTTCATTAGCTGTGTTGCCTCCACATTTCACATTTTTTAAACATTTTAAGCACAGTCACTCATTCAGATTTTGACAAATGGAGCTTTGCTTCTCATTTTAAAATGTGTCATTTACCAAGGAAAAACAGAAATCTGAAATTTCTGATTCAGACTGAGGTTTTTACAAAGATTTTTGAAATAATTTATTTGTTCTTTTGGTTGGGCAAATCCTTGACTAATTGCACTTCCTCGGGAAAATGCCATCATTTCAACTGTTCCTCATGGCATGGCAACATTTTGATCTCCTCACAGAAAAAGCTTCTTTTGTGAGTAGAAGACTTTAAAGATAGCAACACCAACTAGTCTTGAAAGGGCATAACTATGCATGTCCTGTTGGTTGGCCAGCTTAATTTAAAAGTACCCAGAACTAACTCGGTTCTGGTTAAAATTTAGCTGTTACCTATATATACAACAAACTCTGGTTATACTTTTCACTTATGAGTTTCAATAGCATGGCCAAATCAGGTCATGTTGCAAAACCTACTGTAATATTAAAATTCTTTAAATGGTACAAGAGTATTTTGAAATAAATCTTTTGCCAACACTCACTGTAGCTGAACAAGATATAATGTTAAATCCTTTAGAATTTCTATACAGTAGTGATGAAAATAAAATGTACCATCAGATAGCAACAAAAAATTGATTACATGACTGTTTTCCTAGAGTAGACTGTGCTTGCCCTGGTATTTCAAGCATTTACCTTTTAAAATTACCTGGCCATTTCAAGCAACACTTCTATGTGCCTCATTTTCTCCCACTTTTTTTAGTCTTACGAGGTTGGAATTTCATGTCTGGTTTGGGAGTTTTGGCTGAACCAGTCTTGGAGTTACGTACAGCCCAGCAGCTCAGGGTTAGCCACTGTCCAAGCTTCACAGCAGGGAGGAGGCTGCTTGTGTGAACGGGGGACTGAGAACAAAGAAGCAGATTTGACCACATGTTCATTGTTAAGCTAAGAATGGTGATGTGGTCACATGCTCAAATGAAAGTTCCCCAAACTATTTTTCTCCTATGCCAATTCCTAAAATAAACCCATTCCTCTTTCCCACCCTCCAAATTTCAACTAGGATGCTCCAGTGTAGAGAATGGAAGTAATACACGTGCTCCTTCTTGGACCTCTTGCAGCTCTAGGGAGAGAAAAGGAGCTGATCAGCTCCTGTGGTTTTGAAAATGCTGGCTTAAACATTTTAATTACTTGTTTGTTGCACAAGAACGACTGTGCTACAGTTATTGTAATGTTTTGATTTCTTGCTTCTAAACCCCTGCAGTACATCTGCATCTTCTCAGACTTCTGCTCTATTCTGAAATGTCTCTCACACAGGACAGTACAGAGTCCTAAGAAATCTGGAAAACTATTCTGAAATCTTAATGAAATCCACATTCACAAGAATTGAACATTACCAGCTGGTTTCGTCCTCCTACCAATACACTCTTACAGAACAGCAGAATGTATTATTAAAGGCAAAGACTTCAGCTGTTTATTTTATCTGCTGCTTTGATAGGAAATCCAGAGATGTTCTACAGAAGTAAGGCAGAGATGGGGAAGAATGTGTTGCAATGTGCCATCATGGGTATTTCCTGTAACCTGTGAGTTTGGGAATGAGATTATACATGCTGAGCTAAACCCCCTCATGCTCAATGTAATGTTCAGTTGGAAAATACATAGGTATAATCAGAATATTACCCTACTATTCCCAAACGTGGGTGTGTTTGCTGTTCTTGGCAGAACTGCTACCTCTATTTTAACCCTCACCTCTCCTTTCTCTAATGTCTTATGCTGTCCCACAGTCAGAGCCAGCTAAAATAAGAAATTACGGAAAAATCTCATTCATGACGAATGATAAGCTTTTGCTAACCTTTACTACTTTTTTTTTTTTTTTTTTTTTTTTGGTGGTGGCTGTTGGAAGAAATTGGAGCCTAAATTCATCCTAGAGTATTTAGAAGCTGCACAGTCCAGTTCATCTGGCATATCAAAAACTGCATCTGAATCCAATCTAAATCTGAGAAATAACGTGAGTTGAAAAGAACCCAATAGTATGAAAGGTTTCATTGTAAATATAAATATTTTTTCATAAAGGTCTGACCATCTCTACTTCTGTACTTCTTTCCGAAGTTTTTCTAGCACAGACTAGAAGGTCTTACTTATGGGGGTAGGCATCTTGTCTTCTTTTGCCATCAGCCTATATTTTCCTCAATGAGTTCTTAGTATCTGGTTAGTTTCTGTGAAAGTCTAGATAAAAGCTGAGCTGTTTGGAAAATCTGGTGCTCATTTTGCAGAAAAGCATCTCAAGGGCTTTTATTTTTTCAGCCAAAAGAAGTTAATGTCAAGCTTTATCCAGATAAGTGATCTCCCAATATTAACATTTCACTGCCTGTAATGTCTTTGGATAGCTGTAATATTTGTAGCAGTTCTTTTAAATCATCACTTCTGTCAATTTGAAAATGCCACAATATAAACTTTACAACCTTTTTCTTTTCCAGTGCTACCCATTGTAAATGCTGCTGTAATAGGGAGTCAGTCCGTGTGGCATTATATCATATGGTATCTCTTGTGACAATGGAAGTAGAATTGTCATTGCAATGCAGTTTGCATTCAATTTTTACCAAAAACGTTAAACATTCTCCAGTCATTTTTTATATACTGCTTGATTTCGAAACAGAGTTCTCAGAAATACAGTGCTTTGTACCTTCTAGATAAATGAAAGCCAAAGCAATGAAGAATTCTATTGTGTCAGATGACTACCGTCTGAGGTGAGCTTGTGCCTTTCTCAGGTTTGGAACACATACCAATATTCAATAACATTTACTGTAGAACTTTGCAACATCAGCTGTGGCACTTCAGATGAGCATGTGGTTTCACAACTGCATTTTTTGATGCTTCTGACTACCTCATGGACTATCTTTGCATCTTTCAATCACCTAAAAGACTCTGCGTATTTGACAAAATTGGTTTAATATGTAACATTATATAATCGCCAGCCTCTGTGACTGTACAAGACTCTGCTTTCTGTGCAGTCTACCATGGAATACTGACTTTCAAAATGGTTGGTAGTAAATGGAAAGCTGTAGTTGAAATTAATGGAATGTTTGCTGCCTTTCAGTAGGATTTTAGAATCACAGAATCATTCCGGTTGGAAAAAAATTCTGAGATCATCAAGTCCAACCATTAGCCCAGCACTGCCAAGTCCATCGCTAAACCATGTCCCTAAGCACCACATCTACACATTTTTTAAACACATCCAGGGATGGTGATTCCACCACCTCCCTGGGCAGCCTGTTCCAATGCTTCACCACCCTTTCAGTGAAGACGTTTTTCCTAATATCCAACCCAATTCTCCCCTGGCACAGCTTGAGGATGTTTCATCTTGTCCTGTTGCTTGTTTTCTGGGAGAAGAGACCGACCCCCACCTGCCTACACCCTCCTTTCAGGCAGCTGTAGAGAGCAATAAGGTTCCCCTAAGCCCCTTCCTCTCCAAACAAACCCCCCCAGTTCCCTCAGCCGCTCGTCATAAGACTTGTGCTCCAGACCCTTGCCAGCTTCACTGCCCAGCTCTGGACACGCTCAGCCCCTCTACATCCCTCCTGACATGAGGGTCTCAAAACTGAACACAGGATTTGAGGTGCGGCCTCACCAATGCCAAGTACGGAGGGACGGCCACTGCCCTGGTCCTGCTGGCCACACTGATTCGGATATGAGCCAGGATGCTGTTGGCCTTCTTGGTCACCTGGGCACACTGCTGGCTCATGTTCAGCCGGCTGCGGACCAGCACCCCCAGGCCCTTTCCTACCGGGCAGCTTCCCAGCCGCTCTGCCCCAGCCTGTGGCACTGCGTGGGGCTGGTGTGACCCACGGGCAGGACCCGGCACTGAGCCCTGTTGAACCTCATACCATTGGCCTCAGCCCATCAGTCCAGTCTGCCCAGATCCCTCTGCAGAGCCTTCCTGCCTTCAAGCAGATCAATGCTGCTGCCCATCTTGGTGTCATCGGCCAACTTACTGAGGGCGCACTCTATCCCCTCATCCAGATCGTTGATAAAGATACTCAGCAGGACTGGCCCCCACGCCAAGCCCTGGGGAACACCACTTGTGGCCGGCCACCAACTGCATATAACTCCATTTTGCATAATAATTATAATAGAACATACTTGTGGTTTAAACTTGCTGCCTAAGAAGGTTCTCTGTATTCATGATACAGGGTCTGGAAATAGCCAAAATGCTTTAAAACTGTATAGAAACAGAAGATATGAAGCCTTGTTCCATTTTCTCTCTTCCTCTCAACCCACCCAAATGCACAGGCCCTGTTCCACAGACCCTGTCATTCATGTGAAACTAAAAAGCTCTGTCAACACGGAAATTCTCTGGACTGTCAATTCCTTTAACTAATCCAATTTCTACAAAGCATCTGCTGTGCATTTAGTAAGTGCTGTATTTGCTGATAGGAAGGAAGGAAGGAAGATACTGGTGAGGAATCAGATCTGGGAGCTTCTGTAGGAATCAGAGCTCCATTTGCAAATAACTGGTAAAAGTAAATATAAAATAGCAGCTAGTTGTGTTGAAGGAGAGCCTTTGGATCTACTCAGTGAGAATCTGTGTTACAGTTGTAACAGAAAACTGTATAATAAGAACTTGGCCTGAAAACATAATGGAGTTACTGATTCATCTCATGGGATAATCTTCCTTCAGTAGTTTGAGCAGATACCGCTCTGTGTACTATTTTCCATTTTTTGCTCATTCCCATTGAAATGAATAGAGCTTCTGCACCATTGATTTCAAAACCATTTCTTGTAGCATGAAGAATATATAATAATAGCAAAAAAGACATTCTGTAGTAAGAAAAATAGGTTGTTTTTGTGTTACACATGACTCAGCAAAGCCCAGATTTTGTAACTGTTCAGAGTACTCATTTGGCAGTTACTCCTGCTCCCAGTGCAGTCTTGCCCTCAGGCAGCTTGCCATATGTTTGAGGTGGCAATGGGAAACCCACTGCTTTCTTCAAGGCTGAAATAGAGCAGGAGTTGCAGCACTGCGATACAGATTAATTGCTACCTTAAAATCACCAATTAACTTTATTGTTATTTAAAATTAATATTATGTAATTTAAAATAATCCCAAGAACCTAACTTTAATGCATTAACCGATGTCAAGAAAGAATGGTAAGTGGTCCACTCAAGTAAAATGCGTGTGCTAAAATGTTTTCAGCTCTCTACTGTGTGGGGCAGAGGGAGGCAGCAAGCCGAGCAGCTGAGGCATCCGCCCATCTGTCTTGTCTTCAACTAAAATACCTGAATTTCTTCCTCCCGTCTGAGTGATGCGCCTCCCAGCCCTTCCCTACCTTTCCATGGTGACGCGGTCCGGCCCCACAGTGTGCTATAGGTACTGCTCTCCCCTGCAGCCCTTCTGCATACATTATAAACCCCCAGTCTGTCAACAGAGGCTGGCAGCCTCTTCACAGTGGGCTTTATAAAAGGCTTTCTTCCAACAGCTGACTGGACTGGAATTAAGAAGAGAAGAGATTACTGTCCTGGTAGTTTCACCTTCTGCTGAATACAGATATCACCTGGTTCTGTTCACACTTTTGTATCAGGAATTATTTTGTTTGGTCTGATGTGCCCTTGTCTTTTATACTGTAACCATAGCATCCCTGGTATGAGTAAACATGATAGATTTTGAAAGTATCTAAGTGCCTAAAGAGGCAGAAAATCACACTAGAATTTTGGCTTTGTATTTAGGTGCCTAAATATCTTTAAAAAATCTGAAGTCTAAAGCTTCAGTTTCTGAAATTGTTCTTGTATGAGAATCCCAGCATTCATCCAGAAGAACTTAATCTAAAGAGGAGCAAGGGAGAGGAGTATTAGTAGCACGAGTGTGTAACGGCTTTACTATACAAAAAAGACTGAAAGTTTTACAGAAGTATATCCTTAAGTTTAAAAATCTTAAAAGAGAAAAAAAACCCACCCTTCCAAAATACAATTTTTTTAAACATTCTTCTTTTAAATTGGTCTGTTGGGGTTCTGTGGGTTTTTTGAGGTTTAGCTGATATTTGAAACCTTGGCTTTGGCAACACTATGTTCTTAAATAGTTACACAGCCCTAATCACTTACCCTCCTGCTGAAGTATATACGGACAATGGAAAGATTTTAGTACAAAGTAGCAGCTTCACGTCTGAATATCTCTGGTTTTGGCAGCTTGTATCTCATTCTATTATTCAAGCATGGAGGAAGGATTTGAATGTAGAGTGTTGGGTGGGTTTTTTTTAGTTTGTTTAATTATTAGCTTAGAACCAAAAATAGCACAAGTCCTGATTTACTTTAACACTAAGTGTCCTATTCATAGAATACAAGCCACAACCATGAAAGAATTGCATAACTTGGGAACATAATAACTGTAATTACTGGAACAGCAAAGGTCACTGGGTCCATCATCATTGTTTCTTAATTTCTCTTTTACTTTTATCCCATTATGCATATAGTCCTATTTTATCCATTCCTTCTTTAAGCATCTCCTCTTGTTATAAGCATGAGTTAATTTGCTATCCCTGAGTTAAGCAGCACAACAACTTTTCCAGAATGTCTCTTTTTTTTCCCCCTAAATGCCATAACTTTTCAGTGCTTCCTTCTTCTGCTTCACATTTTTGTTTGAATTTTTAATCAATAGGGATCCACTGAGAGTGGTGGTGGTCTTGCCATCAGCTGTCATTAAAGCAATGTCTATGGAGTTCTTCCACTGTGGAAAAGCATTTACTCACCTTGCTCTTCATATTAATTTGGCTAATAAGAAATTGTTGTGTTTTCCTCAACCGTTGCCTGTTCAAGGCTTCATAGTTGTTACCTCTCTAATTTAAATACAGTTTATTGTGGGGTCATGGGTCTTTCACTGCATCCTGGAGGCTGACTGCTGCTTTCAATTAAGAAAGAACCCTCATGTCTAATATAGTACCCTATTATAATATGGAGCACTGTCTGCAGTGCTTCTAGTACACTAAGGCAGATTATCCGTCAGACAGGTTAGAAATGCAACATAGAGTCTCCTCTCCTGTACAAGATCAGATTTTGAAATATTTGTCTACTTAGCTCAAAAGGAATGCTGCCAGATCAATGCAAGTCTATCTAGGGAGTATTTGATTTGCATCCTCACTTATCTCAGTGCTGTACTATATTCAGTGGAGTTTCTAAACTCGCTTGTGTGATTGTTCCCTTTCATCAGATACGGCACAGAGACTGGGGTTGTTAAATAACTTCTACTGAACCATAGCAGGGATCTGCATCTATGCCGTGAAACAAACATAAGTCTTCTAAATCCTGTATCAGCAACCTCAGCATAAGTCATACCTCCCAGAGAAAGCCAAGTTGCCTGGCATGCAGGATTCCTCAGAATTTGAAGGGGACTAGTTCTGGGAGAAGTTTGTCTACTTCACTTTTAAAAATTCATGTCTTCCCAACGCATTTTATCATAGCATGTCATAGAAACAATGACTGACTGGCAAAGTAACATTAGTCTAGATAAAGTGTGAAAACAGGGATTTCTCTCAAACCAGGAACCTCTTAGTGGTAAGCAGACTTACAAGAGAAGGGCTAAACAATACCAGGTCAGATTAGTTTTACTGATGCTCCAACTTGAATTAGCTTTGGCAATAATGCTATGTCATTTTCCTTAACAGTTCTGTTTATCTGGTAAACTCGCCATGCAATTCCCTTTTCTTTTACCAGTATTTTGAATGTAAATTTTGCATTTGACTTGGAGGATTTTCCAAAATGTTTTCATACTTGTCTTCCCAAATTGCTTTGTAACTGGTGCAGGATTTTGTAGGAAGGATTGACATATTTTCAATGTGCTCTGCTGTGTCAACCCTGCTCCGTGCATTATCATGCCAAGATCCTGTGCTCAGTGAAATGGCTTGGGCAGTGGTCATGATAGACGTGCCTTACACTTGTGCTTTGCTCCCTGCTGAGAAAGCTGAATTAGCCCAGCTGGAGAAGTGTGCCCAGGAGGGCACCTTTGCCCTCCGCAGTGAAGGTTTACCTCCTGCTTATCCAGCACTGGTGAGATAGCTCGCTGTCTCAGACAATATTCAGTTAATATTAGGGTGAGCTCCCCAGTGTCCCGCTCAGGAAAGATCAGGGGACTGGCAGTGGATTTAAAGAAGCAGCAACACAGAAATATTGGAAGTAAAGTCAGTCTTTTACGGGGCTTATAGCCTAGCAGTGATCATGGATCCTGAATCCTTGGTCTCAAAATGAGTTGAAAAGTGCTTGTTTTAACCTAACAAACCCCTCAGGCTTAAATTAGAACTTTTATTTTTTCCTCGCTGTCACTTCTTACTTGAGAACACATGCTGTGAGTAAAGCCATCTTGTGAATAAAAGTCCAATAATATCTTATATCTAAATGAATAATTAAAATAAGAATAATATTTTTGGACATAGATATCAGTAAAATATAATTTAAAATACATATGCATATTTTAATGTATATTAGTACTAGCTATCATGATCTGTTGTCACAGCCTAGATGGAATGCTTTCTTGATGGTCTCCAAAGTGAAATTATAAGTATGGAATGAATTAGAAAGAACATGGAAGGCAGAACCCCCTACATACTAGTTAGTGAATCTGTGTAGGCTGCTGAGAGAAAAAGAAATGAAGTAAAGTACTGTTAAGGTACTGTTCTCAGTGGAAGCAAAACTTGATGTTTTGAGAGAAAGTAAAAAAGTTTTTGAATGGTGCATGTTACAGATTAAGCTTGTTAATATTTAAATTCTCAGCAGCTGGTGCCTGTGCGTTCTGTGACTCCCTTTACCTGAAATCATTTGCTTTCCAAGTGATAATATACTGGGCACTGAATACTTGATGAAAAAAATAACTGCTTTCTAATTGAATTCATTAGAAATGAATCGTTATTGCAAATTCTAGAAGGGGGTTTTCAAATTGCATTGTCATCACATTTACTTCAAAATATAGCCTAAAATCTGTGTGTGTATTTAGCTGTATTTTTGCACGATGACTGTGATCTAAGGGTTTAGTTTAGCCTGTTCCTTGCATATCCAATTTAGGCTCTCTGGTTTTTACTAAGTTCAAACTTGTGGGACTCTTTCAGGGAGATATGTACCACCTGTGTAAACAGGAGCTTGTATTGATACAGTGTAATAAATTGTCAAGTCACTCTGCAAATGACTTGTCTGCCCCAGTGGGGTGTGTTAAGCAGGGAAAGTGGTATTTGAATAGTTGCAAGAGCCAAAATTGGAAAAACAATATGAAGAAGTCAAAAAAATCTGTTGTAAAGGGGATGTTTGATTTCTGTCACAAAAGAATTAATTCCCCTTGAAAGGTACTCCATTGCTAATTAACTTACATGCACCTAAAGTGTGATTTCAATTTGAAAGGCTAATCCCTTGTATGAGTTCAAAGAGTTGTTTTTTTTTTTAAACACAGAACATTTCAAATGCCTATGAAAATGCAAAGAAAGTTGAAAGGGTTTGAAACTTGATCGAATCTGTTATTTCCCCAAAAGTATATCTAGAAAGGATTTGTGTGAATGGGTGTTTATATATATATATAAATACATCTTTACCTATATGACAATAACTGAATAGGCTGATCTACCATAAGCAAGATGTTAATGAAGATTTTCTAGTATTTAGCCTTACAAAGGCATCAAACAGATCTAAAAAAAATATTTTTAAATTACAAAAAAGCATACTAAAATGTGAATGTTAAAGCAGTTATACATAGAATTGCTGTGATGCTCCAGTGTAGTCATGGAATTCCCTATAGAGATATTTGAATAGACCTTCCCCAGAACACTACCTCTGAGAAATGATCTTGAAGTACGAGAAACATGGACAGAGAGACTAGCACCTAGCTAGGAGAACTGAATGCATCAAAACAGTTTTATCCATACATGAAGAAATTTCATTCCAAATGTTGAGCTTTTGACAATAAATATTTTTTTCACCTTTTTTTTTTTTAATTTTGAAGATTCCAAAGAGCAGAATGAACTAGAAAAGTCAATTTCCATGAACATATAGGCATTTTTAAAATTTAAATTTCCTTTTTTTTTTTTTAATCAAGGAACACAAAACTTGTATTTCTTAATTTGGAAATGCATAGAAAATTCAGAAGATGGTAGTTGTACAGCTATCTTCAGAAAGCTGCTTTTTTTTGGAGAAAATGCAATACATTCTCCCAGACCTATTGCATATTGCAGTGCTTAAATATATTTATTTTCTGCTCCATTATTTATTGCTTTTCTCCTTCCTTACACTCTCATGCCAACTTCATTTATCTTTATTCAAGATAACTGGAGGTGGTAGCAAGGAATATTTGTTTGAGGAGAAACACTTTTGCAAGATAATGAAAATAACTCCTGACCTTCAGTTAGGAAGAAGCACTATGGAAATAATACTGTGAGGAGAAACCCCTAAAGAATTAACCACAAGATCCCTCTCCAAGAGCTAGCACAAGCCTTAGGATGAGAATGCAGGTAGCTGGAAGACCTGGTAGTCATGAACATATTCCCTGCTCACCAGCAATTTCAAATTTTAGAAATGCTGCAGCTGGTGCAGTTTAGGAAAAGGCTGCATTAGAAAAGCCAAGTTCTTTACATCCAAACATAGGCTACAGTTTTAAAGTGTACCAATGTCAAAACGCGTGTCTCGGTAGGCAGACTTGCATTTAGTCCTCAGCTCTGCCATTGCTTGCGTATTGCCCCTTAATCATCTTCAGAAGCCTTTGCTGGACTCACTTCAGCATGTCCGGGTTTGTTGTAGTGGGAGGCTCAGAACTGAGCACGACACTCTGGATGTGGACTCACCAGTGCCAAGTGAAGGAGAATAACCACCTCCCTGACCTGCTGGCAGCACTCTTCCTAACACAGGGAAATGCAATTTAAAATTAAACTTTATATTTAAATTGGAAGAGGAGTTGAAACAGTTGTGATGATTTGCCAAGTTCAAATTTAAATGGTTGAGAATTTCTGACCAACTCTGTTCTATCCCTCCCTGTCAGACAAGATTTCTGTCTAAGAAGCCTGAAGTCTTGAAGGTTTACTTAATGATCATTAAGCATTTTTTACCCCTGTATGAATACTCTTTATGAACTGAACCCCCCCCCACCCCCCTCTCAATGGGAGCAGCAACCTGGATTTTGCTGGTTAGCAGCTGCATCTGAGCTCCACGTATGCAGGGAGCCTCTGAATATCCACTTATTACATTGGTGTTCTCATAAAGTGTTGAAAGAGGATACAATAATAGGTCAGGACAGAAGGAATATCAGAAAACCCCAAATAGATTTTTCACGTAGCTTATTGGAATCAAATATATCCTGGGGCAATGAGAAAGAAAGGAGTTTTCAGTCTGAAATAGAACTTTTAAGATTTTTTTCATCCTTTTCATAAAGCATCTGAAAGTCTGAGGAAAAGTAGGGGAAAGGAAGATGAAGTAGGAAAATACCTTGAGGGATTATTGTTCATGTCTCAAATAACACTTTCATATTTTGCAGCTTTCAAGCTTTCTGGTTTGTTTTATTTTTTTGTTCTGGGAATAACAGATCTGTTTCCCATAATGCAGTGTTTGGTATGTTAGGTGAACGCTGTTCTAGCTGTGGTCTGACAAGTGCTGACTAAAGGAGGAAAATCATTCCTCTCCATCTACTGGTGACACTCCTGTTCATACAGGATGAGGGTACTATGGGTCTTCACTGAAAAAGGGCACATGCTGGCTCATGCTTAGGCTCCTGTCCACCAGCACTGCCAGATCCCTTACAGCAGAGCTTTGTAGGCGGCTCGTCTGAAGGTGCAAGGTTTTACAGGTGTCCTTGCTGCATTTCATGTGCTTCTTTTTGGTCCAGTCCTCCAGCCCAATGCTAAGTGTGTCTGAAGCTCAGGCATCCTGACTTTACCTAGTGCAGTCAGCACTCCTCAAAGCTCCCCTAAACTACAGAGAAAACTTAAAAGAAATGTCTGGTAAAGGTATCGTTAATATTATTTGGTTTTCTGTCTAGCAGCAAAGGGTTCAGCTGTAGCCATGCCATTTTAAACACTCTTAACTCGGTTTTAGCTGATGAGGTGTTCCGTTGTCTTTGTGATTCTGTATTTAAATGTCACATGGATTTCTTGTTTCCTTATCCTCTCTCTTTTCCAATCTAGTAGTGTAATTTTTTCATGGATATTTTGGTATTTAGTCCTCTGCTGTTTATCACATCTTATGTTCCACTTCGGTCGTTTATGAATCTTAATAGTAACTAAAAATCACAGCCTACACCCAGAAGTGTTCACGTGCCACTTTCTATTTTCTACATACAAACCTTAACTGGCACGTGCAAAGCAAGACTCTAGACACAAATGCCTATTTTCACAAAGAAAATTGATGCATGTTTGGTTCTATGAGTGACTAAATACAGGGCAAAGTCTGAAGATGCATAATTTTGGACAATTAAGTCCAAAAAATATCACATGGTTTATTTTTAACAGCTTCTGATTATGTTTTCTTAACTAATTGCTCTTGTTCTGATTCATATCTCTTCAGAGCTGTATCTATGTTTGTAGCTCAGCTCAGACTTCACAAACTGAGCAGTCAGCAGTCAGCAATTAGTCAAAGTCTGAGAAGCTTGCTCATATTAGTATTTCTGTTACAACCATCACTTCGGGCTGCACACAACGCTATGACTAAATGTCTTTCTTGGAAATGCTTCTTAGAAGTGTAAGGCTGAAAACATTCTTCTGGTTCATAATGAACTTGGTTGTCCATTGGTCAAAAGGCAAGAACAATTTAGTAATAGCATAAATATCAAGCTGGTTTAGGCATAATAAGGATGCACTGACTGTGACCAACATGTATAGGATGGCTTACCTTATAAATGTTTATAATACAATCTTTGCTTCGATAATTATCACTCAATAAGACATTTTTGCTTCAGAAAAGGCTACAGGCAAAGATGTTAAAAGAGCATTATGTCTGCAAAACTAAGCATGCAGAAATTAAGGAGTGCAATTTATCCAGTTAGTATGAATATGTTGTAAGATAATTGTTAATCACACAAACACATGTTGTTTACTGTGTTTTCCTAGTGCTGCCAATTCATTCAGCTTCTCAGGTGAAGGTACGGTAAAATATATTTACTAATGAAATAGCAGAGAATCTGGGAGTGGAGGAAGGAAACTATTTATCCGTTCAGTGCTGCATTGTCCCAGTAAGCCTGAGTTTGGCCCATCTGACTCCTGGGAGGAAAGCAAATTCTCTTTTTCCTTTCTTCCTGAAGGATCTTGTTAAGTAGGGTCCTTTGCATCCCTCTTCTGTTATACATAATGCTTGAGAAATGTAAAGGACTGTTAAAAACTAGAAAGTGAAATCATAGTGGGAAAGTCTGAGGGTGCCTTTAGGGAGGTGAGCCCTATGGAATGACTTGTGCTTTACCTGCCGGGGTAGGAGAGCTCAGCCAGTAGCCTCCGGTGGGCGGCACAGCAGGTCTGAGGCAGAGGGGTTTGCACAGATTGTGCAGATTAATAGTGCTGATGCCTGGGAAGCTTTTGCTGAGTTACCCAAGTAGGGCTGGTATATTTGACATAAGCCAGTGTCCTCCTAAAATATAAAAATCTCTGTTTAAGATCCTGGACATTCTTAAGGAGACAAGCAGTCTGTTTTTCCTGCACGTCTTTCTTAGAAATGGATGAACATATTTCTTCAGTGGGATTTTCACATTGAACAATAGTCAGTATGACACTAACATGAACTGCAGAACTGGCTTGACTTATATCAGATTTATGTATCAGTCTGAATAGTTAAAATTCCAAAAAGTAATAAGCAATTGAAACTTAAGTCAAATGGGAAAGAATTCAAGGCATGGGAACCATCTAGTGTGTAATAAGTTTTTACGTTTCCCTTTTCTCCCTTAAGGACTGTTTTTTCTGTCCTGCCTCAAGGAAATGGCGTATTTTAGGTACAATTCTGTAAAATACTCTCATGAACTATTTGGGCTTATAGACACGTAACACTCACTTATTGTACTACATTCAGGCAGTCGCCTTTGGGATTAAATGTGACCTTAAGCATATATAGCACTATAAGAGGTGGAAAAGATGTGCCCTAGGATACTGTGTCACAACCTCACTTCCTTGTAAAGCACGTGGGATCTCAAATGCTCCTGTCTAAGATGTGGAAAGATAAATGGTGGATTAATGCCTACAAATGTATCAATGATTTTGGTTCGAGTCTAAATTTTTATTATAATCAGTAAAATATTTTTGTGACAGTTTCTGATATAAAGCAATATTACTGAGAATACATAATCATTGCTTGTGTATGAGAGATTTTAAAATCTTTGTTTATGATAAATGGTGTTATTTTCCTTTTCTCACATCTGACAATATAATACAATAATGCTGAGCATGACTCATACATTGCAATGATTCAGCAAGCTCAGAAAGTCAAAAAGTAGATATAGCTGACTTGAAAATTGGAGAGACTGAGCAGTCAGAGCTATATAATTTGGCTGTATAAAAAGTAAAGCAATTTCAGTGAGACTGTTATGTATTGTGTACATTTACACAAAAGCACATATAGGTTGACCAAAAGTCATATACCGGGGCCCGATATTGCATTTATTAAAGTCAATGACATAACTGCTAGTAACTTCAATGCAAGCAGGACTTGACGCAACATTTGGAATATTATAAGAAGTTAGAATAATATGAACAGCTATACCTGATAGCTCTTAAGAATCAAGACATCTACAAGAAAAAACTTAAAAAAACCAGCAGGATTAAAAGGGTGAATAGGCTAATTTGTCCACAGAAAATCTGGTCTGGTTAATCAGGTGACATCAGAAACGGCTGCTTCTCAGGCAGTCGGCTGATCACCAGTCCAGCTGTGCATCTTCACCTTCTTCATAGCAAACCCTGTCAAAATACTTTCATATTTCAGCTTTGGAAGATGCAGTCAGATTTGGAGAGTAGATGCTCCCAAACACAGGGGACCACTTAAGGAGTAATAAAATAACAAGGCATGGCCTTATTAAAGGGGGCCAGCCAAGGAGAGAAATATAAAAGTCCCTGAGGCTGAGGGTGGGTATGACAGGAGGAGGAGGAAGCAATAAAAAAGAACTAAATGGAGAGCGGCAGATTGAAATTAGATGGCAATTACTGAAAACGTATCATCCATGTCCTTCAAATGGTGTTCTCTGTGATTCAAATGCCTGGAAAGATCTAAATACCCATTTGTTGCCACTGGGAAAATTCAGATGCTGAGCATTTCCACTTCTGACTCCTCCAAAAAGTTTGGAACAGTGTCAGTGAGACCTTCAGTGAGTGTAACTCATCTTTACTCCCTTAGCATATAATGTATGAAGTCACCAGAGCTGAAAGTTTACACTAACTGAAATTCTGGCCCTGTAACTCTTAATTTATATTACATAAATCGTACTGAAATCCCTTGTTCATTTGGTAGGCTAGCTTGCTATTTTCTACAAAAATATCCATGGACCTATACTTTCCAAAGTTACATATGTATTCTTTATATATGTAAAAATTTTGAAACGTTAAAAAGTCCTGTAATGTTGCCAATTTTTATTTTTTTTTTACTTTCCATTACCTTCTTTATCATATCTTTAGTTACCTTTATAAGACTTTATGTCTAAGTCTGGGTGATGGTAAAGGCTTACATAGTAGAAATTGACTAAAAGTGCTTGTTGTCTGTTGCACTACCTGGTGGCTTGATGCTTGAATGAGTTTTGATTTTCATCAGTAACTAGCAGGGGTGAAGATTTGCCTATGTTAAGAGGACCTTCTGACATCTTCATTTCCATCTTCTGATTTTTAGACCTTTGTATCTGAACTTTCCAAGATTTGGTTCCGTCATGAACTAAAATCTACATAGGCTAATCTGAGCTATCAGCAACTTTGGTTTGAAAATGCTGGGGTCTTTTTTTATTGTGGGAACATTCGGTGCCTTCTGCTCTTGTCTGGACTAAAATACCATAAAAATACACCATTTGTTTTGCTGTTGCCTTTCAGCTCTGCCAATTCTATTCTTAGCTGTAGCCTAAAGTATTATGACAGTCAACAGACAAAACAAGTGTTATGTAGATGTTGGCTACTCCCTAGAAGATAGTCTTATCTGGGCAAGAAATCAATCTGAAGGATCAGTATTCATTTTATCAGGGGCATTTTCCCTATTTCAGTGCTAGAACAAGGGATTCTTCATGTCTGTGTTGTTTTCCTCCTTTTAGAACTGATGTTTGATACTTTATTTACCAAGGGATCCCACCTGGGAAAACCTTAAAATGTTCCAACATGTCTCACATAATTTTTATGCCACATCCTTGTCTCACCTGTCAGCCCTGATGTTCTTAATACATCAGCTCTCAACCTCTCCTGTACCAGTAACATCAGCTCGGTAACTCATCTGTTACGTTTTCAAACACAGATCTTCACACTTAGCATGAGCCTCCTATCAGCATTCGCCGAGCTAATTGTTGTCTGTCTTCATATCCCTTCCTAAATCTTTTTTTTCCCATATGATGACAGAGAATCTTGAGTGATTACGCAGCTGGTATGCTTTGACCTCTCCTTTTCTTTTCACCAAATATTGTCTCACTGTTATATTGGACTCCCTGTTTGTTTCCTGAATCCATCTGTTATCTCTTTCTTATGCCTAGATGGTATTCTCTGTGACAGCTCCCACTCACAATTATGTAGGTGCTACAGCAATACAATGTACAGATCAACAATAAAAGCATTCTTACCTCTTTTTTTGATAGGACAGTTTCATCAGAAAATATGTCTCATTTAGTTACCCTGTTTTACTTAAGGCAGAAAGAATTAGAAGCTGTAAAATCAGCAGACCAGTGCAGCCTGAACATGTAACTTCAGTGTTTTGATCAAGCAGGCAGAAACACCAGGTTGGGAAAATTTCCCAGCTCAAAATAACAATATTCACCAGCTACTCATGTATTCATAGCTACCGATGAATTATAGACAGAAACTGTCGATGTAAATTGCATTCTGTTTTAAAGGTTTCTTGTAGGAAGCTTGTTCTACCTCTTCCCCCGTAGTACATTATTATGGCTGAATAAGCAGGAAAAGAAAGGACTTTTGTGGTGTCTGCCCTCTGCAAGGGATGTAGTGTTTACTGCAAGCTTATTTATTAGGGCTTGAGCTTGAAACTGTTCAACATTTAGCTTAGCCTCTATCAGGCAAGGTGATGTCCCTCACGTACTGAGAGCTTACAATATGTTTGCTAACCATGTGTATGCAGATGGTACATCTTTGTGCAGACTTCATCCCATCAGCTGTCCACATGTTTAGCCTTTGAGAAGTTCACTCCTGTTACCTTTGTGTCTGTACCGTTTCCATCTCAGATGCTGTCAGCACTCCTTCACTAAGTCCTTTAGTTGAAACCTGAAGTATAAGGGGCCTTTAAGACAACTGATGTTTATTTACAAAAGAGAGGAAAGATGTGTTTAACGAAATGCAAAAAATAATGCATCTCCAAGTACATCTGCTCAAAGAGGAAGTTACAAAAGTGAAATCAGTTCAGGATTTCAGATTTATGAGAACATGACCATAGATGCAGTTCATAGCTCAAGGTGCTTGTGTCAGATGTAGATGCTGCCCCGATCAAAACAAATGCAGGTAAAGGAACTACACAGGATACTACAAAGCTGCAGCTCTGTCCCGCGGGCAGGAGCACATACCACATTGGCTGGTAAGAGCACAAGCTGGTGTCCTGATCAGATGATAATAGCTAGATGCATCTCCAAAGGGAAGTGCTGTGTCCAGCCTGTGTATCCCTAATAGGACTGTGTGTTAGTTTGTAGCCCTTAGGTAACTTCAGAGTTTTTGTCAGGAGAGATCCCAAGTCTTTGTTCACAGGATACCCTAATTTTTTTCTTTTACTATGCAAAAACTGCTGTTTTTTCTAATTGACAGAAACACTTAAAGAAGTTCAGTACTTTGTACTAAACACTCTAATTTCTCTTTTGCATATTCAGCCACTTCAAAAGTCTTGTCTAAACTTCAAAGACTACCTTTTGAAGTCTCTTAAATTGTGAGCCAGCTAAAAGGATTTACATCCTTTATTCAAGAAGCCTTTAAGTAAATACTTCCATTGGAATACATTTTATGTATTTCACCTGTGTCCCCCCACCAAGAATGAAAGATGTCCCTACCCACAGCAGGGAGGCTGCCACTAGATGACACTTAAAGGTCCCTTCCAACCCAAACCATTCTGTGATTCTGTGGTAAGAAGCTTGCGGTACTGAAAATTCCTGTACTGCTCCTTGACAGAGACATATTTCAGTAAAATAGCTATAAATGTACGACTATTAAATATTTACTTCAATACTACATAAAATAAAAATATGAAAGAAAGAGGGACTCGGATCCCTTCTGATACTGAGAATATTGTTTTCTCAATTTCAGTGAAGTTTATGATAGTGCAAACAGATTTTCTTGTGTGAAGTGCTGTTGCCAGCAAAGCCCATCGATGTTTTGCCAACCTGATGGTAATAACTTGAAGTTTCTGTCAACATCCTTTTAGAGGTAGGCTGTAATCCATTGGCCGCACGTGCATATGCCTCTTCTCCTTCCACCATGCTCCTCTACCAACCACAGGAAGAATGAAGCAGTAATTACTCAGCAGAAATGATCTTCCTCCTTTTGGCCACTCGGACTGGCTATTCTGGATTGGCAGAATAGGACGAAAGGTATCCAGGAGTCCTACATCTGGGACTGTACTTCCAAGTAAATTAGCCCCAGAACCACAATTAAAAGCTCAGGAAGAGTGCCAAGACAGGTGTTCTCAAGCATTTCAAGTTTTGTTTTATAGCTTGTTTTCACTAATTTCTAGTCTTTGTCACTGTGTGAAATCATGAAAAGGTTAAATGTTAGTCTATTATCTGATAGTTTACATTTTTCTGAAAATGTACTGCTCTCTATATAAATCTCAGTATTCTGTGAATTTAATCTATCTTTCTGGTATCCTGATTAGGCACTCCGTTTGAAGTTTTTTTGTTTAAAAGATTTTGGGGTCAAAAAATGAATTTTTAAATCAAAATCAAAATATCTCCAAAACTGAGTTAGCTTTGACAAGAAAACAAAATAGGAAATGGGAAAAGTCCAGCAAATTCTAAAAAATATAATTTGAATAGCAAGAGTTCATGATGTCATTTCATAATTTCATTTTCTATATGAATTGTTCAATGCTCCAACTTCTCTATTTAAAGACGCGTCAATAGAAGAGGTGTTTTAACATGCCTGGCTATTGGCATGCAATCATGTAATACAACAGTTAAACATCACGTTACGGTTTTTAAACCATTAAGCTCAGCAGATACCTAGTACTGACTGATGAAATATCTTAAGCTTTTTTCCTAACTTGTCTTCAGCATTATTTCGTCATCTAAAGTGGTAAGAGGAAGACATCTATCATCTCTATCTCATTAACCATTCTTTGGATTTGCCTTGCTGTTTTGTCTTGCTGTTCCCCTTGTACTTTGGCTAGATTCTGGAAGAGACCGTCAATTTACCCTTTCTGATCATCATTTAAGCTAATAAATATCTGAGACTTCATCTCCCTATGCTTTGTTTTTCTGCTGGGAATAGATTCAGCAATAAGAGTAGAAGACACCTTTGACTTCCAAATCACAACTTTGCAGTCACAAGAGGTTTGTGTTTCTGGGAGGCCAGAAATAGAGCCTTTCTAAAGCACTGCCCCAGCTCAGCTGCTATTTGATTGAACTAGCCACACTCCCTCAAAATGCAAATTCTGAAGCTGCCTTCGTAGTTTAGAAATAGCATTATAGGCATCCTAAATAAAAATTACACAACTTTCAAAGAGGCTGAGTGCAGCTCCCTTTTTATTTCCCTGGGATTCATAAAATGTAATTAGGCCACGTACGTAGTAGGAATGTGAACACATTTTATTTATCTAGGTTAGACTGTTTGGTCCTATTGTTTATTACATACCAAGGATGATCTACTTTTTGCATGTATTACAAGGAAATAGGTTTCTTCCAGTCCCCTTTAAGCATGTTGTTTCACAAATATTATCAGTATTCTATCTCAGCTGTAATGACCCTCATTTTGAGGTAGACCATAGCTTAATTGGTAAAATTGCTTAATTGTCTTACTTACACACTGTGTTCTCTACTGAGTTATTCAGAGCGCTTTCTATACAAAGTGTGTTACTCAAAACACAGTCTGTGCTCTTGACTTGCACACTTCACATACATTACACAAGCTTGTCTGTTCATTGTTTTACTTTTTTTTTTCCTTCCATATTCCAGCACCTACATCTCTTAATATTTATTTTCTTTAAATAAAAAAATATTCTGTTCTGAATTTCTTCACCCTTACAAAAAGCTAATCTAAATCACTTATCAGGGAGAAGGACAGACAGCATGAATACACTTTCAGATGATAAAACTCCCTCTGCTGTCCTTTCCAAGTCATTGAACAATAATGGCATCATCAACAGTTTTGCTCATCTTTCTGCCTTTCTGGTGGGCTTCAGCAGTTGAAAACATGCTCTTTAAGTAAAAGAGCAGAAGAAAAGACACATATGCTGGGTGGAATCTTTCTTTACCTGGCACATTGCTAGGAAACTACTATGTTACAATAAAAAAGAGTTATAAAAATCCCATTGGAAAGAATGAAAAGGCAGGTGGCATCGTTCCCTAGGAGTGTGCCAATATATTGCATCAAGCTGTTCTTGACATCTGTGATTGCTGTGTGCTCATTAGGAGAACGGGCATTACTGTTGTAAGCTGTAAATGGAAGAATGAAGATTATTCCTGGAATTTCTGTCATACCTGTTCTTACTCAAAGGCATAGATGGAATACTATCATAAGGTAATAATAATTTTAAGAGAAGTTCATTAATTATTTAAGACCTTAATTAATCAGGAAGCATTACGAAGTTCTACCAGCAGATGCTAAGAAACATGTGAAATCCCTTTGACTGTTTAACTTCCTAGATTAATGCCTTGTTCTGGCAGTGTCTGCATTGCACCACTCCTCTCCTGTTGCATAACAGTCCACAGCTGTCCCGCTGTGATCTGCTCCGGCTGTTTGAGATTTCTCTTTGTCACTTCACCTCGCTGGCAACCCTGCTCCTCGCTCCCTAGTGGTACGTGTTACTGCTCCTAGGAGCTGCTGGCACTTGGGATGGTTCTTGGCTACATGTTGCCTTTTACATAGTGCTCTGTAGCTGTATTACAGTTTTAGGAGTTTCTCTTTTTTCAGTCTTTCGCTAACAAGAGATGGTAACAGAACTGTCTTTAATCCTTGATGTCTGTAGTGGGTAGCCCCAGGAATAACCTTCACAGGTCTGAATTTAGCACTTCCCAAATGCTGGTTTGCTCCAGTGACCAGGGATCTAGGATTCTTTTGAAATACTTTACTTATCTAAAAAAATATCTTTTCTATAGTCCTGGTTAGAAACTTGGAAAAGAAGTTTTCCACGTTATAACAGATGGAGAAAAACAGGAAGAAAGTTCATTGAATTAGTTTGAAGCTAAGGAAAAGTTAAGCTTTAGTCTGAGCTTCAGGAGAGACTTACATTACTGATATGTTCCCAGGTGGCTGGCAATCTTTACTATGCTTCTTTCCATCAGAACCTTAAAGCTGTCATTTAAATTTTTACAGGTACTTAAGATGTTATGTGGTTAAACTGTGCACAATAATTCACCTTCACTTGCAGTCATTTTCTCTCCCATAACAAGACTTTCATAAATCATTCCCAACAAAGTAAATACATCTCTCAGTTCCCACCATGTGCCATTATTAAATTTCAGTCCTTCTTGAAAAATAAAGATGAGTGCATTTAGTAACTGCAAATACCTAGAACTGCCATCCTTTAAAATATTATCTCCTGATACAGAATTTGAACTAGAGAAATGTGTTTACTTTTGAGAATTTGAACATAAATCATCTGGCAGAAGTAGCATACTATATACATGAAAGCTGGTGGTGGAGTGGAGCTATATTTGACACCTCTAGGGAACATCAACAATAGCCTACAAAAGTAAGAGAGAAGTACAATGAAGCTTCATACTTAAATACGGAAGCACTAATGCTATGTGCCACAGCGCTGACAGCCATTCGGTGTTCTTGAGAATATTTTGCATTAGTTAGGTAGTTAATTTTTGTACTGTAAACAGTTGCACAATTTCATTTTCCTGTGCTTAATGCCAGTAGAATCAATAAGCCTCCCCAGTTAGCCTTACGTAGGATCAGGTCCTTTTGGTGTCTTGTTTGTGTGATAGATATGACTTTCACATTTTTACTCATGTTCTTGTCTATGTGCAATGAAATGGTCATCCTAAGAAAAAGATGCTAAATTCTTTTTTACAAAATGCTTATGATATTTCAGCTGGGTTTTTCTGGGCATAAAGGGTTCAGCATTTTTAGGTTTTCCTCTTTTTTGGGGGGGAGGGGGTTGTTGTTATTCTGTTCATTAAGGTTTATTAATTTTTTAAGATTAACTTTTAAGAATATCTGCTTCTACATCAAAATTTTGATTTAGGACAGAAAATCTGTAGCATTTGGCTTTCATTTTATGAAGCATGAAACATTGTGTGGTGGACAACCATAGCTAAAACATAACGTCACTTTAAAATTTAAATTCTCTTGATTTCAAGATTAATCTCACTTGACCCTGTTTTTAGGATAAAAACCAGTATTTATGGCTTCTTCAAATCAGTTGTTCTTCATATATTTAATAAATTATGTTACAGTAGAAAAGAAGATTTCAACTGAAATTAACTAGGAAACCCTAAACCAGAGTATAGTTCTCTGAGGTGATCCTTAGCACGTAAGAACGTGGATGCAGAAGATTGTCAGAGCAGAGTAATAGTATTATTGCACACATTTTGAGAGGTAAATGACCGCCAAAGGTGATGGCACCAGCCTCACTGTATTTAACAGCTACTTGAGTAAACTAAAAATGTTTACAATTGTCTGTCTATGAAGGAACTGTGCTTCTCCAATGTGAATGACATGATTTTAAAATACAGCCCCTCGAGACACACAAGAGATGTGCTTCCTTTAAGCAAGTTCTATATTTAAACAGTTGTATTTAAAATTTGGTCCAGAATCACAATACCTCCTAAAATGTGTATTCAGGACATCTTCAGCATGTGAAATATCAGCAACAAGTTTTACGTGTGAGGCTTTTTGAGGTGCAGTGAAAACCTTGCCTTTCTCGACATCTAAACCCTCGCTGGTGCAAACACTTGCCGAGCACAGTAACTGTATGCACGTGAACGGCATTTCTCATCTCAGGGGAACTGTTTGCATACACACACGTACACATTAGCAGAACTGGACAAAACTTTTTGGTTACTTTTTAATCCCACCCCCTGCACACACACACATAGTTACTTAAAACAGCGATTCACTTTACAGTAAAACATCTAGGATATAATGCCCTTTTAATGTGTTAGGTAATCCAACATGAAACTAACCACGGAAGTTAAAAATACAACTGGCTTTATTTTAATCAAACTGTTGTTTCTTTATTTTCCTTTTACCAATTTAATTATAAGGATTATATACTCAGTGTCTGAATTGCAACTGCAAGATAAAATTCTTCATAATTTGACAGGCTTCTTTAACGATTACTCCAACTAAGCTAAACTCAGAGTCTATGCACTGATTGGCATAAATACTTCTTCTTCTGTTACCAAAAAAAATACATCTTTGATGATTCTATTTCAACTTTTATAACATTTACAGTGTATCATATAGAGTTAAAGGGCTTGCTGCAACAAGAATCAAAAGTGTTTAAGAGGTATGTTACATATGGTGATCCACACTATAAATTCAGTTCCAGATCTCTACAAATATTGTAGTTATATCTCTGTGAAGTTGAAAATGCAAGCAGCTTCTTTGTCACAGCTTAATTGGATAGAAAAAGCTTTCCACTGAAAATTTTTGGCACACAATTGCTATTGTACGTATTTTTGTTTGTATGATGCAGTTGTATATGGCACATGCTGTTATCATCTACTATACAGATAACTCTATGGGAAGACCTGGAAATGTGACAAGAAAAGCTTTTCTTGTACTTGGTTAAGCTTGCCAAAAATTGCCATGTTGTGGGGTTTCTTTCTTTTTCTGATGAAAAGAAAATTCATGTCACTGCAGTTGTGGTAAGTGACAGAAATAGCCTAAGGTAAATAAATACACAGAACAATTTTACTCGTTCTCCTGAGTTTTCACAAAATAGCAATAGCACGACTCCCTTGCAGTTAACAGAAAACCACTCTGACAACTCCATTACTCAATAATTTAATACCTTCTGTAGCAGGTATTGTAGTCTTGTGCCTCTCGAATTTTACAGGTTTAATAATTTCCACTCAATAACCAAAAAGACTATATATAAATACTGTCCACCACTACCTGGTGACATTAGTGAAGCAAATTTTTGCCTGTTTACCATGTCAAATGCTTGAGAACAGCATGCACGCTCCTTATATCCACTTAAGCACTTAACAGAATGTTCATGTATCGATTTTCGAGTGTCCTTTAAACCACTCAGATGAATTACATATGAGCATTGGAGCATTTGTGAGTTGTCCAAATGGGCATCGATCATACGTAATGACCTTGCTTCCGCAAGGATCATTCTCTTTATTCCTTCTATTTTTCTCTCTGTTCTAGTCAACACGTAGCATATTACATTAAGATTCAATCCCCTATCACCAGGTGTGTCTTAATAATTTTTGTCTTAATAAAAGAAAGTTATATTCCACACACTTATCCTGAGTTCTGCGTTAGCCTAATTATAACATTTTTTTCTCATTCAAATCAATGTAAATGAGAACACAGTTTTTCTTTAGGCAGGATCTTTCACGACAAATATATAAACTGCCCAGTGAACCTTACTAAGTGTGAGATCAGACTGCTGGAAAGAGAGAAGTTTTCCTACTCAGCCCATATGAAAAACTTATAGGATGCTTCATCTTTTGGTCTTTAGCAAAGTTTAACACTTCATCACTGCCTCTTAAATTATCCTGCATGCACTCTGAATTGCGAAAGAGTTTCTTGAAAACTATGGAATAGCTTCAAAAGGTTTGTAGTGTGCCAGCTTCACAAAAGTATGTCTGGGTGAGATTAATCTTAAATGCTTCATTAGTATGGCAGTAGTCTTTGCCTCTTGCAGGAGTCCCTGGGGAAGGCTGCGCATGGGTGGCCTTTCTGCCACCTGCAAGTTGCTGCTTCTGCATTCTGCCTTCTCACTACTTTGGCTTTCCGTGTTACTGCCTTTCTTTGTACCAAGACAAATAAATACTGGCCAGAAAGCAGCACAGATTTGCCCTATAAAAGGGTCAGAAAGCTGTGAAGTGACCAAGCCCATACAATTTAAGCAGCAGTCTAGAGTACAGTGTGAAAACTTTAACACAGCCCTAATTTGTAGAGGTCATTTTGATGGCTGGTGATTTCTATCCATTCTCACAAAAAAAGCATGTTGTTTAGCAGAAGTGCTGCAGTTATTCTGATATATAGAGGAGATTCAGAACCTGCATTTTCCAGTGAATCAGTTTTACTGACTGAGGGCTGTGTTTCTGTCTTGTTAGTTAAATCCACATTTAGTTGCAGAGGCAAAATGTTGATTTAGTTTAATACAATTGGCAACAGAGTTTCACCTACAAAATTACAGGCCTCTGTTAAAAGTTAGTCCTCCCCCAACCACAATTCATATCAATAGTCATTGAACATGACTGTACTTCCATCTTTTCCTGCTGTTACTCAAAAGCTAAGAAATGCATAGAAAGATTTAGAAAGATCTTTTGATTTACAAGTTTACTACAGGGTGTAGGTTAGAAACATGTCTAGACAGGGACATGTAAGCAAAATTTAAACAAATTAATTTACTGCAGTATTCATACATCTATTGTAGGTATCCCTTTCTCCAATATTCTCATCAGAAACAAATTCTCTTTAAGTAAATTCATTTTACTTTGGTCAACTAAAACTTTACTTCAGAATTACAGTATCCACATGAACTCTAGGCTGTATTGAAGACACTTTAAATTTACATGTCTATTTAAATAATTCTGCTTTGCTTTCCTGCTTATCTTTCCCCATGTAGACATGGCATCACAGTTGATAGAACAGAACCCAAAGGGGCTGACCTTGACAGCGTGATGTAAAGCCTCTCTGTATAGTCTATTGCCTGGTACTGCTTGTTCCTTTCACCTCTGCTGAATCACAATTATGTACTTTGTAACAGGAGCTGATATGGATCACTTATAACAGGGACTGTTTTTATACCCAGAAGACTGTAAGATAGGTACATTGATTAAAACTCAAAAAACAGGTTGGTTTTTTTTCTGGGCTATTTTTGTTGTTGTTGTTGTCATATTATTATTACTATTATTCAGGCTTTTATGGACTGTGTTTCTTTTGATGGATGGATAGCTAGCTAGATAGACATCCTGGCCTTAGTGACCCAGGACTTTTCTGTCTTCCTGTGTTCCTGCGATATAGTTTATTTCTTAAAATTAAATCGTCTTTAGGTTTTAAGAATGTTTGGAAAATGTCTTAAGGTTGCTATATTTATGAGATAAGAGGTCATAAGTTACTAATTCAAATTGTGAGAATAGCACCAAAGAAACTGGGGAGCAGGGAAGCAAACCATGCTTAGATGTGAAAGGGAGCTTTTTGCTGACTTTGCTAAAGGTTGCGGAAGGCATTTCCCCTCCAACAGAATTTGTGTGGACAGAGGACGTACCCATCCCCCTCTCAGTGCAGTAGGGGTTCCAAGGTAGGTGGCAACCCAGAGAATCAGGCTTTTTCTCTTGTAAACTCTCTGCATGAGTATGCAGCAAATATGCAGAGCAACAAAGAAAAGCCTTCACATTCTACAGTGCCGTGCCCATGGCTTTCCAAATACTTATTTCTACATGCAACACTTGCAGGCTTGAATGCACCTGTGCTGTGCTTTCCTCTAAGATGGTGGTGTCCAACTGCAACAGAAATAACTGTTCAGCCATGCGACTCTGAGTTACGTAATGGGAGCACACAGTGGAGATATAAAAACGAGCAAGTAAGCTGCGCCCGTCAGTTTGGCATCCTTGTTCTTTGCTTTATTTTGGTTTATAAGACATTGTTTCACTAAATATGTTTTGTACTTTGTTCTTCTGTGCTGTCTTTCATCCAAGGGATCTCAGAGGACTTTACACACATTATTAATTAGGCCCCAAAACAACCCTGGAGGTAATTAAGTATTTATTATGGTACAAATGCGTGAGCTGAAATAGTGTCTGAGGCACAGGGCATCGTTTACATTAAAGGCCCCTTGGACTGCTCTATTAGCATAAAATGTCCTTAAAATCGTTATAAATTAGATTGTTAGGAGTGTTAGTGCATCTTTGTTGCTCAGAACAATGTAAAGAGGTAGTTTGTTCACAGGCCAGTTTATGTACCTGACCTTTCACCGTGAGCTGGCAGTGCAGAACCTGCTCTGGTTTAACTTCACACACGGACATCTGCAAAGAGCCTGTTGTATAGGAAATCCAGAGGTGCTCCTAATGCCACTTTACATCGACAGGTCTCCACCACAAAATGTATAACTTGCACATGTAATCACTGCCATGATTTCCTCCTGAATCTGTATTTCCTATCTATAGTGCACAGTTTCAAGAGGAGGCAGGAAAAGTGTCCCTGTCCTCATCTCTGTGTGGTTTGAATTGCTGAAGGTAGCTTGGGTACAGTTGATTAACTTTGCATTATAGTGAAGTAGAAACAAAATGTCTGTTGTCTCAGAACATGGATGACAATTTTTGTTTGAAAAATATTCATTTCATCTGTTTCTGTTATTATCTGCTCTTGCCTTCAGTTTTAATTGCTGAAATTCTGCTTAAGTCCTCCTCCAGGTACCTCTGTTCTTAATTTAGTTTGTCCCTGAATTCATCTTTCAAGAATGGATTTCCCTTGTTAAAACTTTGTTTCCCCCTCATTCGCTCTCTTTCTTGCTGTTTCCTCTGCAAGTTTGGAGCAAGAGATAAAATTACATTGTGGGGTTTTTTTAATGTTTTAAAATTATGTTGTGTTTTTTTTAATTATATTGCTTTTTTTAAACACAACATAACAAATACTATGCTAGGAAATGCCTTTGCAGTCTGCCTCTGCCCTGACCTAGGACCCCTTGCTGTGGGGACAGCAGGACTTTGCCTCTGCTTCTCACTACCACAGCTTAACTGAAGCCATACCTTCCCACATCTTCATTACCCCAGAGCTCCCAAAGGAGGTACAGTAAACTGCTTTTTCAGCATAAAGGGGGTAAGTGAAATGGAAGTCTGACAAGAACAACTTCCCTAAGAAATCTTCATAGTATAAAAAAGGAACTAGTTTGCTCGGCTAGTCTGATTGGTGGCTCCCTTTTCTCTCCTGTGGACAGTGATCTAGCAATTTTTCAAACCAGCAATTTTTCCTAATCATCCTGTGCATGAAAAGCTGTGGATAATAACCCGGGCTACACATTTCAAATGAAAAACTGAAGGTGAATCCAAGTGCAAAGTTTCCTTTGTTTGAACTTACTAGGCATATTTCCCTCAGAGTAGAGCTCAGTTTCAAAATCCCCACATCTTTGGAGATATCTTCGGAGGTACCACCGAGTATTGGCTCACACTCCAAAAGCAGTGTGGCTATATATTTGTGTGGCACTGTGTAAAGGTATATAAATTCTGTTTCACATTGTGTCTAATTGGTTCACAACGTCAGTCTGCTACAACTCCTTCTGGTCTCAGGGGACATGTCGTCAGTACTGATTCAGGTTCTTTGCTCTGTGACACAGACATCCCTAGAGGTTTCTTCCTGTACAGAGAATTCTTGGTGTCAGATGATACTTAGAAATGCATGTAATTTCTCTTTGCTTTTCTGTTTACACTGATGATGTCAGGAGATATATATATATATTTTTATTTTTTTTTTTTACTTAGTCGAGGTACCTTCTGCAGTTACTGCAGTAGCAGAATAAAAAGTACAAGCAGTGTTTATTGCCAGTTATTTTTCCCCTCAGCAAGAAAGCTATGAATTTAGAATACATATAGTTTAAATGTGGAGAACATTCTGTACAAACTTCAAAGTTGATTTGAATTTTGGGCATAAACCACCTGATAGCTTCCATTTCATATTGTGCTATTTTAGCTTTTAGTAAGTATAGCATCAGTAAGAAACACATACACACAGCTGACGCACATACTAGTAGATCTTTGCCTCTACTTAATTTGTCCTGACAAGAAGTTGCTGCTGTACATTTTAGTTTAGGAGTGAAATAACCTTGTATTGATCCAAGTGTACACAAGAGAGCTTCAGCTTCTAAATAGGAGGTGTTTCACATTTTCTTCCCCATGACCAAGATTTTAGACATGAACATACACATTTACGTATCACAAATACTCCACAGCATTTAAATGAAACTGTCTCTCTCACCACTGCATTCCTATAGCAGGAACATGAAAATAAGATTGGATAGGACTCTCTGGATTATCAAATCCAGTTGTTTTCTTTCTTAGGCAGCTATGGTATAAATGGTTCACATTTGCTTTGAGGCCAATTGCTTTCCTTACTCTAATAGAGATACTGGTTCAGGAACTCACTCCTTTCATGACTAGGAATCTATTATTTGCAGTCTCTGTAGATGCAAAGCCAGTCTACACCAGTTTGTACTTGTACCAACTTTGTTCATCAGCCCAAACAGCTCTTCTGCTTGGTGTTTCCTGCCAATATACTTATGCCAAAAGCAGTTGTGCCTCTTCTCTTATTCAGCTGTCATCTTGCTTGGGTTGCCATACTACCTCCTCTTAATCTTATTCTGTAAAACAGAAATGTTTTTCTCTTTGACCATTCTCACAGTCCTTCTCTACCCTTGCTGCACTTTGAGTTAGTGTATCTATCTTCCTTACACAGGACCAGATGGCCAGGGTTGTATCAAGTAGTAACCAGGAAGCCTTTTCAGTGCTTGGATCATAGCATGAATACACCATATGTCATGAAATAGCCTTTAGATTTTAGCAGAACTTTATATTTGTCCCCAGGTACTGACATTATATGTTATTCTGTGTATTGGGTTTGTGTAGCAAGGTTTTGGGAGCAGAGTGCTACAGGTATGGCTTCTGTGAGAAGCTGCTAGAAGCTTCCCCATGTCCAATGGAGCCAATGCCAGCTGGCTCCAAGATGGACCCACCACTGGCCAAGGCCAAGCCCATGAGCAACGGTGGTAGTGCCCCTGGGATAAATATTGAAGTGGAAAACAAATGGAAACTGGGCAACAAATTGCAGCCAGAGAGGATGAGAATATGTGAGAGCGACAACCCTGCAGCCCCCCAGGTCAGCGCAGGAGGAGGCAGGAGGGGCTCCATGCGCCAGAGCAGAGGTTCCCCTGCAGCCTGTGCTGAAGCCCACGCGAGGCAGGCTGTGCCCTGCAGCCCGTGGAGGTCCGTGGTGGAGCAGATGTCCACCCGCAGCCCGTGGAGGACCCCACGCCGGACAGGGGGATGCCCGAAGGAGGCCGTGACCTGTGGGCATCCCGCGCTGGAGCAGCTCCTGGCAGGACCTGTGCCCCCCCCATGGAGAGAGGGGCCCAGGCTGGAGCAGGTTTGCTGGCCGGGCTGTGACCCCGTGGGGGACCCAGGCTGGAGCAGCCCGTTCCTGAAGGGCAGCACCCATGGGAGGGACCCACGCTGGAGCAGGTCATGAGGAACTGCAGCCCGTGGGAAGGACTCGCCTTGGAGAAGTTCATGCAGAACTGTCTCCTGGGGGATGGACCCCACACTGGAGCAGGGAAAGAGTGTGACTGCCTCTAAGGAGGGAGGAGTGGCAGAAACATCTAATGAACTGACCACAACCCCCATTGCCCATCCCCCTGTGCTGCTGGGAGGGAGGAGGTAGAGAATCTGGGAGTGAAGTTAAGCTGAGGAAGAAGGGAGAGATAGGGGGAAGATGTTTTTAAGTTTTGGATTTATTTCTCATTATCCTACTCTGAACTGAATAGTAATAAATTAAACTAATTTCCCCAAGTTGAGTCTGTTTTGTCCATCATGGTAGCTGCTGAGTGATCTCCCTGTCCTTATCTTGACCGATGAGCTTTTTGTTGTGTTTTCTCTGCCCTGTCCAGTTGAGGAAGAGAGAGATAGAGCAGCTGTGGTGAACACCTGGCATCCAGCCAAGGTCAAACCACCACAGAATTTGCCTGATTTTTGTGATTTCAGCCATCAAGATCCCTCTTCTTCTTGCATGATACTGCCCACATGGCATCTGCTTCTCACCTTTTGTCATCTGCATATTCAATTAGCACACTCCTAGGTTTTGTCATATTTTTGTTGATGAAAAGACAAATAAGCTCTGCCTCTGCACTGGGCCTTGAGGAATTCTCTGTGTAAAGTCTGCAGCCCAGGAGCTGCTGTCAGGATGACCTGCAGTTCGTATCCACTCGACATTTATAACAGGTCCTGTCTTCTCCATCTTAAACAGCAGTTGTATATGCAGCATCACATCAGTAACTTTGCTTTGCCTTGCTGAAGTCCAGTTTCTTTTCTCTAAAACATCAATTATCCTTTCCCAGAAAGATATTAGTTAAATTTAGCATGTAAATATTGAAAGTATTTCATTAGTTTTAAGCAGCATTTTATAGTCTTATTCTTTGCCTTACCAAGAGAAAAAGAAGCCAGCTTTTATAGCTTGGAAAAGAAACAGCTGTCCTGTGCTCCCCCATAACATAAATGATGGCTTTGGTTCCAAATGTGTCATGCCACTAATTAGTTTTTAGTATACTCTGCTCTTGGAAGAGTAGATAACTACTTTCATGTACAGAATAGGAACCTGTGGCTTATATGGCCTAAATTAGTATGAGTAGTGGTCCTAGTGGATGTGTCACATCTCTGATTCTTTACATGCTGTTTCAGTATTGTCCTTCTGGACCACTGCAACTGAATTTTGTCCCCATGCTCAGCACTAGTAACCACTGGGTTAAACTAACTCTATCCTGGATAGCACTTGAAAACAGAGTAAGGGCACTAGCCCATGATCGCTCCGTTTCCTAGCAATCAGCTTGCTCCCTAATTCAGAGACCATTCCAGCTAGTTTTTTTCTGACTCCTCCACTTTTGAGCTGACAAGCTCTACGCAGCGTAGCTGTGAGCTGGTGAGTGCCATTGCACTTCAGCCCTGGCGCTGGGGATCAGTCCTCTGGACTCCTTTATTAGCAGAAGCAGATCAAGTGTTCCTATGCAGTACCCTTGTGACCTGGGGGCAAAATTACTATTTAATACATCTTTTGCATTCAAAGTGCCTAAAATGCTTTTAAGACTATGCTTTCATTGCATGATGCTGTGTGTGTATTACATGCCCCTCAGCATGTTGTGAGGGCATGAGGGCACAAGGACTGTTACTGAAAAACTGTCCTGGGAGGAGTGAACAGAACACAGTAGGGCCGGTATACACATCACCCATTTGGTGGATTTTAGAGCAAAATACCAGTGTGGCTGTGCCAGTGTCCCCTCAGAGAAAACCAGCTGATCACTTCAGAAAGCAACCTGGGAGTGAATTACCATGATCATGGTATGGGCAGTCGGAGAATCCAGGTCCTGGCTCAATGAGGGCGCAAGGCAAACTGGCAACACAGACGTAACTGCTTGCACCGTTTCCCTGCCACAAGCAGTCCTAGGTCAGATGATGCCTGGAACACTTGGAACACTCTGTAATCTGTGATCCAATGAAACTCGACCAGCATGATAATTTGATAATCTGATGCCATTACAGCTTTTAGATCTCAAATACAGTAGCTAAACTATAATCTTTTGGGAACAACTTACTCTTTCGTCCAGTGCTAGCTAGGTTTTTTGTATTGACTGTTTCCTCTAAGAAATAAAAGGAGACTTTTTCTTTTGAAAAGCCAACAGGACTGTGATAATTTATTTTAAATTTTTGGCAAATGCATATTTTTCTTTGTAAATGAATATTTCAAATCTGTGCACAATGAAATTCTGTTACTGTTGCTTTCAATTAGAAATAATAAGGTCAAAGAAGCAACCTCAATTAAACTATACAGGTAAAGAAAAGTCTAAATCTTGCATTAGATGTTTTAAGTGTACAGTGAGAATCCCCAATACACATTTTAATTTGCATTTAATATCTGAGTTGCTCTGAGTGAACTCCCAGTTGCTTGTGAAAAGCCGAGGTTTAAAAACGGTCTAGTGGCCATAGTCTTAAAGGCAGAAGGTCAAAGAAGTCTATTACTGAGAAAATAATTAATGGTCTGGTCCGCAACTTGGCTAATTTAATGCAGTTCTTCTGAGGTTAATGGAGCTTGACTGATTTACATGAGCTGATAACTTACCTTCAGCTCCATGTTCTTAATGAGTAAAATCATTCCCTTCCCCTTTAAAAGCAGATATGCAATTATTTGCTAAGAACTATCTCCTATCCATTTAGGATATACTCCATGGTAAGGGAACAAATGCACAAAGAAACTTACAGATATAAATCACGTACACCAGGCAAGAGGGAATGATGACAGAGATAAAGGCGAAGAGCTGATCAAGTTTTAGGGAATCCACAGGGTGCACTTTCTGTGCATTTGCTTATGATGGGTTGAGTAACACAGTGCAAAATACACAGGACCGCTGCTAATCCCATGTATGTACCTTATGTAAGTAGATTGATTGTTGTGCTATTGTAACATACAGTCTTCACATACACTGAATGCAGATAATGTCTGTCTACAATTCCTCCAAAATCAATGGAAGAAACAGTCCCTCGGGGAAAGAGCAACAGCTCCTAAAACATGGATATTCAAACATACTGCACTACATTATTCCAAATATCATGATAATTAACATCTTTTTTGCTGAAAAATACTTGAGTTGTTAATAATGTATGGGATTACCATAAATCCACCAACAGGTAGTATCTGTAAGAGCTGCTGAATGAAAAGTAGGATAATTCAGATATAAGCATGTCTTAGGAAAGGATTTAAAGGAACAAACTGTCTTAGTGTTTTCTGCTGCTCTTTGATGGAGGGTTAGCTTTGAGTTTTATCTTTGAGTTCAGTAAGAAGCATTTGAAGTTCATGAGTGAGTTACTCTTTCTTAACAAGGACAGGCAAATCTAGATGAATAAATAACAGCCTTCTATGAGAGCAGATGGATGATTTTGTGACCAAAATATCAGACAATTTTCTCTGCTGTCTTTGCTATACACTTAATATATGTGAACAGACTATTCACTTAACTTTCCTATATCCAAATTTCCCGACGGTAATTTGCAAATAACATTTGCTTGAAAATACTTGTTTCTTTTGAAAGTGGAAACAGTTTCAGGCTTGTTTAATTGTAATATATTCAACGTGCTCAAACATGACAGAAGTATCTGTTGTAGACAGGCATGACAAATGTCAGTCTGGTTGTCAGGGTGCTTAGCTGCTGTCCAGGTTAGAGGGTGACCTAAGCCATTTTAAGTGCAAGACAGAGCACCTAGAACTGCTGCTTCAGTTCTGACCAGGGAGCATTAGCCCTTGGCAGAAGGAGTACTGCGTCTGCCACAGAGGTTCTTTTCCTCTCCTGCACACTGCAAACACATCGCTCCAAGAAAAGCATTGTCATGGTCATTGTTTTCCCTCATGGCTGCTGAGCAGGACAGGACCGAGACCTATTTCAGTGTACGCTGGAGAAAGCATGAACTCATGTCTCAGCATTCCCAAGTTTACCTGAATCCAAATTTTCTGCAGATCAGTTTGTATATAAAATAGAACTTCAGGAATTTAGGTACAATTAAGGATAACTGAATAACCAAGCAAAGCTGGGAGCTTTTTAAACAGATTTGTTTCTACATTTTATTCACTTTAGTCCTAGCAGAATAACATGTCTACATAAGAAAACTGAATTTATTTTGGCTAATGCATTTTCAATAGAAATATTATATTGCATTTAAAGCATCTTTGTGCTTTTAAAATTTGGATCAAGAAAAAAAAAAACAACAAAACAAAAACCCAACAGCTATATCATAGTCTGAACTTAAAGCACAGAAAGATAGAAAACCAGTTTGTAACTGAAATTGGTAACAGAATCATAGAACAATTCATACAGAGCTCCACAATACTGGTTTTCAGGAAACACTGATAACTGAGATTAATTTGGATGGAGTAATTCTTTGGATTATACAAGGAGTGCAAACGATGCTTTTCTCCAACTGCAAATGTGAAATTTATGAAAACTGCAATATTGTCATGCAGAGTCAAAAAGTGGAAAACACAAATGTGCTATTGTTTTGGGAAATTATAGACTGGGAATAGAATAATCTGATTAACTGAAACACAGGAGAGTTTCTGCAAGTGTTATTCCAAGTGAGATTGCTCAAGGACTGGGGAGTTTCACAACTATCAAAGAATGTGTTTAATAGTTTCTTAGTACATTTTTCATAAAAATAGTATTTTTAATTTATTAGCTGTATCTATATTTATTTACTAGGTGTAGCAAGATAAAGGCAGGACTATGGTCTGTGGGCTACAGTCCTACTTGCTTCAGTCAGTGAGGCACAGACGTGCCCACATGTAGATGAAACAGTATAGCTGTGCAAATCACGATTGCCAATATCCCTACACTACCACATGTGTTGGCAAACTCTTCTGCCTTTTTTTTTTTTTTTTTTTTTTCTGTTAGGCTTTCCAAAGCCTTACAGAAACTGCATTCTACTCTGTGGGCTTCCAAATAACAATATATGGAAATCAGGCAAGTCTAAAGGATTTTATTTGGGGGAGAGAATACCAAATTCTTGTCCACTACATATGAACAAAATAACCTCAGAGACCACTGGTCCAATGCACAGACTGAGCAATCATTAAGAAATTCAGTCAGTATTATGTGTATTGCATACTCTGAAATTAGAGATAACGGCTATTAATAACATCTAAAGCTTTTCAACTCTGTCTCTGTAAGAAGCTCAAACAAGCCAATATAATCCATGAATAAAAGAAAAATATTACTGCAAAAATCTTATAGCCTATCATTAAAATGAATCAGGACATCTTACTTAGGTCCATTCTACAAGAAATCAGTGATTAAATGACAGGATCCTGTGTTTCTGATGATGGCAAGGAGAAGGAAAATACCTGAGTAATGGTTTAAAAAATGCTTCTTTAAAACATAATGCTCTGATTTCTTACTATGACAGCTTAATAGTCTCTGACGGATGCAACAGAAGGCACTCACAAAGACTTACACTAAAAACATACACAGACACAGACACCATACTGCCTGCTGCAAAAAGCAGTGTCTTCCTAGCAAAAAAAAGGAATAAAAATATTATAAAATATCAACTGTCTTGTCACACTTTCAAATTCTTATTAGGCCCTTGAATGTTACAGTCTTTACTTGGAGCAATGTTCCTCATAGCACCAAGTAATATGTTGACGTATCAGTCAGGATTTATGTGGTTGCAAATCAGTAGTGACTCTTCCTCCGCCCAGATGCAAAGCAAACCTAAAGTTTCTCAGAACAAATTTCATTTGGAAAATTATGGTCTCCTCTCCTTAGCTTGTGTGAATGGCAAGAGTTCTGGTGGAATAAACTGTTTGGTCCCATTAATTACGTTTTATTACATACCACATTCAAGAAATTCAGCCTTCTGGACAACTTTGATCACTCAGGCTTGTCATAATGGTTCCTCCTACCTCTAGAGTCCTTGTAGTTATATTCTCAAACATAACATTTACTCAAGAGATTGAGCTTTTACATCGCATTTCAGAACTTTTGTTACACTATTCATCATTTCTGAAAGCTCTGACTTCTCTTCCTCTAAACAGGTATCTGTTATTGCCAGATGTTTTAAATACTAGGATACTGTGCAGTTTGCAGAGCCCAGTTTTTCAGCTTAGTAATAGCACCAGGGGCAGCTCTAACAGAGGCTGCTGTCAGGTTAATACGTTTATTTTCAGTATCTTGTTAACTAAATCCAGCTCTTAACCTCGTCTACACCACATGAGTTAGCCTGGTTAGGTACAGTGGTTCCAACTGGGTCACTTAAAGCAAGTGCTTGACTGGAAAGGCTCTAGCATGCTTGAACTCTCTTTTCCTGAGTATTCCTTTAAAGTATCATCAGCTGTCAGAGTTTTTGTCAACAAATCTCTGTATGTGCTGTCTTAATTCTAGACCATTCCTCTTCTTTTTTTGGTTCATTTGAATACAAATCCTATTCCTGACTGCTGAACAATGGAAGTGTCCACAGCCCTCACTTCCTCAGATCAGGGTTTAGATTTCAGGAACCAAAGAAAAGAGCCATGTCAAGCCTAAAGAAAATTAGACTGCCTAAAATGCTTTTGAATTGTAATACCACACTCGCAACGTGATGTTAATAGTACTGTGCAGTAATTAGGAAACATATTGTATGTGTATGCTATGCCCTACTATGTACAATAATATGTCAGCTATTAATTGGATACTGTTTTCATTTATGAAAGAAACCTTCTGTATGCTGAAATAATCTTCAAATACATTGGAAAAAAACCCTGTATTTGTAACTATTCTTAATAATCCCTCAAAAGGAGCACTTCTGATAAAGACAGTGCTGGCAACAGATCTGCTTCAGGTGGAACTAGGTCAGTAAGAAATTGCGTCAATAGTTGAGATAATTGTTTTAAATCAGAAGACAATAATTGAAAGATTCAGTCTTCTGAATCCATGTACTGTAAGAGTGTCTATGTGACTGTAAGAGTGTCTATGTGACAGTGAAATGACAAAGGCTGTTACAGTGGAGATCCTCCTTTCCGAAAGATATGACACCAGAAATTATACCTTCCAAAAGAGAGAAAGAGAGATTTGGAAGGTATTTTCCTGATGAATGTCAGTATGAACAGGCCACTAAGTTTCCTATCTTTGGGCATACGTCACATATCATGACGATTATACTGCTATTTACCGGAGAGGTAGTGCTTGTTAATTTTGGCTGGACAGGTCTGTTTTCTACCAGTTTGGGTGGGAGTTGTGTATCCTTTGGGTTCCTAGATCCATTGTTAACTCATCTATTGGAAAGGAAGTGGAAGAGAATGATAATAGAATTTGTTCTTTCTTGGTTCGATCCTCACATTTTATGAGTGTATGTATAGTCAAGCATTTTTCTTATTGTCTTGGTATTATGTCATGTACAGCATGTTTCAGCTTGAATGAGTTCCAGAAAGAAAAACAGTAATGAGCCCAAGTGGAAAATAGTCTTTGTATATTATAATCCACATTTAACTTGGTGCTGTATTCATCTAAGGATTAAAGGGTCGTCTTTGTTCCAGCAATGTAAATGAGAATCCTGTACAATGTGGTGAGCTCTAGATCAGACCCTAAAAGGGAAGAAAATCTCACCCAAAGGTTCAGGATCAGTTACAAAGACTATGAAGAAGTCGTCTCCTATCTTGCATGCTTATTTACTGAAAGTGTAGATATTAATTGCTTTTAGTAGCATGTTGGCAATTAAGAATATGAATAATTTAAAAATGGTGAATTAGGGATCTTGTTGATTTCTGAGTGTCCTTAACAACTTGTGATCACATATTGTATTTCTTCCACACTTCAGTGGCATCTGAAGTGCCCTTCTGCTAAATTGGTTCCAGAGAGCCAAGATCAAAATGTTTGACTGGTTTATATGGCCCAGGGGGCTGCCAATGTTTTGTAATCATATTGGGCCAAATCCTTCTGTATTTTGATTGCTAACCGTTAACAAATGATTACAACAGATGAACTCATGCAGTAAATGTCTTGGACATTGATACTGTAATACAGATAATGGTGTTTAAAACAGAAGTCTTTTAAGCTAAAATAAACTTGTGTTACCAAGTTCCTATTCATCATTTGTTTTCCATAATAAATGGAACAAAAGTCCTTTCCCATAAAAGGAGTTCCTTCCTCAAAAATTTCAAGTTATAATAGTGAGAAAATAACATGTGCTGCTAACATATTGTGATCATATTAAATTAAAGCTTTTTTCTCCACTTTTCAGACCATAGTAAAAAGAAAATTGTTCTATTTTTGTCAGCACTGGAGACAGAACAGTCAAAGTGAATTAGTTTTCACAGATTTTCACAGTCATCTGTAAACAAGATTTATTAAAGTAATTAAATGAGGATTTTGTAATTTGTAAAGCATTTAACTCAGAATTTGGAAGTATTAAAAGTACTAATATACTTAGAATTGATTTATATTTAGATTATTTAAGACTTGCAGATATTGCTGTTTCCTAATGGAATTGTAATCAATTATGAACTATTGGGTTCGTGCTCATTTTTGTAAAGTATACATTTGAGAGAAGACCTGTGACACTGCCATTGGAAGAGAAGCAACCTTAAAAAGTTGGTGTGCATGGGAATGCCGCGCAAAGCTCCTTGAAGGACTGGCCCGCACCTTACTGCAGGCAAATCCCCTAGTGCTGTTTTAAGACCAAATCTGAGGAATCTGACCACTGCCATTTCTTACTTGTCGTTCTTTTTCCTTCTGTTCCACCACGCAAATTTTCCATTCACAGTAACCAGACTATACTATGTTCCTTCCCCAAAGATTTAGCTCCCGGTCTTCCCATCTTCACATTCACTTGCTTGCTCGATGTTCCCTGCGGAGCCCACCATGGAGCAGCGCCCCTGAGAGCTAGTGGCTGCTGCTCCCCGGCCTCCCCCAGGCCCCTGCCAGCCGCTGCTCTGCCCCCCTCTGCTCTCTCTGCTCTGCCTCCCTCTGCTCTGCCCCCCTCTGCTCTGCCCCCCTCTGCTCTGCCCCCCTCTGCCCCCCTCTGCTCTGCCCCCCTCTGCTCTGCCCCCCTCTGCTCTCTCTGCTCTGCCCCCCTCTGTTTTGCCCCTCTCTGCTCTGCCACTCTCTGCCCTGCCCCCCTCTGCTCTGCCCCCCTCTGCTCTGCCCACCCTCCCATGCTGCCAGGGCTGGCCCGGCTTTGCAACTGCTGCGGCCACTGCTCAGGTCCTCACCACCTTGCATCGTGCTGCTGATGTGGCTGCGTCTCAAAAGATACAGCTCAAGAAGCCACCTTCTTTCTTCCTGTCGACCCTTTGTGTATTGTTCATAGGAACTCCAGCCAGCTCCTTTTAGCAGTGTCTTTTAACCTGGTGTCTCGGCACCAGATGTGTGGCTAATTCTAAGCGATTTTTGATGCTTTCAGAATAAAAAAGAGTGTTTATCTTGTAAAAACATGCATTTCTCTTCCTTTTCCATGCCTAAGTGCGTTTTTTTGTTTGTAAAATACAATGCAATTCTTTACAAAGGATGTAAGGTTTTGCTGATCTTAGTTACTCATCTGCTCTGCCCTCTGCATGGAACAATGAGATAGAAGGGTTATGGAAGCCACATGCAATGCTTGTTAGTACATGAAAAACAAATAACCTTTTTCATTTTTCTGTCCTAACTGATAACTTCGGTTTTCAACTGCAAAAGTTACGAAGGGTGCTGCCCAGGGCTGCTGGGCTGCCACACGTGGCTGATGACATTAGCAAGTTTAGGGAGCTGCTCAGTTAAATGCCTGACAATGTAAGAACCTCCAAACACTTTCTGTTGCCGAAGCCCTCATTCTTATAGGTTTCTTACTACTGTTTCAAAACCTTCTGCATGAACAGGAAAATCAATCTTACTATTTCACCAGAAGAACAATGTTCTTTACGTCTTCTCATTTAAACACTGAAAAAATAAATATCTGTCTATTGTTAAGCTGCTGTGGCAGAATTCTCTATTGCTCCTCTCCAACAGGCGAGTGAGTACCTACAACACTCACCCCCTCTTTCAGTCCAGGAGGCAGCTGAGCAAGGTGAAAAGACAGTAGGGCCTATTACAACCTCATCTGTGTCTGTTGGAGATGGTTGTGTTGGTCATGCAGGTGATACAAACCAGTGCTCAATTTTTCCCCAGGTTATAGCTGCCTCCTGCATCTGTGCTAGGGCTGCAAACCTCAGCAGCATTTTAAGTCCTGCATCTGTTTCTCCTAGCCTCGTGCAAGAGAATTCCCATTGACAGAACCGTTGGAGCAGTGGAAGGTTGATTTAGTTTGGATTTCTTGGAGGCTGGGTTTTTTTATTTTTTACCTGTGATCTATTACATCATTCCCTGTAAGGAGATCAGCCTAACGTCAACTGGAATAAATATTGACTGGAGACTGTGGGTCCTCTGAAAAAAGTCTGTTGCTTATAGAGTGATGTAATTGGCATAAAAATATTATCTAAAGTAATCTAGTAACAAATTAAGGGGACTGTTGTTAATTCTTCCCTATACATCATTCAAATTTGGAAATATCTTGCTTAGTAGTTTCGTTTGATCTCTTTTTTTCCCTTACAGTAATATATGTGTAAATTTCTCTTTCTTTCTACCTTTCTCTGACCATCTCAACCTTCTATATCTTTCCTTGACTCTTCATTTCATGCTGTTCATGACTCAAATTCAAGATTATCAGTAATTAAAATGTCTGCCACATTTATACTGAATTTAGGCAGACTGAAAAAATTTCAGAAAGTCAGAAGACTTTTTTTCTTCACATTCATGTAATAAGCATGCAAGTAGAGAATAATATTGGCAAATTTCTATTCATGAAGTAATAGCTAAAGTAATAGCTGAGGTTGTTCCAACAGCAATTATTTTACTCATGCAGTCTCCATTGCTGAAGAACAGAGGAAGCTGCACAGGTTTTAATAAAAGAAATTTTAAATATATGGAGAAGAAGTGCTGAAAGGCACTCAGAGCCACATGGAGCAATTGCTTCCCTGCTGAAAAAATATTGGCTACTTTACTAATCATTATTTCACAGATTGCCTTATAACCATGGTTAAGAGAGTGGGACCTGTGAATAATGTATATTTTTTTAATGCTGTAATTGTTTCCTGTTGATTTTCATTTTACTGTCTATGCAGCCTCTTTAGAAATGGAATATTTGCATGAGCAATTGCATCTGATCAGTAGCTTTGCCTAAAGATCTGGGTGGGATAGTCCTGACTGATGTAGCTTAGCTGTTTTTCCTGTAGCGTCCAGACTTCTGAGCTATACATGGTAGCACTCTTGATGTATATACGTATCAGCATTGTTAAATATATTTTATGTATTTTCCATTATTGATCACAGCAACATAAAATTTAGCATGATGGTTTACACTATTTTGTAAACATAAGGGATTCTCATTCCGTTCTTGTGGTAAGTGGGTTTGGAGTAGTTCTACATATTATTTGATATAATGCTGAAATGTGTTTATTTCCCTGATAAGAAGATATTAAGCATTCAAACATTTATAAGAAGTATGTTTGATGTATTTGAATGTCAGTATGAGTGACATTTAAATTTAGTGCCATGAATATTTTCTGTTATCCCTTGCAATTTCCTCTGTTCTGCAAACTGGTAACACTCTGGGGTGGGTCCTGACATCAAACCTGGCCCGCGAGGCTTTGGAGCACTTCCTGAGGACTTACCTCATCCACTTTTGACTGGCATTTTTTTTTTCTTTTAGTTATTCTTTCTCATTTAGATTTATTTTTTTAACAGTATTGGAAAATATTTTTTTACATTTGAGGAGGGCTATTGTATGTATTTGGGATAAAAGAAGGTATGTTATGAAGGTAAAAATATGATGATGGCAAAAAAAGAAGGTAAATTATGCCTGTTCTAATTCTTTTCCTCCTCCTGGGACCTACAGAAAAGCCCACTAGCACCAGCACAAACAACCCCATCAGCCTCCCCCAGCTTTGATCTTATGCCAGATTTAGAAAAGAGTAACCTGTAAACTCATGAACTGAAGCTATGGATAGATACGGCTACAGGTAGCTTTTCCTGAGGTGTGTAAAGAAGGCAGGACTTATTTCAACCTAGTTCACTGTATAGGCATGAGGTAGTACATAGATACTTTATTAGTGCAATAGCAATACAATACTGTGTGGGTTTCATGCAAAGATTGCATTGCTGATTACCCAGGAAAGCCAATTTCTAACAAAATTCAGATCATTATCAGGCAATATATTGTGATGTATATAGAAAAGCTCCTTTTTTCCTCTTATATTGACATCTGCCTGTTTATTAGCTCTGACCTCAAAAATTGGATTTTCTTTCCATAGGCTATACCTGTACACATTATTAACTGAAAATTTCCCTACTGTCTCAGATATTTTATCTGAACATAGAACTATGGTTTCTTAAGTAATTTTGTTGTTGCCATTTCATTGTAACAATATCAACTGAACTTTATGAGGAGGGTTACAAAGTAAGAAGATAAGCCTGCCACACAGGTTTCTTTAGGGTGGTTTCAAAGCAATCATTTTAAACATCTAGCATGTACATTCCCAAAAAGGCTCCTGTTCCCAATCAAAGTTTTAAGGACTCGATCTCTTTCTGTCGCCTAGGGAAAGAGCCCATACATACAGTCAAGCTGAGTTTTTAATGTTGCTCAGTGGTTTTAAATTGAAAACAAAATTACTAGCTTTCCTTCAATATGACTTAGAATGTGTGTTTTTATTTTTAAAATCATCACACTGTATCTATAGCTGTGACATTAATTACCACATTGGGTATATAAAATGCAAATCTATTTGCACAAAATTTCCTCCTTAATGATTGCTAGATGTGCAAATTGGGACAGCACTCACTTATGCATAAACTGGAAAAGGTGTGCCTTTTCTACAGAATAATGAAACATCAAACCCACCATGAAAATGACCAAAGCACATATAATTTCTACTGTAAAACTAGTAGTAGATGCTGTGTTAACCTCCCCTGCTGCAAGTGTCCCTTCTCCAGTAATGTTATAACACATAAAATTTTTAATATGTTAACCCTGTGATAAAAAAAAATTTCTGAGTGAAGACAAGGTCTGTGAAGCCAAGTCATTTTGGTGCCAGACACATAACAGTTTTCAGAGCATACTAAAATTATAACAGCACAAACCTCTGCCCATTTTCCATTTACGTTTCTATTATCATCCAAATATGAACATTCCTGAACTTAGGGGAATATGCTATATAAAGTACCAATTATTTCTGTTGCCAAACATGGTATTTAATTTTTTCCTGTGTTTGCTATTCTCAAAGATAAAACAAGTTAGGATTCTGAGCATATTCCTATATTTAATTTCGCTAGGAAATATTAAAGTGAGGGTCTAAAAAGTGTTTAGAGAAGTACCCAATCACATGGAGTGTTACACAAAATTTAGAGGATATGGGTTGCAGCACATTATTCCCAGATTTCCTGTATTGCTTGGTTTCAGACCCACCAGAAATACATATTTGATGGAATTTTAGGTCCCCTCCCTGATTCTAAATAAAAAAAAATTAGTTGTAGGATGTGAGGAAAAATGAAAAATTTGGATCAACTACCACAAAAGACTGCAATGAGGTTTTGGTCTAAGCCCGCTTCACATGTGGGGCTACGATGCTGGTCAATTATTTTGTTCAGAGAGATTCATTCTTCCTTAATTAGAACTGGCGTTCTGGTGCCAGAAATTACACTGCTTCTTCAGAAACTGAGCATGTGTGTGTTCGGCTCCTGTCAAGGACAATTTTTAGCATTCGGATAGTGTGGTGCCCTAGAAATAACTACGATAGACAAAAAGAATGAGTGAGGTTAGCATACTAGTCACAGTTACAATACTGAGTCACATGTATATATTTATTTCACTGTTGATTGCCAAAGGCAATGCGAGAGTTTGAGGCTGGGTCATGTTGCACGAAGGACATCTGCAACATTACTCTAAGAACTACACTGGCTTGTCAAAGCCAAAATACGAGCTATATAAAGAACAAAGCTCCAGTTTTAGAAACATAGATACATCGGAAGTGCTGGGCTTTCTAATGATAAGGAATTAATTTGATTCTTATTTCATATTGGATTACATTAAACTCAAACCATGTATAAACTGTCCAGTGCTGATTCCTCTAAAACAGACTAAATGATCTGCCTTTCAGTTACAAGCTCCTCAGAGGACAGTCTTTTTGTGTTTTGGAAATCATCTAGTTAGCAGTTTGCATTCAAAGGGGAAATGATAAAATTAGTGACAAGATCCCAGAAATTCTGCTAGGGAGGTGCTTGCAAGTCTTAAAAAATTAACTATTCTAATGCTTCTCCAACAGCATGCAGATATGCCAGTACTCAGGATGGGTTTAGTGGAGGTTGCTGGAAGGCTGGCAAAATCCTGATTTGATGATGACTTCCAATGATTTCATGGAATTTCTTTGTAACTCTTAGTAAGAGTTAAATTATCTATCCGCTTTACTCTGGGGCATCTGTAAAGGAGGCTGGAGACATAAATAATGATTATTGTCAGCCAATGCAAATTCTTATCTGAATCAGTCCATTTGGAGAGATTGTATAATAACAATTTTTTTCACAAGAAGAGGCAGCTGAGACACCCTCTATTAGTGCAGCATTCATTATCCATTTCCTTTGCAGCAGTTATTTTTCCTTGTTCTGCTTAAAAGCGTTTCCAATCTGTTGTTATTACTTATCCCAATACCAGAAGTATTGTCAGAACAATTAGGAGTCCCAAGCCATTGTGAAGGCTCATTGTATTTGATTTTGTAACGTCTTCTCCAAGAGTTTGCCATCCAGCTACAGTTTACTGCCCACTAAAACTTACAGGAAGAAATGGAACTGCTCACGGAGAAAACAAACCTTAGGGCAAACAAAGAATTATGTAATTCTCGATGCAGCTGTTGGATAAGATGAGGTTTCTTGATGATACCAAATATTTAGTGCATTCTGCAAAAATCACACGCTGACTTGCCTGGTGCACTTCTTGGAGGCAATCTCCGAGAGAGTGTGGCTGCCTTACAGATTAATTCCGAGATGACTTGCTGCCTGAGACGTGGCAGACAGTGTGCCACAGCCTTTTTGTTTCAAGGGGCTGCAGCAGTGCAGCCCACGCTCTAGCACCATTGCTTTTTTATACGCATTTCAGTATGGTTTTGCTCGCTTGCCCAATTTGGTAGCAGCATCCTGTTGTCGTCCTTATTTCAATCGATACCACGGAAACGGGCAAGGCTTTCGACGCAGAAATCTGCACCGAGCCCGAATCGTCGCTACGCTCCGATTCATCCCTCCGCACCTCCTGTCTCCCTGCAAACGGAACTCCTTTGCTCCCGCAAAATCGCTCCCCTGGCGCATAACTCACTGCAAAAGGAGAACCCGCTTAATTGTCAATTAAACTTCCCGCAGCTCAGAACCAGAGCGCTGGTGCGCGGCGGTGCGGTGCGGTGCGGCGCGTCCCTGCCCCGGGCGGCGGCGGGCGGGGCGGTGCCAGCGGGCCGGTCCCCACGGCAACCGCGCGCGCCGTAGCCATGGAAACGCGCGGCTGCAGCACGGGGCCGGCACCGTGCGCGCTGCCCACTTGCTGAAAGACTTTAAAATTGCTAGAACACGGTGTAATAAAAAAAAAAAAAAAAAGGTAATATTGGAAAACATTGCCATTTCTGCAAATAACACACAAGATGACAAGATGGACGGCCGCGGAGACTACGGCTTTGCCTTCACTGTTTCGTTTGTCAGGGAAATGGCTTCGTGATTGTCTTTTCCTTTACTTAATGCGACAGCATAAAAATAGGGCACATATCTAATGCATACGTGTAGAAATTACGAGTACAAAAATGTGCATGTATGTCACAGTGCGAATAGATAGTGTATCCATAGATGCTTGTGTGTAATCTGCTAAGCCTCGTGGTTTCGGTTTAGCTTAAGCAATTGGAAAAAGTGAATGCGTGAGATGGAGTGGTTTATTTCTTAATATATATAACGTGATTCTCTTTTCTGTCTATCTCTGCATGGGATTGAATGCATACATATATGTGATTATTTCAACAGTTTATTTTAAAGGGGTTATTGATTTAAAACAACAGTAATTGTAAAATAAGATTTGCATTTTGAAATGCAGAACATATTTATATTCCATTTTGCTATTATAATTCCCACAAGGCTATTTCCTGTCTTCATGTGCTTGTATAGATGCTCTTCTTCCATAACAGAGGGAAAAGACACAACTCAAGAGTCTGCCACACAGAGCAGAAGGGAAGGCTCTTACAGACAGCATATTAGTAAGGATCTTGGATGAACTAAGGAGCACTACATTCACCTCTTCTCCAGGGGGGCAGGGGGCATGAGAGAGAAACAGGGTCTATCAAGCGTAACAGGGGGAGATGTCCTTTCACCTTTTGTTGGTTGTACCATGCTTTCTCTTCCTGAGGAGCTGGACCTACAGCCGGTTTGACAAAGGTACATTGTCAGGTGCGTGTTAGAGGGATTATGCAGGAGGTTGGAAATGTAAGACTAAAATTACAGACTATTTAAATCCTAACCCATAATTGAATTTCACTATACCTCAGTGGTTTCGGCAGTCAGAACGCAGAGGGGATAATTTGAAGGTAGTTTGTAACTGAGAGTAAGAGGCTGTTTTACACCAACACACCATGCAAATCTCCAGGCTGACTGCGAGACCTGGCGGGTGGTGTGCGTAGCAGCACTTGGCATTGCTGCGATGGTTTGAACCACCACAGTGCAGCTCGGGGTGTAGCGGCAATTTGACTAACCCTCTCTCAGCCTACTAAAACTGCTGAACTCTGTTGGTGTGTGGAAGGTTCCCTTTCAAAAGTGACTTATTTTCAAATTTTGGGAAAAAAGGAAATTGGTGCAGACATTTCTGAGACTCATGGCCATAAATAAAATATAACAACTCACAGTTTTGAAGATCTGTTCTGTTTCTGTTATCCAGTAATGCTGGTGTCCTTGGTTTAATACTTCAAATACAGCTGCATGTAGCTAGGAATGGGCTGTTACAACTTATACATATTTCATAAAGAAGTACAAAGTGCTGAACTTTTGAAAACTTCCTGCCCCGCTGAGCACGGTTTTCTTCTACATAACCATTGTTGTCACTTTATCTTTCCTCCATTTTTTTAATTTATTCATTTGTATTTTCTTCTTCTTGCTAGTTAGCATTTCTGTGTTCAGATCGAATTTTAAAAATATTTTCTTGTTGCTTTCAAAATATATAATCCAGTTTCCTATTGTTTTAGCTATAGCATTGTATAAATCGATTTATTCAGACCATATATAGGCTGCAAATAGTCAGGAAGGGTTAAATGGTGTTTGGACCTGAAAATACTCCTCAACCAGTGCACAGCCATAAGACACACTTCCTTAACTTTTTTTTTTTTTGTGTGTGTGTGTGTATCAATATTACAGTGGATTTAGGTGAATTAGAATAATTTAGGGAAGGGCTATTGCTGTTATCAGATTTAAATCCTGTTATCAGATTTAAATCCCATGGTTTGACATGAACCTCCTTTATTTCTCAAAGTTCACAATATTCTATTTTTATACTACATGTTCAAAACAGTTTGTTGGGATAGACTTGTAGAATCATTCAGGTTGGAAAAGACCTTTGAGATCATCAAGTCCAGCCATTAGCCCAGCACTGCCAAGTCCATCACTAAACCATGTCACTAAGCACCACATCTATGCGTTTTTTAAACACATCCAGGGATGGTGATTCCACCACCTCCCTGGGCAGCCTGTTCCGATGCTTCACCACCCTTTCAGGGAAGACATTTTTCCTAATATCCAACCTAATCCTCCCCTGGCACATCTTGAGGATGTTTCATCTTGTCCTGTTGCTTTTTATTGGGGAGAAGAGACCGACCCCCACCTGCCTACAGCCTCCTGTCAGGCAGCTGTAGAGAGCCATAAGGTCCCCCCTGAGTCTCCTCTCCAGGCTGAACAACCCCAGTTCCCTCAGCCACTCCTCATAAGATTTGTGCTCCAGACCCTTCACCTCTGTGCAAGATTTTTAACAAATAATTGTTCTATACATCTGCTCTAGATAATGTCTTTCCCATACTATGCAAGAATGATTGCCACTCCACTACTCTCAGTAAAAAGAAGATAAAAGTTGTCCCTCAAACTGTGGATGTCCTGACAATATTTCAAAATATATTTGGGGTTTCTTAATGGTATATGAGTGTATTCTGAAAACTAAAAGGATTTCTGACTCTCATTTTTCTAGGCACATTTGGTGCTCTCAGTTATGTGAGGTGAAGACTGTTATTAAATGCAACTTTTCATAATTGTCTGGTAGTAGAATCTGAACTTCAACCTATGCCTTGACCTCTTAGGACAAGTTTTCTCACTGATTCCAGCACAAGAAAGGCCAAAGGCTATAGTGCATGATTATAGAAATATTTTTGTAATTATCCAGATTCTAAATGCTAACTATTAAGTAGAAACTGAAGCTTTACCAAAACAAAGCAGCACTCTTCTCAGATGGGAGTACCAGCGAACTGTACCAGCAAAGCCACATCCCCTATGGATGTAGCTATAGCAGCAGCTGTCTTTGTATGGATGGTTACACTCACGTATGATGACTTTACTGTATCTGTATAGAGTCACCATACAAAAGTAAAACAATCCCTACCCCTAGAATTATAGTTTTGTTCTTTTTAGCCATTACTTTTTGAGCACCTTTTTGTCTGCCACTGGACTGCAGTAACATCCCTGTCGCTTTCAGACTGGAACCACACTTGATCACAAGCATTCAGGAATATTTACATTGGCTTGTAATCCTTCGGAGGAGATTTAACCTTGCTATACAACAGTACTTATTAACAATAATTAGTGTTTAGGTTTTATCTTCACAGGAGGTATATCCCATATAGTCATTAACTGAGTACCTGCTTTTGAACTACATGATTTACAAGTACGGAAAGTGATTGTAACGAGCGATTTGACTTTTTTTATAATTCAACCATTTCAGAACTCTAAAATCCAGCATACAGACCAGACAACCTTAGAAATGTATCAGAAAAGTGCTACAGTTTTATGTTGGCACTGAAAGTCTGTTTAGCACCTTTTTCACTTTTTTAAAGCAGTAGTGCAATGTTTACATTTGAAACACTGGTTTCAAAAATCTACGTAAGCTTTTGAAATCTGAGTAAATCCCAGAAATAGATATGCTATATGATATAACATAAAGTAGATAACAATATATTATATGTATGCACAGATGTATATATATATATATATGTCTCTCTGTGTATATACACACACATTTTCAGTTTGATACAGGGGGTCCCCATACATCATGCACATAAATCCTGTATAAATCACCGTGATTCTGCTGGAACTTTCAAAGTCGCTGATTCTGGCAGTGAAAGGCTGTGGGTTACTGCAGCTTTTTTCCTTCAGTACTTTGGCATTTTGAGCTGGCTGCCTCACTGTGACAATGTGGAGCCAAGAGCTAGTGCTGGTGAAAGGAAGGAAATCAATGTGACCCCTTTCTCTCTAGCCTGTGCAAAAGACTATCCAAGGTGAAGATAGTCTGCGCAAGGAGTGCTGCCTCCTGCTGCTGCACCAGCTCACGTGGACACACAACTGAGTCCATAACCTCAGAAGAGGCACTTTGGAAATTCAGGGAGTTAATTCCTTCCAGTAGCGCTGCTTGACGCACACCAGCACTCACATAACAACAAAGCAATTGCACAGCCCTCTTCAGACTGTAACTGCGTTCAGGTCTGAAAATACTGTTTTGAGCTTTGTTACCCCTTTCCCAACTGGACTTAGAGTGGTGTGACATTTTATTTCAGCTAGCAATAAGCTCATGATGGATTATATTTCCTTCTGGGACTAGTGAGAAAGCCTTACTATATCTGCTTAAAACATTTGTTTAAAAAAAGATGTTAATTAAAGTTTATCATCTCTAGTGGGAGCTGTTCAGCTCTATCCCAGACAAACCAGTATTGGCATGCTACAGGTGTGCCAGAGATTTAAGGACTCTGAAGGTCTTGGAGAAATTCCAGGGCACAAGCCCACGTTATCTGTTTAAGATGAGCCCCAGAATGTTCTCAGTCTTAAAAGCTATGGAGACAGTGTGCCTTCAAGTTTAGACTCAAGGAAAATTAGAACTTGTTGGGCACTCACGTGCTTGAGTGTGCCAAGGGAACAAGGAAGCCACCAGCAGTGCCTGGGCACACTGCCCGCAGGTGTGCTTCCAGATGTCAGTAAGAAAGTCAAATGGACAGGAGGCAGAGCACGGTAACACTGTGACTGCTCCAGAGGCTACGATTTTCAGAGCAGCACAGAGCCCCCAGGCTATTGCTTTCCTGAGAGAAGGATCTATGATGCTATGCTTCAGTAATTTGCGAAAACTGCCTTTTGCAGTGGCAAAATACTACTCAAAGCAAAACCATTGCACTTCACATAGGTCTACACAAAAATGACCTCAAGCCCGTAGTGTAGCAATGGATGACTTGGATGGCAAGAGCTCTGTGTTATTTTTCATTTGTAATCTCTAAGTCTGCTTACTACAAAACTGGACTTCAGATAATGGTGGCACTTCATGTTTAAGTTGTGTTGATTTTGTTCAATCGTTTTCCCCCATTCTGGGTGTAAATGTGTAGGTCTCCAAATAATATAGTGGCTGCTAAAGTATTTGTGACACCTGTACTTTAAGTAAGCATTGCAAACGTCTGATACAGTAGACTATCTACTTCTTTGAGGTGATTTGTCATGTATCTTTACAATTCACACATAAGTGAAGGTGGCTCTGTGGTACATAACTGTAACAAGTGCTTTTAAGTACATTATAAACTCTCACCATGGCAACATCTTTCTGCTCATCGTATTTATAGTGAGAAAAAGAAAACAAGCAAAAATAATATTAACCCTGAAACCTTTCTGAAATTTAGAGGTTGACAGAGTATCCTAAGTCAGGATTCTTTTCTCATAGCTATCTGTAAAGATCCTTGAACATATTACCAGAAAAAATAGTAACTGAAGGTAGAAATAGAAAGTTTTTTCTTTTGATTTCAAAAGTTTTATTTTTATGAAACTACCAAATCCCTAGTTTTTGTTTGGGTCACTGTGACCAAACTTGATTTTAACAGAGGAAAGCTATAAAAAAGATTGCATGTTTGCTTAGCTCCTCTGAGACCTAACCACACTGGGCATGATGCAGAAGCCCAGGTGTAGTCGTAGAAAGAGATACCAGCACAGAAATTACTCCTCCAACATATTCCTGTCACCCTATACTCTGGCGTCATGTAAACCTGGGTCAAGTGGGGGATTTAAGGAGCAGCAGTGTTTTCTCTGTTCTCTTGCTACCTCATTTCTGCAGTCTTTTGAAGGCTTGGCAATGCTCTGGGTAAATTGGGAGGAATAACTGTGAAAGAGTGTGTTAAGGTGCCTGCGCTAGAGAACTGCGCTTTAAGTTTTCTTATTGGTATCATCTAGCAGGTTACTGCTGAAGAGATCTTCCAGATAACGTGATTCAGAATAACACAAATTACCTCTGCTCTTGCATTTTCTCTGTCCCTCTCCCTGTAGTCTCCACTGCCCTCTGTTATGGGCACAGTTTATTCAAGCAGTGTGAAAGAGAAGGGCAGGCTCAGCGGAAGGCTCAGATAAAGCTAAGTGCAAGCGCAATGTCTCAGGCCATGAATTCTCATGTAAAAAATTAAAATGGACAGATTCACAGGGAATTCATCACCTTCAAATTCCTTGCAGCTGTGGATAAATCTGTGGATGGTCTGAATATCTAAAGAAGCCATACCACTTTGACACTTAGCTACAGATATAGGGTCTAGAGTTTAACCACCTACTTTAGAAATTATTTGATTTATTTCTTATTTCACTCCAGTTCATTCCCATTCATCTAACTCTTTTAGAACATGTTCTTTGTTTATATGCAATATAAATAGGGAAGGAAACTAAGGGAAATATAAAGCAATTCTGAATTAAACCCAAAAAATCTAACTATTTTTAATCCTTCATGAATTTTTCATTACTACTTCCCACAAAACACCTCCTGCCTTCTCCAAATGTTCTAAAAAGTGCTGCCATTCTTGGTGGGTAAAAGCAGTATAAAATAATTGTATTAAGCAAAATTTCTCCTTTGTTTCTCTCAAACAACTGCTATGTAGTGACTTTCCATCCAGTGTCTTCTGCAGAGGGAGCAGGTTCTTTAACTGTCAGGAGAGTAAAAGCAGTTAGCTGTGCTTACAAACCTGTTTGGGAACTTGAGCACAGAGAAAAGCTCAGAGAGCCCTGTTGCTCATCTACAAAGAGAATTACAGCATCAAAAGTTCACTCGATCACTTCTTTCTGTTACTGGGTTGGTTTTTTTTTTGGGGGGGGAAGTGGTACTGGTACCAAAGTAAGTACAAGATGCTTGTTCTTTACACCGTGCCCATCAACTTCCTAGCCACGGCAACCTGATTAAATTGGAGTAGGGAAGACTGTGGATGAGAGGCTGTAAGACCTGACTGAAATGAAAGAAAAAGTCTAAAATTTAGCAGATGTGGAATTTATTAAATATTAAGTTTAGAACTGATTGAAAAACTTGTCAAAGTTTGGCTTCCTTTCTTTCAGAAATGTTTTCACATATAAAATCAGGTGCTCTCATACAGTTTATTTTTCAATTGTTTTGGTTTTACAGAGGCAAAGATTTCACCAGTTCCCCAAGAAGACTTTTCAGAACAGAACAAACAGTAAACTTTCCAGACCACCTTTTAACTCTGTATTGTTATGTTGAACCTAGCACAACAGATTCCTGATCTATAAATAATTTCAATCCAGTGAATTTTGATAACGTACCCTGTGGCATACACCTTGGAGCAAAATTATTTTTGCTTGTACAGACATCTCAAATCTTATTCTATGAGGCTGCCTTAGGTAGGAATGGGAAGGCGCAGGCACAAGCTTGTCTTGAATCACATGCTGGAGGTGCCCAGTCTGAAAGCTGACGTGACACACGAGCATCCCACCACACAGGTCACCTGGACTGCAAGGACCACTTTATCAGATAAATATTTGCTGGCTGCCATGCTGTTTTTAAACCTTTTTCCTGCCTCAGGATTAAATGTACAAGATGCAGCCAGTGGTGAGCCAGTCATTTGTGCCCTCCTGGCAAAAGAAAAAGGCAGCCAGTGCAGAGAGTGTGAAGCAAGGACCCTGTTAGATTAATTTGGAAATAATGAGTAGTACTTATCAAATCAGTTGGTGTTGGGGTAACATGTGACCTTGATCAGTGAGCCAAACTGACTCTGATAGACATTCCACAGAGATGGCCTTGGTCAAGAAACACGAAGTGTAAAACAACACCCGCCTTCTAATACTTGCTTTGCTTTTAATCCAGGGCTCTGATACACCAGAACCCAAGCCCTTGCTAAGGATAGGTTGCCCTTGACTATAAACCCAAAAATCTCAAACTGACTAATACCATGGCAGGGGGCACAGTGAGTGAAAAAAATGTTTTTGTTCTGGGTTTCTTTTAGGCTATAGAGGAGGTGCATATTTTGCCACTCTGCTGCTTAGAGTGATCAGCAAAGCTTAATTGTTTGCTTAAGCAGCCTTTGGAGCAGTGAGAGCTAACAGAGCTATAAATTGGCAGGGCTGGCCAATGCAGTTGAATAGCAAAAAGACTTTCAGAGAGACAAGTTTTGCTCCCAAGTGCTTATTGTCAACTCTTTGAGTTAAACAGATTTTAACAACTCAAACAAAAACTCCACAGGGGAGCTTTTTACAAACAGAAAACAAAGGAGCCCTGCTCCAGCTACATCAAAGCTTCCAGTGCTTTATAACCTCTGGTGGCAGTTTGTTTCATCCAAGGCCCCTAACTCACTGCTAATGTCAGTTTTCCCACCTACCAATGAACCATTTTTTCAGGAGTTTCCTGATCTAGCTTTTACGTGACTTCAGAGAAGAAACAGGATTGCTTTGGGCAAGGCTACCGCCATCCCTGTTACCATCCCTGTTACCGTAACATCGTTGCCCTAGTGAAAGGCGTCTGAGAACAGCATTTTGTCATGAAGTTTTAAAGCCTTAGGTGCCTCTGGATTTATTGGTGTTGAAGCCATCCTGTTCGGGAGATTTCCCTTACTATACCCAGCTGCCTTCTCTTGTGCAGGCTGGGAGAACTGAGAGGCAGATTTGGGCTGGTGAACCTGAAGATAAGATGATAAAATTTATTTTATTCTTTTTTTCAATTCCATTTTTATCCCCCAGTCCAATGTAAATAAGGGATAGTAATAAGATATTGGAACTTATAAAAAGTTCATGGCAGTGAAATTCCAGGCACATTTAAGAGAGAACAGCACTACTTTGCATTTAGTGTGGGGGTTTTAATGCTGTTTTGTTCAGAATATGACAAAATTTAACAGTGCAGTTAAAAAGGGGATGTTCTTGTAGCTCTGGATAATTAATGACAGAGTAGGATGCAGCAGCATCTGAATAAGAGGCAGAACCATCTCATGGCTGCTCCACTTTGACATGACACAAAAGAGTACATACTGCATGGGTAAAACCATACCTAATGGAAAAAGTGTACTGGTTGGTAAAAAAACAAGAAAAGAATATTTAGGCAGGGTGAAGAAATGAAATACATGATTGTATATGAAACATTTAGGTGCAGTTGAGATTTGAGTTGTATGAAACCAACTGAAAATTCTGAGTCATCAAAACCCACATTACAGATCATCCAAAAGTTGTAATTTTTTTCTTTCAAAATGTGTGCTTATAGTCACAGGACACCAATGAAATCCAAAAAAATAATTTCTCAAATCTTTGTTATGCTGTATAAATTTGAAAACTAAAAAGGGGAAAATGACAGGACTCATCCCAACACAATATACAATCTCAAATTCACTAAAGTCATCCTGATGCCTGTATTATCCTTCAGTTTCCCTGCTTGCTTTAATTACCCAAGTAGTCCCATCAGTATGATATCTACTTCCAAACTCATTGTGTTGCCTCCTCCTACTCTGCAGATCCTCTCCTTGCTGCTGGAGTGCTATGTTCAACTCAGCATGGCAGAGACTTACAGCACTGGTTGGATCTAGCTTTGAGTAGACAGTAGGTACACAGTGACAAAAAGCTGTAATGTGGAGTGTATCTGTATCTGAGTATCTGTTTCAGTACCACACTGTGAAGGGAGTACAAAAGAATGTGTCTGTAATATTTCACCATTATTAACAAAATCTTTAGAGTTTCTAGTTATTTTGGATATGTCAGCTTTTGGGTTTCTAACTTGAAATCCTTCAGAGCAATGAATTTTAGACATTTTTGAAAAAAAAATGGGGGTTTCAAAGTGCTTCACTTTAAGGACACCTAATCTTTTTAATCTTATGCCAGTACTACCTCTTGCCTGTAATATACATGTAAAAGCATAGTTATCCTCCTGCATCGGAGTCTGTACTTCTGTACTCAAGAATAGACAGAGGGAGTTGGTTATGAATGTGTACTGGGAAGAAATTGTGCTACACCACTGTTTTCAAGATAAGCACTTCCATTTGCTTCTGCCTGACAGTAAGACTCCTCTCTCTGCTGAAGTCTTTCTGCGGTTAACTAGATTTCTTTCAGGCCAGCAACTGTCTTCAGATTTTAACAGGCTGATAGGAGGAGGTGAAGCGAAACAATTTATCCCGTAACACCCCTAATCCAGAGAACAAGTGTATCAGCTGAGGGAGGGGAAAGATAAGGAAGACATATATAGGTAAATGATGCAGTGGAAAAATTAAGGAAACTGAAGAGGATCCATCTGGATTGAGTAATGGATGGGAAAAAGAAATATGGAAAACCTATTTTATGGAATCAACATTAGAGCAAGTAACTAGGCCACTGACTAAGCCCTGGCCTGAGGTTAGGAAGGGAAATGGGATGTGGAATATTACCGGACATGACATGAGAATGTGCTGCAATTGATAAGAGTGTGGGCAAATGATGAAAGTTACAGATAGTGCTGTGCAAGATGGCTGGGTTTCACAGGCGGTTAAGGGGGAGTTTTGTGAGAAATGGAACAGAAGGCCCAACTTTGCAGATAATGGAGGAGGTGTTCTGGAGGCCCTTGCGGAAGTAACATCTTGCAACACACCAAAGTGACTGCATCACATAAGACCACAGAAGGTCGAGGTTACCTAGGTAATGGTGTTGGAATTGGCAAATTTGGGATGGATGTAGAAAAACTGGGAGCAATGGGGAAAAAAAGTAATTAGGTGGGTGTTGTGGAAGGGAGTGGGGCAGAGGAAGTGGGTGGTAAAAAGGCAGGAGGGGAAAAAGGGATATTCAGATACACAAACCATAGGATTGGTGCAGACTGGGGTACCCGTTGGGCAGCCTCGCACTTGACTGCCATAGCTGGAGCAAGACAATAAACCAAACCCACCTCCCTGACCATATCACAGAAGCAAAACCTGCTACTGCACCAATGGGAGCGATGCAAGCAGCGTGTTTCCCTGGGGTGCCAAGGGACTGTCCCCCCCCAGATCAAATGGCCATCCTGGTATCACCGAGTCAGTGCTCAGCCCAGGTCTGCCAGCATCCACAGCTGCCCATCACTCCCGAACAACAACACGACTGACGAAACTAAAAAGTACTTCTGCATTTAACCTGCAAAATCATCACTGACTTAAAAAAAAGCCAACCTGTTGATTGCAGCAAAATGTTTTTGCAAAGGTGACTTTTTTGGTGACTTTTTTTCTTTTTTTTTTTTTTTTTTTTTTTTGCATAAAACAGACGTGCAAACATTTAGAATTCTTTCCCAAAGACAGAATTGTGCCCTTACTGCCCACAGCATATTTAGTTTTTATCAAGAATAAAAATAATTGTAACCATTCATTAAAAAATATAAAAAGCCCCCCAAAACCCAAAAGGATAATTGTTTCATACAAGCGTTAAAAGAGACCTATGGGGCTTAAAAGAAACAGTCACATTTGTCGTGGTTCACTAAATTTACTGTGCTCTTACTTGTATGGCCTTTTCAGACATTATTGTGGTACGTTTAATGAACTGGGCAGTTCTGAAGACCTCATCCCTTTCTTTGGTCTTCCCATTTCTGTACCTCTCATTTTCTTAAGTCAAATGAGTGATTGTGTAATCCTGAGTAGTGGTACAGACTTAAAAATATCACCTAGGATCATCCTGCTTTTCATTGTGTATGTGTAGGCTGAAGAATTCTGCCTTTGACTTTGTATGTAAAAGATTTATTTCTGTCATCAACTGGAGCATGCCATGTATACAGATTCCTCTTGAAACCTCCATGGCTGGTTACATTTTTAACAGTATGTCAGGCTGTGAAGTACCTGACACATCAGTCAGATACTGATTGTCTTTAATGAAAATTTATTTTTTACTGACACATCAACCAGATGCTTATTCTCTTTAATGAAAAAGTATTTTTTATATTCTCATGTTAAAACTTGAAGGCTCAGATTCCAGGTGCCTCTGAGTACCACTTCTTTCCTCATAAAAAAATCTGGTCAAATTAAATATTTGTTTTGGGGGGTGGGGTGGGGGGGGTGGCATGGAGCAAGTACAAGTATGAACGTTCATTTTTTCTGCTACATTGAGCCTTCTTTAACAGTTGTCACAATTCAGAGTATATGGTTTTCAGCATATCAATGACATGAAAGTGTAAACTTCCTATGGTGGTGACTGCAAGGTCGCCCGGAAAGGATGCAGTTAGTCGTGCAGCCTCTGCCAGGTACGAGAAGTAACTCTCAGAAGTTCCTACGCAGGGTTGCTGGCAGAGGGGCAGGTGGGCATGTTCATGGGGGACTGATGTAGCAGGGAGCTGCCGTTATTGCCAGGCTGCCTGAGGAGCTGTGCTACGTGTGTTCCTGATATCCCAAAATTAAACAGAAGCAATGGAACTTGAATCCTGCTCCCATCCCCACCACTCCCTCCCCCTCCCATGCATCCAGCAGAAATGTGACTGGTTTTCTGAAGCTCATTTCTACAATTTTGCTTGTAGCATTACTAGGCAGTAATCTTATATTTTCAGAGGAATTTTAAATATTGCAGAATATTACTGTAGGGCATGTGTTTATGTGCTCTTTTCCGCTCTTTTTGGAGTAAAGAATGAGTTGCTTTGACCCTGGTGAAAAGAATTTAAGTCTGGTTCAGAGTCTCACTGCGTATTTTTTGTGTTCCCAGCAGTTTTGCTTTATGGTACTGTCCCAGTCTTTTCTGTGGTGGAATAGCAGATGAGGAAAAAGATGTGGGCACATTAGATTTAAATACCTTTAAACCTTATGTGCCACAGCTGAGGAAAACATGCCTTTTACTAGGTAGTACAGTGTTTGTAAGTAGAGGTGAAGTGTTTTGCAGCTGGAAAAGGAAATAGCAGGGTTGCTATGGAAAGTATTTGAAAGAATTTCTCTATGCTATTGTTCTGGACAGCCATATCGAAATGTTGAACAATGCGGCACAACTTCACAGTAGTGTCATAGACAGACACGTGTTTAGGTGGACTGAAGAAGTACTGAAGGTCCAGCAGCATGTGGGCACTGACTCATCACATTTGTTTCAGTCTCAGCTTGCTGTAAAACCATGCTGACTCCGTGGCTTCAACTGGATTCCAACACAGCAATTTTTTAAATCAAATGGCTTGTATTCTCAGTTTCGAAGTTCATTAATTCTAAATCTCTTTCAAATCAATTGGGGAAGTTTCTCACTTTTCTGTCTGAATGGCAAGAAGCGCATGTCCCATGTTTTAGAAAGAGAACTTTGTGTAGTTGGAACTTAAAAATTTAGCACTAGAGCATCTGATTGTTTTGGAAAAGGGGAGAGTGTTCATGTTTGAATTTCCTATCTTAGGCTTATAGCTAAGCTTTGAACCTATGAAAAGAAAGGAATGTAAAAAAATATGTAACAAAGCTCCACTGGTTCCAGTACCGTAATTATGTAGAAAATGTGTTCAGTTACATTAATGAAAATGAAATATGTATTTTTCCTTGCAATGTAGTTGTTTTCCATTACCTTATTTTATGCTTACAGTGTAAGCTCTGAGTGAAATGCAGGATTAGAAACCATTTAAGATATGTATTTCACTTCAGAGAAGAAGATGGATAGATAATTAACTATATACCAAGTACAGCATTGTGTCTAAGAAACGTCTTACTTCTAATGAGACTATTTCTTATACTACCAGAGACACTCGTGCAGTTTCATTACTGAAAAAACTTCTGAGTGTTAATAATGAAAGTATATTAACAAAAATATGAGTTACAAAGTCAAGAAAAACTGAAGAGTTGTGACAAACAAAACCTTCTGGACACTACCTGTTCTGCTGAGGTATCAAACACCCTGTCATAACTACATGTAGAAACACTTCAAAGTTTGCAAAAAGATCATTTAAAAATTGGAAAATGCTGAAATTTAAGGTTGTCTATGCAGTGTACTTGTATTCTTCATTCGTATGCAATTCATAATCTCTCAGCACTTTTTCCATAGGACCCTTGCCTTTTTAAGTGCTAAGGGTGAACAGTTCTCACAAAAAGCTGTTCAGCACCTCCTGATACACTCTTCATGCTGTGTGGCACCAGTCGTATTTGTTTCTCACTGTTCAAACTGTCTCAGAAGAGAAATAGTGCCCACATAGACTTTTCTGTCTCATTTATCACTGCTGTCTCTGAGGGCTTCACAATGACTAATTAATTTAACTTCACAAACTCTTGTGAGATAAGGGCTGGCATTTAATTGAGGCACAGAGAGATCAAGGTCAAAAGTATCCTCTAACTTGGAGGTGCACTGTTGAGATGCTCTGAACATGGTGTTTAGAACAATAAAGCTCTTTATGTTCACATTACACATCATTATTCATCTCAGTTGCAATAAAAAGTGCTCAGCATTTCTGCCAATCAGAACCTCAGCTCAAGACAGACACCTAGAAAATAAGAAATTAATGGCTATGAAAAGTTTGGTTTAAGTGTTTTGCTTAATGAGAGGACAGGAAACCTTTGACAGACACAGAGCTATAATGTGATTTTCTGAGGCAAGATTTAACATTCAGGATGTGTTTTCTTTTCCAGCAACTCCTCTGCCTCATTTTCAAAGATGACCACCTCCAAGATGAAGAGTGGTTCATTTCTGTGAGCAGGAAGTCAAGCAAAGGCAGCACGAGACCTGCATGGATGAACAAGGACCTCCTGACTAAAGCCAGCCACAAAGCAAATGCATGCAATATATGGAAGCAAAGACAGGTGACCCAGCAGGAAAATAGAGACACTGTCCAAGCTTGCAGGGATGGGATTAGGAAAGCTAAAGCCCACCTAGAGTTTCATCTGATCAGTGACATGAAGGGCAACCAGAAAGGCTTCTATGAGTATATCATGGAGGGAAAGCAAGAGAAAACATGGACCCGCTGCTGAATACAGCTGGGGCCCTTATGGCAAAGGACGTGGAAAAGCCTGCTGTACTCAGTAACATTCATTGCCTCTGTATTTACTGGTAAGACCATCCTTTGGGAATCCCCCTTCCCTGAGACCACTGGGAATGTCTGAAGCAAGGAACACTCACTCTTGGTGGAAGAGGATCTGTTTAGGGAGTGTTTAAACAAACTGGATGTGCACAAGTCCATGGGATCTGACAGGCTGTACACATGAGTGCCGAGGGAGCGGCTGATGTCATTGCAAGGCCACCATCTATTATCTTTGAAAGACTGTGATCAGGAGAGGTTCCCAAGGACTGGAAGAAAGTAAATGTCACTTCTGTCTTCAAGAAAGGGGATCCAAGGAACTATGAGCTACTTAGCATCACCACAGTACATGAAGGTAATGGAGCAAGTCCTTCTGGAAACCACTTCCAAGGCTTGCCCTCTCCTGCCAAAAACTTTCTTCTTCAGTTTCTGCTTCTTTATGCGGTGCTGTTCTGTCTCTTTCAGCTCACTTTTCAATACTCCAGTTTAAACTTGCCTCTGTCATTCACTTTAATGCAGACCTTGCTGGTTAGTATAATACCTTCCTCCGTCCTCCTTCTCTGAGATCTCTTTCCCCTTCCCAGTAACTGTCTCCCAAATTAGTTCCCTTGGGTTCCCACTTTTCTCCATCCCCACTGTCATTTCCTGTGCCCTTCTCCCACCTGTTTGCTGAGCTTGACTAAATGTTATTTAAAGGCTGAACTTCTCTGTCTCAAACTTTCTGTAGCTAAAAATATGTAGCCTAAAGCAGACAGCACAGAAGTGGCTGAAGTCTTTTAGTGCTTGCAACTGAAAACATGCTCTTATAAAGCAACGTTAGGCAACCTTAATATAAGACAGACCTACCAACATGTCAATAGCATGTCTCTTTAAAAATGCCCAAGACCCCTAAATCCTGTCCCAAGCAGCTGATGTCTATTATAGCACAAAATAACATATATACTAACCATCCATTAAAGCATCTGATATCAAAGCAGGAATTTTTCCAGGAAATGCATGAAAATACTCAAAGAATATGTTAAGTATTCCAAAACCGAAACTATAATATGCATCATTAAGCTTCTCTGATTCTAATGACCAAGATACTGAAAACCAAAATGTGCAAATACTGCCCAAAAGTTAATAACATAGAGTAATATTTGGCCTGCAGAAGCCCATATAAATCCCACTGATGTCAGTGCATAGTTCCTAGAGGCCATTATTTGGAACTCACGTCTGCAACCGTAAAGCTGCATTAACAGTATATTTGTGTGAAGAAAATTAACTACCAACCTAAAGAATATAAATTACTCTATTAAAATTTTTAGATAATGTTTGTGAAAGCAATAAAGGAATTCAAGAAAAATCACAGAGCCACAATTATTTTTTGAAAAACAGACAGTAAATTTATAGCTGAAATTATTTCTGTGGTGCTGTTCACATCTATACACATATATTATATAAATAATAAATGCTGTGTTGGTGGCAAATAAGATTTTTAGGATGTTGTTCAATGGCTGACAAGGATGAAGTCAACTGAAACGTATTTTTAGCTAGAGAATAAATCTTGTTTGAAGGCTTTAGAAAGGAACCTTATAAATTTAGACCAAAAGCCTGGATTTATTTTATGTATCCTAGACCCCACTTTGGCCTCTGATCACAAGAAAACTGGTGTAAATCTGGAATACCTCCTTTGGAACCAGATAAGCCTTTCAAAATTTATGCTTCTAAATCCAAGAGAATTTAATTCAAGGGCCCAAAGCCAGCTTATTGAGCAAGAGACATTTGGTCTGGCTGCAGGGGGGAGAGGCTGTGGCAGCTGGCCAGCTTTTCTCCCCAAGTGATGTCAGGCTAGTCAGTAAGATTCCTTTGGGCGTTAGACATCATGGGAAATAGCCAGACTCTTCTGAATAGGAACTGTTAAGAGAGAGCCAGCTGGCATCTCTTTCAGATGGCTCAAGGGAGATGGCCACCACCTAAACATGCCTTGCTGGTTCTTGGCCTATTGTTTCATGGCTGCTGTGACTTGCTCTCAACCCTCATTCTGTTTGTAACTTAATGTAATTTGATTTATGACCACAAAAAGTGCAACAAGAAAGGGAAAAGATGAAAAATATTATGCTAAATACAACCAGCCATATACTTGAAAATGTAAACATCAAACTATTCCCTAGATATGTAATTACAGGTAGCTTCAAAGAGGGAAAGGCACATTTTTAGCAAATATATCATATTTTGTATATGCTGCTTTTGCCTGAACGACAATCTAGTTTTCTACAGGAGCCCAGCAAACTGCTTTTAAAGGGATCATCAACCAGAGCTTGTGGCTAATCTCTTGGAGTTCCCATGAGACATATAGAGACATGATGTGGAAAAGAAAATAAAAATACAAAAGTAAATGATGCATGTCTCCAGCCTGCTCCTCATTCCTTCCCAAGATGCTGAAGAATGGTGTACCAAACCCCACACTAGGGTGGTGGGTAACAGGAGGAGCTGTTCTCTGACACATTCCCTCTTCCCAGCTCTATGAAATTAGGACTGGAAAAAACATCAGGAGGAAATACTTCTGCTCCTACTCCATGGTGTCAGTACCAGCATACACGGAGCTAGAAAGGCTGTGCCGAAAGGCTGATTACAGCAGCATCCACTGTTAATAAATGTCCTTAACAGGCTCCCATCCCACCCACTGCTGCAGTCCCCTCTCCTGGGAACTGTTCTGGGCTGCTGTAAATATCTCCTCCTCCAGCATCTGGTCTCAATCAGATACCAAAATCCTGTCTCTGGAAAGAGACACACATGTAAGCCCTGGTGAACCCCCATTTCTTCCTCCATCCATCGCACTACACTGCCAGAACCAGCTCATGGTCACTACCACATTCCCCTCCACAGGGTGCAGAGTTAACGGAGGTGTCCACTGCTCCTGCTGAGCCCAGCAAGCGCTGGAGGGTGGCCTCTCACCATGGAAGCTCCGATATTTGCAGCATGAAAATTTCCTTTCAAACTGTGAATCGTTGCTTCCTTCTAATGGCCTTAATCCTCTCCCACTGGAAAGGCATTCCGTGAGGTAGGCTGTTACGACTTCCTTCATCAGTTTGTAAAATCTTTAGCATATTGTCAGCAGCAGACCCAGTCTGTGTCTCAGAGCTCTAGTAGAGGAAATGTAGCCAGGATGGCAATGGCTGTTTCACTGTCCCAGTTTGCTGCCTTGGGCAACTGCCTGCCTTGGCTGTTCCATGTGAGAACCACCTAAAAGCAAGCACTGATGTAAAGTTTCCTGAATAAATATCCAGGCAATTTTTTTATCACTGTTTTATTTTCTAAAACATTTTTCACATCGAATAAAAAAAAAGACTAAGATGATCAATACTGACTAAGATCTGAAATGTTTGATTTGACTGCTCTTTCTTAACTGCTTTCACTTTCCAGAACATGTTAGCCTGTTTCTGGGGAAGAGCAGATCCTTCTTCTTTAGTATTCTTTGTACTAGCTAAAAAGATACTTGGTCAAAAGATGCTGAGGAGTAGATCCTTTCTGGGTGCAAAGAATATTTTTATAGTTCAATTTTAGCAACTACAAGATTTCTCATTTAACTTTTCTGATTTTTTTGCTTAAATAAATGGGGGAAAAAAGGCTGGAATGCCAGTAAGGGTACAATAAAAAAATGTGGTAGCATAAGGATGAGCTAAGACCAACTTTCATTTGGGCTCCAGTGTTCATTTTTGGACAACACAAAGGAGAATCAGACACGGAGCCTGAGGATGACTCTGTAAGTAATTTAAACACATGTTTAAATCTCCCTTGTCTGTGGCAGACCATTTTACCTCCGGCAAGTAGTTTCTGGTGTCCTAATTGCTAAATATTGATGTTTTGCATTTATTATCTCCAGCCCTCTGTAATGATGTTTGTTTCAGAATGAGAGTGGGGTTTTATATGGCTGCATTTGATTAGTCCGATGCTTGAAAGCAAAGGGACTAACTTAAAATCAGTGATGCTATTTTCTTGGACTGTGAGAGGGGAAACAAACTTCACTTCTTACATTCTTACATACACTTCCTCAGTCATTTTACTTTCAGAGGTTTTCATTCAGCAAATGGAGTTTGGCAAGGATCAAATCCTCAACATAACATAGCACTTCTTTCTTTTGTTTCCATTAAATAAGTGACCTTCATTTTTTCCCCATTTTTTGTGGGCAACAGTAGAGCAACATCAACATTTTACATTTCATTTTAAATCTTAGTTTTTACTATTACCCCAAGTCATTACTTGTACAAAGGACCTAAGGGTAAGTTTTACTAACAGTTAAAGTCAGTAACTACAAATAAAATGCAGGGCTGCAAGGCAGAAAACTGTAGAGGTGATGAATGAAAAAACTAATCTTATGTGAGAGAATGCAATGCTATCCATATTAAAAATTTGTATTGCTGAAATATAGATATTTTACAAAAAATATTTAGCATGAATTAATGTGCATCTATATGTAATAGTTGGCTAAAATCTCTGCCCTGTTTATAAATGCTTTGTCCTGTAAACAGAAAAACACATGGTAAAGAAATATAACAATATGAGAAAACAAAAGACTCTTGCAGTAACACATAAACGTAGATTTCTTCATTCAACATGCCTAAATGTGCTGTGATTTTTATGTAATATTTCCTATTTATCGGCTTTTTTTGTAGATTGGAGGATCAGTTGGTTATTTCCCAGTAGCTGAAAGGCTAATACTCATCAAACAATTCATGAGTTAGAAAATACAGTCTGGTTCTTTCTTTATGCTACAGAGCGTTTGATAGCCAGAGTCCTTTCTATGAGGATTTAATGAAGAAATATTTCAAAGCAATTGTTTTGCTCTTCAGATTTTTTAGCCTTTCTTTATGCTAAGTGATCCCTTAACTCCTCTCCAGGGCTGGAATCAAAGCCCACTGCAGTCACTGCCATGACTCCTGTTGGCTATAATGGGCCACAGACGTGGGCCCACATGCGTGGTGCTGAGCTGGGGATGCAGAAACCCTGCGGCTTCCACTGTACCTTGGTGGCCACAGCTCATACAGGGACACTTCCCTGCATCCGCTTAGAAAGAGTACAGCGCGTACCTCCTTAGTGCCTGTGTAGCTCTCAAATCTGCTTTATCTTACCAAATAGTGGCGGAATAATAGTGTTCTGAGCACGGGGGTGAGAAGCAGCAGAGCTGTGCCAGGGCTGTACATGCTCCTGGTTCTTTCTCAAAGACCCATGCTAGGCAACGAATGGCTTACTTGACCTCATCCCTTATGTCCAGCAGGTAAAACAAATATATTTCTTTACCAAACTATAGATTAACACCAAACTGTAGGTCGACAATTCAGTAATAAGAAAAGAATGGTTCATGTGACTAAAACGTGAGTTGATCTTGTCCACATTCTTCACACTCCTGCTTCACATTTTTTTTACTGCATTGCTTAGTAGCACTCCCTAATACTTAAAAAAATCTACAAGGGATAAGATATATACACCTATTATTATGCTAAAGAGGCAAAACACCATAGTAGCAAAAAACGTAAGAGATTCTGTTACTTGCCTTTCTGAAAACAAGTCTAATATGCAATGTTTAAAGTGCCTTTTACAACAGCTGGAATCTCCTGCTCTACTAATTCTCCTTTTTGAGGAACTGGATTTAAAACACAGTTTTTAAGAAAGAGCTGCTGTCAGAAAGAGTTGTTCTTCAATTAGATTAATGTGGAAACATGTCCAGTTATTCCTACCGTAAAACAGTCTTCTCGGGCATGTATGTCCTTTGAATCAGTTAAACTTTAATCCCAACAACACAGGAACTAAAATTAAATACATTTTTACATTTGTGTTTTTGTTCTTAAAGGGAAAAATACAGAAAATATTTAAAATACAACATATTCCTACAGATATCGATCTACAGATTCTTTAAAATTTTGAGAAAATGATAAAAAATGACACCTATAGATGCTCTAATTTTGTCAAATATATATGTTTTAAGCATAAATTTTCTACTTCTACATCTTCACACTACTCAGAATGGGGGTATGGAGTCTACACTTGTGGCAGTGTTCCATGAATAAAGGCTCTAAAGGTCAAATAAAACAGTCCAAACACCTGGGATTTCACCTTACTTCCACATGCAGATCTTTTCTCACATAACTCTTAAAAATATATTTTAACTCATACTGATTTTTTTTTCCTGTTGCACCTTGGTTTTGTTAATCCACTCACTCCCAGGATCTCTCAAATCTCAGTAAAATCAGAGGAAGCCTAATACCTTTTTGATTTAATTAATGCCTACAGATTTCATCGTCCTCCCATTCAAGAAGGATTGGCTGTGCCTAATTGAAGGCCATGGCCCCACCTGTCAGTCACGTGGGTGATGATGGGAGGGTGGGGAGAGCACTGCCTGCAGGGAGGGGGTGTGGGTGGCTGTGATGGTTTCCTTAGTTCGTAGCAGCTTACAGAAACTCCAAGATGGAAAAGCAGCTATCATCAAAATTCATCTCTGGTAGGGTATTTTCTTATGTTATATTTGGTTGTACTATAGTAGTTTAGTACTGTGACACCTGTGCCAAAGCACAATTCTTATATCCAAGTGGATTCTGAATTTTATACCTATATTTAGTTCTGAAAAGTCTAGAAAATTACAGGGTTTCTTGTATTGGTTGTTTGGGTTTGTTTTTTTTTAAGACACTGAAAATGTCTTATTAACATAAGCACATTAACTGTCTATTAACATATGAAAAATCACGGTTTGAGGAATGCCCGTTAGCAGGACTTGCTCAAGACCCATAGTTAGGTCTCCTAGGAAAGTTGCATACTTCAACAGAGTGAATGCATGTTCCACATGGGGAGGAGAGGACATGAGAAAGGGAGAGTTTTTTAAGCCAGATAAGTACAGTAAATTTGACGAAGTCTGGAGTATGCTATTGCAGGAATTGAAAGTGTGCATATGTTTTCTTTAAAGTCTAGTTCTAGGTTATTTTTATTATGATGTTCGTTAATGCCTCTTGATATTTAAAATGCATTTGTCCGAAGCAAGTGTTTGAAAGCTTCATGTGTTGCTGCTTCATGGATACATTCTAGATTTGCTATATGGGCTTCTGTTTGCAACTATAATGGTATGCAAGAAACGCATGTATCAGTGGAGTGCCAAGAACTATTATGAATTAAAACTGCACTGAAAATTCAAAACCTCAAAGGTCACTGTCTGGTGCTTGATAAAACTTAAAACACCAAAACAATGATTAAACTAATGATTGATCACATGTAACTTGAAAGATCTAATTCCTGAAGACAGAAAAGCAACGAACACTATGTCAATGGCATCGCTTTCTATTGCAGCTGTGGTATTGATTACTAGCCATCAAAGAGGTGAAAGCCAAGTCAAAGAATCTGTTACTGTTATTCTTCCCAAAATTCTATATTGTAGTTAGTCTGTCAACTCTAGGGTACATGCCGAGGTTGCATATTTTAATGTACATCCTTCAACTGTCAAGCTGTACAAATAGCTCTATTTTCTAATACTTATTGTGAGACTTCTAATCAGTAGATGTCTCCATCACAACTCTTTCTTTTTCCTATCTCACTGAAGTTATAAATTAACACCTGGGTGAAATTTAAAGAGGTGTAAGAGAATTTTCCAATTCGTTTTTTGTTTGTTCCTCAACAGCAAAGTTACTTTAAGTAAAACAAATGAATTCTTGACAAAAATGCAAAGAATCTTTTATTTAGGCAAATGCTGGGAATGCCTATGTTTGGAATTACATCCTTAGGGATAATCCATTGGAGAAACATGCTTCTCCAAAGAAATGCAATGAGACATCTTGCGTATATTACAGTCAGCTGTGGACAGCATTCCTTTCACTAGTTTTGATTAATATGCCATTGTACCCTGGTAAGATTAATGAACTGTGAAGGATATGTGGACACTGTCTCTTCATTTCAAAGAAAGAGTGTGAAAAATTTAAATAAGCATAACATTTGGAAGGTCTCTTTTTGTCAGGATCTGATTGATTGTTTCTGCCTTTTGTAAAGCTTGTAGGGTTTTTGTTTGTTTGCTTGTTTTGTAGGTGGTTTTGAGGCTTGCAGTTCTTAGGCAGTAGTTAAGTTGGCCAAGGGCAACTACGAGCTATTTCAACATTCAATGAAAACTTGTCTAGATGAGCTGATTAGATTTGTATTAGCTGCCAGGTAATGGTATGAGGTTTTAGAGCTTTGAAAAGACAAATTTATTGTAATATGATTTCTCTGACAGTTGCTGTAAAACAGAAGAGTAAAAGAGGGGGGAAAATCTAAAGTTGAAAATAAATACTGAAAAAAAATCTGGATGCAGCTGTAGCTTTTCTGTTACATTATAATCATAATGAAAATTTTAGTTACCATCAATTAATTGTAAGTTTGATACTATTTCTAAGTTTGTTTTCCATCTGTAAATTTTGGCTTAAGTATTTTCTTGCTCTTGAAGTCATCCACACCACCATCTCCCATAATTACAGTTAAAACTACCACTGTCAACCACAGAGAATTAAATTCACTCTATGGTTAGGGAATACTTCTAACAATTGTTTCTAATGCTTGGAAGTGACAGAATGTTATCTCCTTACTGATTTTGAAGTAGTGCCAATACTAATGTGTTATTGATTAGAAACAGCTAATAAGAATTAATTTTTAACTGATACTTATTTTTCAAAAAAGTCTCCTTTCTGTTGCTTTCTCTTTCATTATACTACCTTAATCTCTCTGTGTAGACCTACTTTACACTCTGAAGTATGTAAGCTATGCAAGACTGAAGTATGACTAGAAGCCTGGAATGATGCTTTTCTCTATGATCAATTGTATAAAATGGACCAATAAGCAAAAATAATAATTCATTGCTGTACATGAGCTGACCAGGCATTGTATGTTTAGCTGTCACTAGAAAAGCTTTAGTATTTGAAAAAGTGACACATCCATATACAGTCCTAGATATTACTTTTTATTGTAGCTTATTGCAGCTTTGGTAGAAAGATTACCAACTCGGTGATTTAGGATTCTGAGTTACTCATCTGCTCTGAGTTGAGCTGGTAGCTATGTGTCTCACACAAACATATGTTTACTATTACAGTATGGGAAGACCAGTCCAAATGCTTTCTTCCCCAAAAGCAGCACTGCAAAATTTTGGTCTGCAGAAATATTTAGTCCACCTCTTTCCCAAAGTAGTAGAATAAACTTCTGGACAAATCTAATCTCTACCAGTTGTGGCAGATTCAATCATACCTGAGTGAGGCAATCGATCAAATATCACAAACAGCAGGAGGGGAGAAAGCCCCCTGTAACCAAGAACAAAGTTTTTCCTTGAGCATCAGAGCTTAAATCTCCAGCAATCAATTCAATATAGCTAAAATGATTTCCTATTTATCAGTGATTTTTACATTCTTATGGTTTAGATGCATATGATGATCATCAATCAGAAATCACAAAGCCCAGGTCACAGCCAGGAGAGAGGTTTAAGGTCAGCAGACACAAGAGCAATGGCTAACACCATCATGCCTTCAGATTAAAAATCATGTATATCTGTAAATCCCCTTCGCCGACAATCAGCAGTATATAACCATGGAGTCAGTGGCAGACAAATTTTCAAAGTCTGAGGAAACACCTGTAATTTGTTCTGAATTATCTTATCCAGTTAACGGTGAACTCCAAGGTTAGCTGTCTGTGTAGTTGTGTCAAGGTCAGCAGAGCAGATACGTTCTCTGGTCAAAAAGCTGAAAGGAAGAGCCAATCTGTTTGAAAGCTGGGCTTTGTCAAGCTTTAAACAGCATGGGACTTCCTTTCCTAGGATATTCTGTCAGGCACAAGAAATTTTATTTAAATTTTTGCTAACTTTGTGAAAATCCTGATGTTAAAGAGATCACAGTTGTCAAACTAGAATTATGTGTGCTTTGCACAATTTTGGGTGAGTTCCCAGAACAGGTTTAAACCTGCCTTTTTTTCCCTCAGGCTGATGGAACTCCTGGGCAAGTTGGGGTTTTTTTTGCTGTCATCTACAATGTATTTAGCAAAATAGCATATATGTCACTTAGTCATATGTATGAGCGGTACCTGATGGTTCAGGGGTAGATAGAACCTGGGGAATTACTGCACTCAACGTAAGCCTGCCACACTCAAATTTTCACTCAGTTGTTCTATACTAACATAGTATTGTCACATAAAACCATCAGCAAAAGTTTGACCCTTAGTAAAACAAGGGCAAAATTCACACTAGCTTCAGCAGAGCTGGGTTTTCAGGCAAAGTTAGTGGAAGTCCAATCCAGTGGCAGTGCCAATGCCCTTGGGGGACCACTCAAGGAATAATGTGAGGAACTCCAAATAGCTCTGTCTACAAGAACGTGCTGCTTTCTTTTCTGTGTCTGTCCTGCAGTATGTTCTTTGTTATCATCTATGAATCACCAAACATCCTTTGTGACGTTTATATGGTATAGTTATGAATAAAGCTTGCATGTTAAACAGAAGGTGATTTACAAAGTGCTGCTCGATCTGACAGCTGTTACTACAGCATAGCCAGAATAGATTACTTGGAAGTTTGTTTTAATTATAGGTAAGCCTACACTGAAATACTATAGTCACTTGTTTTGTACTGAGAATGTAAAATAGTGGTAAATAATAACATGAGCTATGCTTGCCTTTGTAAAAGAAAAGAGTGCTGGCCTTCACATAGGTCACTTGTTTTCATCTTTCAGATTTTCACCTGGCTCTTCTTAGCAGGTTTGTGATCAAGTGAATCCACATAGAGAATTGGTTAGACTTCTATTCAAAATGCATAGAATACTCAGAAAGACCCTTTAAAAATATGAGGGACCAAAGTCTAACCTTCAGAAGGAGAACTTCACCCATCAGTCTATTACCACTGACTATATTCAAGTGTTAACTAATTCCAGCAAGTTTTTCTTTGAGGAAAAACTGCCATCACTAATCAAAATAGTTCTGCATTTGTCCTTCAAATGCTCCTTTTGTGATACCATGAGTCACATCTACGGAAACAAACAATGAAATGCATCAAAACTATGTAATTCAGTACTGTAGAAATTGCCTTACAGAAATAAGGAACTGTCCACAGATCTTGTTTTATGGATTGAGCAGGTGAATTGGATAAACTTGGCTCTCTGGTGGGCCTCCCAATGTCAAGACAACAATTTTTAAAAATACTAATTCAAAGCACTCATGTAAATCTTACAAAGTCCCTTACATCACCCAAATGACTCAGAATAAGAATATTACAAGATATGGATCATAACTCTGACCATGTACAGTGACAGTTATGAGACTTGAGTTTTGAACAGTCTTTGAATTTTCATCCCTAGAAAATCCTTACCTACAGTAAATATTGGAACCTTTGTAGCAGTCAGAAAAAGTTATATTGTTTTTTTCATGAATATGTAATTGTAATAACCTATCAGAATAATAGGTACTCCAAAAATAGTAATGAAAAACAACTTCAGTATATACACTGTAGTATCTTGCATTCTGCGTTTCCTAAAATAGGTCACTGACAGAAAATCTCTGGTTTGATTTTAAACTGAAGCACTTAATAGAAAGTGCTCCAATTATCTGAGGTGTCCTTCTAACCAAAAATTAATTGATAGTAGTTTCAGGTACTTTTTTCAGTGTCTCTGTATTTGGACAAATTTTTCATAAAGTAAATCTTACAGTTGAATAGCATAGCAAGGTTACATGTATGTTCTGTATTCAAATTTAAACTACAGTAAGGTCATTGCAGTAGCTTAACTTGTACATTAATGTTCTTATGGAAAGTCTTGTCAGTTCTGTCAGCCTCTCAATACCGCTATAGCCCATCAGTGCTGACTTGCTAATTGTGTGCCTTCTGCTGCTTTTAGGAATGGTCATTATAAATCATTCTCTCCTCAAACATAGATTCAGATGGAGTCAATTAATTAAAGCTTACCTGATCTGAGAATGAATATTAATGCAATATAGCTAAGCAATACTAATCTCTAGTAACCGTCTGGACCAATAAGACAAGCTACATCTCCTTGCCCAGGGGAGGCACGAGTTCTGGAAGCCCTTGGGGCACATGGCCTCTCTAAGTTGCCTACAGTTACAACCAGCGGACAGAAAAGCCAAGAACAAGAATCAGGTCTTCAGCAGAGCTTGTATTACTTATCCCTCTTATGAAGAGCTGAATGGGATTTTGTGGTAGAATGTAATTGCCAAACTTAGTTTTTGGTGAAAACACAGTGCCATTGAAGGCAATAGCAACTCCAGGATCAGCAGAAAAAACCCAAGACCTTGCTAAAAGCCTAGGCATGATCCTGGACATGGACATGAGGACCAAAGAGATGTTGATCACCAGATGGGTGCAAAAGCTGTGGGTTTTTAACTCCAAATTTGCTGATTAAAAGATACAGTTTAGTATTGCATACTCTGATAATCCTCTGGGATTCTTAGGATCTAAACTGGCTTTTATGTGGCAGGGGTGGTAGCAATGAGACCACCCAAATCCTGATGGATCAAAGTATCTCCAAATAAGAGGAATGCATGCCAACACAAATCTGCTCAGAATCACAATTTTACTGCACTGTTTTGAGGGTTCTCTGCTCATTCAGGAGAGCTGTAATTCTTTCTTTTTATAACTGTAGCAGTTTGCAGTAAGGTAGCATTAGAGTGCTCTTAGTAAAATCAATGCCTCTGCTATCAAACTGGCAATCAAACCTGATCCACAGCCTGAAGAAAAGATGTATCTCTATTGAGTTCGATGGGCTTGCTTTTGAATCCATAGATAAAAGTATTCTTAGGTCTTTTAAATCAGTTTAATCCATCTCCTTAAACAAAACAAAATCCTTATTATTTCTGATACTGAGCAAATTTAAAACAAGTAATTGCTCCTTAAAAGGATGGGGTTTTTAAACCATATTCACATCTTGAAAAGGCTTGCAAAGTCTAGCAACTTTATAGAATTAAATACTGACATGTGAAATTACCCTTATTTTAATATTTGTTTGCAGGACCAATGTGTGACTCTTGTTTTTGGTACTAGAAAAGTAGTTTTCACCTGAAAAGCTTAATACAGAAGACCTGAAAACTCTATTGTTCTCTTAACTATGAACTTCACTGCACAAGGAGTATGTTTAGTTGCAGCTTGTCATTTCCTTGGAAACTTCTCTGACACCAGTCTCTTTACAAGCAGAAACAGGAATTTTCTGTCTCTCTGAAGCGAAAGAGCCGAGGCAAGATGTGTTTTCTTTCATAAACAGGAGTTTGGATGAGTCTCTCTTAGCCAAGGAATTCTTGTTTAGGTCTACATTTAACAAAATACTTCAAACACATGGCTAACAGGTGTTTGAGTCAGGCTGTTGGAATCAAAGGAGCCATGAAAACCTTAAAATGCTGCAAATGTGTATCTGCCTCTCAAAATCTGGTCTAAAAATTATTTTTTCTAATATTTCAGTGTTTTGGTAAAAGCATTCAAAGGTATGATTCAAATAATTGGAAAATTTCATATATATATATTTCTGTGTTTCAAATATGCAGCCCTGAAGAAGGTGGAAGGCTTCTCCATACATGTTTTTGAAATTACAAACCGAGAGAGACGTAGCAAAACCAAGCAAATCTCTATAAACCTGTTTATCTGATGTACCTCTTTTTCCCTAGAAGCAGATGCATCTCACTTCTGCAAGGTACAATTCCAAATGTTTGGCATGCAGGTTAAGGCTTTTGCTAAGCAGGTTTATGGTTGGTTTATACTGTGTCAATAAATATATGAAAAAGAGCAAGATTCATTCATAAAGGGAGCGGAAACTACAGGAAGTCATATAAGAGGAGGTAGAGTCTCCCACCACGTGCTTTATTTTCATTTGTTTCATTTTAAGAGTATTGTTTTAAAAAATATTTAAAAGGCTCAACATTTTATTTTAAAAATATTAAAAAGGGAAAAAGCATGCAATGGCTCATCAAGTAGACAGCTTCTTGACAGGAGTTGATTCGTGTCTGGCCAGCTCGTGTTGCCAGTAGGGAAGGTGTCTAGCTCCAACTAAACCTGCCTTTAGAAATTACTGATGCACAGACTTTATGCTGGCCATCAGCACAAGCCAGTGGTGAAAGCCATCTCAATGTCTACTTTTCTTTTTCACACAAAATTTGAGATTAATAGGGGTTTTATCCAAGTGAGGCACAGTGACTCTAATAGAGCAGGCACTGACTGCCACCTCCTTTTATGTTGCCTTTAAATTGATGTCTTCTACGTTTAGAAGTTCAAAGACAATTTTGCAGATATTAGCAGGTACGAGAGAGAGAAATGATTTAATTCCAGGATCTGATTGGTTTTTAGGCTGCTTTTTGTGCTCTCTGCACAGTGCAATTCTCTTCAGGCTTCCCTTCATGCTAAGGCATGACATCTATTAATTGGAGTGAAATAATGCAGGCATTTAAATGCAGGTGATTAATGTGGCCCTGGTCAAACCTTGTGAAGCGCTGAGCATTAAAACCAATAGGAAGAAAGGATGGTTGGTTGTTAGATAGGTAATGGCAACTATGTCGTCTTTTTTTTTTCTCTTTATTTTTTTCTTAAGTGCTATCATAAGACCTATCTTGGCCCAAGGCTGGTAGACTGAAAATTTACTGGCATACTTTTCTTTCAGCAAATTGAACTCAGAATTTGGAACTAACCTTGGTATTAGATGTTTCCAAGTAATTGATAAATGAGTATCAAAATCCCTTTTCTTAGCAATCAAGAAATGTAGGGGCAATTATTGTCTTTTTAAAGACATAACAGTAATGGACTGTTTGCTCATAATTACAGTGCCAAGGTCATCAGAACCTGAAAGGAAATCATACACTGCCTCTGCTCTCTCTGCTGTTACAACTATTATTTCAAGTTCATAATGGTCTACGCATTTCTTTGCAAAACCTCTATATCTCTTTGAAAAAAGATCTTTAAATCTGGTAAGACCTTCAACTGCTTGCAAATCTAATGCAGTATTGGATTATCTCTTTTGACTCCTTTTTGCTGATTGGAAAGAATTATTTGTCCCTGAATGCCAAGGTCAGTTCTGCAAAATTGGCTGAACAAATGAACCAATAACCCCAACCTGTACGCTTATCCTCGGTATAAGAAAAGAATACGGAGAAAAATAGCTCTCTGTGTGTGTATACAAAGACAGGGAGAGAGGAAAAAAGATCTTCTTATTTTTTTTCCCCCTTGGAAATTGTCTTTGACATTTTTGAATAACTAATAGTCAAAGAGAAAAAGCAAAAATGTTGCCTTGAAAATAAACTAAAAGCCATTTAAATGCCAAATCCTAGTCACAAAATCTTAGTGCTCGGGAGGCTGGATGGCTGACCTTCAGAGAAGCCACGCTGCAGTAAATAGATGTGGGGAGAGAAGGGACTGGAGCAGGTTCGAGAAGGCATGCTCAACACTTGTGGTCACATCTCTCTGATTCATCGTGATTGCCAGCCCCAGAGGGCAGTGGGAGCCACACAATACTCTAGTGTTGGTAGAGTAATCTAGCAGCACCAGCTGCTCCAAAATGGGAGATGTGTGCTGTCCCTGAGTCTGATTAATTTAGCCCAACATGCATGCATGCCTTGAGACACTGTGCACCAGAAAGCCACAAAACCTGCACACAAGATTCTTAAGATATTAAAATTAACTTGGGATAATTTTAGGCTATTGTAATTACACTTTGTTGGTTGAAATCTGCTTGGGCCTCCTTTCTGCTTAAGTGTGAATCCTTCAGAAAATCAAACTGTAACAGTGAATTAACCAAGTCCTCTGTCTCAGCCATAGTTGTCCATACTATGCCCTGGTTCACACATTCACTACAGATTTGGCATGGGCCAGCAGCACCGACCCACGCGTCTGGGCATGGCTGGGGTGACAGCACAGGCCACAAACTATTCCCAACAAGCAGTTGGGATGGTGCCGTTCTGTCTGAGATGTGAGAATAGTTAGTTGTGTGGACATGTGCTCTGCCATATCATTTAGTCTCAAGCTGGAAAATTATTTCCAGTTCATTCTGTTTACTAGTGTTGTAGGCTTAAGGGTCTCACATGTGCTGAAAAAACTGAATTTCTTATTTGGCAGCTTGCCTGTCTTATCCTGCCTCACTTTCTCTACCGCTTCAAACCACAGTCAAATCCTGTTTATCGGTTACTGGTTCATACAATATTTCTTAGAAATCTGAACCTGAAAGTTTTAGCTCTCTCTGTGCAAAATTTTGCTGCATGTTGAGACCAATCCTAATGTACTGCAGGTAGGGTGGTGGTTGCTGTTCCACTGGTGTGCCAGAGGAGGAGCGCGTGAAGAGCACCACGACATATTTGGGGTATAACTTCAAGTCTTAAAATCCTAGAGACCAAGAACTGAAACTTATATTCAGTGCCCAGGAGCAGCACAAGCGAAAAGTTTCAATCCTGAACCCAGACAAAAAATAGGCTGCAAGTCTAAGGGCTAAAGCGTGAATATCTTGCATCAAGAAGTTCCATATTCCAATCAGAATCTTCTGCAGGATATGACAGGGGGCTGAGCTTTACAGATATGATTTTAGTGTGTCAATAAAAAAGAGAGAATCCCAGAACCAAATTAAAATAAGTAGTATTTCTGGAATCATACATTATGGTCACGTAGAAAATCTGGTTGTTAAATATTAAGTATAGTCGCGCAATATTGCATAAGAATCTTTATATGCTTTCATAACTGTGTCACAAATTGATTCTCCTTAATTTAATTTTTCAATTAAATTATTTATTTATGCTTTTTTTTAACATTGGAAGAAGCAAATAAAAAATAGATTATATTTTAAAATTCAATTTAAAGAAGCAGTCAAGTGCTTATTTCTGAAGACTCATGCTTTTGTTTTGGAGCAATGCGATTTTGGTTGTTTTAATTTAATTGTCAGATTCCAGAACTATCCTGAAACTACATAAAGCTGTCTTCATTTCTTGACTTAAGTGCATGGAAAAGATTAACTTCCATTCTGAGTATTGATTATTTGGTCTGAAAACAGCTGATTAATATTTCATATTATTTAGTTTATATATACTGTAATTAAGACTGATACACTGTAATCAGTCTGCTTCGAATCATCTTCTAAAGTGTCTCATAAATTAGATTGAATAGTCTTTACTTTTCTTTCCTAATACTGATATGAAAACATAATTACATTTACAAAACAATATATCTGAATCTACCAGTCATGACACATTTAATAAAACATAGAACAGGTCAGGAACATTATTTTCTTTATAATCTATTATGTTCTTGTTTCCTCACAAAGACATGCACAAAGGAAGTGCAATACCCAAAGGTTAGATGAAATTTAGCTTTTGTCAGTAGATCCAGCTTGTGATCCCAAACAAATTATCCTCAACTTAGCTTTGTTTGAAAAGCTATTGTTTTCCCTCTCTATCACTGCATGCTGTTGGGTGGTAACCTAATGCTGTACCCATTAGACTGAGGACGAGTTTCTAACAGACCTTTTAATGCTGTGTAGCGATACATACACGGAAGTTATCATGGTTCCTAAACACAGATGACAGAAGGGTATTGCAAATACTGGAGTGGAAAAGGACACAGCCTGTACTGATGATGCTAATCAATGTCAAATTTCAACTGTTAGGCAAGAGCTGATGCTTCCACAAGTTGGGTAGTCACCTACCTTTGGAAATGAGCAAAATTCATGAGGGGTTAACTACAGCGTAAGCAACGCCCTAAGGGGTAAATATTCCAAAGGCATATAGTGCTTTAGCCAGTGAAGTCACTGATAATCAGGTAAGTATCGCTGATTATAGATAATCATTTAGCAAAGGCTGCTTGTGACTTCTGAAACATTTAGCTCAAAATAGCATAATCAGACAGGACACTGGCTGAAAACTGCAGAGCTCACTGCTCGTATTTTATGAATACAACAATTAAATACTTGTGAATTTTACAGTATGTCAAATATATGCACCCTACACTGGAAACATGCCTCCTCCAATTTTCCCTTTGTAGGAAATTTCTGTCACAAAATATTTTATTCAGCACTGAAAATACCATACATAGTTATTTTTCACCATAAGATGATCTGTTGAACTTGAATATATTTCTGGCACCTTTAACCCTTGTAGAACATTGTACAGACCATTTACATTTCCCAGTTTGTTATTGAAACCACCATTGAAAACAGTAGGTTGTTATGAAGAATTCTGTTCATCTAACAAACAGACACCTATACATTCCAGAAAGCAGATTCTCCTGTGTGTGTTCATAGGGGATGTAGAAGGTAGAATGTAGAATGGGATGGCTGACAACACCAAAGCAGCATCTTATCTCCTGTACTACTTCTTCTCCAGAGTTCCATTTACAGCACATTTTTTTACCCAATATACCTTCATTCTGTAGGTCCCCTCGTAAGTTTTAAGAATCTCTTGCCCCAGTGTGGCCACTTTGCAAATGGCAGTAACTGGTTTTGGCTCTGTTGTTAGATGCTAAGTATATGTAGGGTTTTATCCTTGTTCCTGATGGAAAAAATTATGAATTATACACCTATGGTGTATGAGCAATCTTTGTCACGTTTTTTTTCCTACACTGGGTTAATCACAGCTTGAACTCTGTTATGTCAACAGAGTTCTTCTAGTGAAAACTGAATACTGCAGGGAGGCAGGCTTGCAGTTTTTCACCAGGCTGCAGTAAGAGTACATTTTTATCCTGAGTTCATGTGTGTAACTATTTCTTTAAAAACAAAGATTATGCTGTTTGCATATTTGAAGAACACATGAAGGATCACTTAGAGATCAATACAGCACTGCAGTGAACTAGGTAAGCCACACTTTGTATTTCTGATATATGAGATAGAGATAATAATTTGAAAAATAACTTCTTGGCAATTTCTCAGATCAATAGCACTTCAGTAAAAGTTGCCAGATGTTGAAAGTAGAAAAAGCAGTAATGTCATTACACTTAAACTACAATATTATATTTGGTTATGTTGCTTTACATTTGTTTCAAATAATGAGTGATATGCAAATATGCAAAGCTTTCTAGCAGAATGTACAGCATAATTCTAGAAAAGAAAGTCCTGTTATGACAACAACCTGACTTTTCAGTAGGTATGAAAGGCATGCTTATAATGCCAGATACATCTGAATTGTCATTCTTAAAATGCTGGGAGACTTGAGGGTTCCACCATTGTAACTCTATTTATATATTAATATCCATCTGGAGATTCACAACTTCTTTACCAGTGAGTTTGCCTGGAGATGCTGACAAATATTATCTGAGAAGAAAAAGTTACTTATCATAGCATCCTAGAATCTCAGATCTCTGGAAGTTAAGTAGGAAGTCAAGTCTACAGTAAGTCTAACTCATGCTAAGAGGAATATAGTTGCATGCACACAGTAGTAAATTGCAGTGTGAGTTCAGCATATCTTAACGACGTCAGACTTGCTAAGCAGTGTATCCACCTCTACTTTTCTCCTGAGATTTCCAAGACAGCTACCTGCATGCCTGAAGTACGATGCATCATTCATTACAGGGAGCCAGGGGTACAGGTGCCCCTCATTTGCGCACAACTTCATGCAGTGCCTTGCATGAGTTAGACTTCACTATAAAACTGTCAAAAACTCAAAAATCAAAAATATTGGGAGGGCTAATCAAGTTAAGTGTGTAGCAAATAAGTAAAAGGCATAAATTGTCTGAGTGTTTTTTTTTCCATTTTAAAGTTCAGAATGTAAGGCACTGCTTTGTCAAGCAATTCCCTTGTTTATCTTTGGCTTTATAATTTGTGACAGTAATAACCATCCCCATCTCATCTCACATGGCTGTGTATAAATCAAAAGCTCCCTGCAAGCACCAAGTTCCAGAGAAGTTCACATTCAGCTTTGACCCAGACCCTGGAGATAAAGCTCACCTCCACGGAGGATTATTTTTGGTCTGGGTTTACAGAACAACCACTCACATTGTACAAAATATTTGCAGCTAATGCCTAGGCAAAAAAGACAACAAACTCCAAATTTCTGGAAGTCCAAATAACAGTACTAATGTAGTATCAGTTAGCAAGTTAAACTACAATTATCTTGAAAGGCCTATTAGAAATGCTGAATGCCAGCAAACGTGCAGGACAGAAACAGCAAGATCTGTCCTGTGGTCCGTAAGGTATTGGAAGCTCTTGGAAATGTGCTAGAGTTTCGGACAAATGGAGTTTCAGATTTCCAGCTGCTTAGAATTAGAAAGTGATCTTTGTTATCTTTGCCTTCCATTCCAGAATTATGGGATGACACTGAATATTCAACGTATTGGAATCAGAAAATTGGATGATTTGGTTTATGAAATAAAATTCATGGTCAGCTGGCATATAATTGATCAATTATTTTATTTTAAACTATTTGAATTTGAAAATGCAAACTCCTGAAAATGGGCTTTAATCAATCTTTTTTAATGGAATAGCAGATTTTAAATTCTGAATTTTTCCCTAATACTTTTATTATTGTGTGCTTTCTGAACTGTGTCTAATTTTCATAACTTGCACCATTTTCCTCATGGAAGCAATAACTAGAAAATAATGCACACCTGTTCATATAAATATTCATGTGAATATTTAAACAAGTTTGTGTCCATGTTCTTTTCTCCCAGTTTTTGCCTTCTGCAAATATTCTAGTGAATAAGATCAACATTAGGAATGTTGATGAAAAGAATTTTCAAGAGGATTAGTACTTTTTTTTGTATTGTGGGGTAATTGTTTTTATAGATATTGTAATAATTTGGTCTAAGAGCAGTGGCAAGTTATATGACAAAGGTACAAGAATAGCAACACAAGTTTCATGTTTCTGAGTCCAATTAGACAAATAATTCTTGTGGTTATTTGTTGACTATTGTCTTTGGTAGCACATGAAATGAAATAAGGCAAGAGCAACTATACATAAGAAGACTTTATGTGTAAAGTTGAATTCCCAGAGCAAATGCTCAGTTATCAGTAGCCATTCTGAACACACCACTATGCCTGGCCTCAGGTCCCCCTACAAGTGAAAAATGGATAAAGCTGGTTTGGGAGTTTGGTGTAACGTCTCTTTGTTGTTGTTTTTTGTTTGGTTTTTTTTTTTTCTTCTAGACAAGGCCAATATAGCTTCGCAATGAACCTGGCATCGCTAAGGAATTGAGTTTTCCTGACTTGACCAGCAGGTGAGTTCTGTGTTAGCACTGACCTCATGGTATTCATTCTGAATGCCACAAAGAGTTGCATTATACAGCTCAATTATGATATATTCAGTACCACTTTACGTTTCTTCCCTCCTTATTTTGGACTGAGTTTGGTTGGCGGGTGATTCTGGTTTTTAAATGGAAAATGGCTGTATGATTTTTCTGTCTTTCACCATATCTAAAACTATTGGGTCCCACAGTACACTTTACTATTGGAGTAAGCAGCTTAGTGGGGCTGCAGCATAGGCTCTGCAGGCTTGGTGGCAGCTGGCCCAAATTAGAGAAACCCCACTGTACCCTGACCTACGCTGCAGAGATCAATACACAGCCTCCCTTGTCTAGAAACGTCTAAAAAGCCAACAGTCACCTTTCCTCTGCTGTTCTTAATCATAAATGGTGAAGATTTGGGCCAAATTCTTTCACAAATTCCTTTTCCACTAGTGCCATGCCAGGTCATTTCACTTCAGATTAACTGGTGTAGACTTTAATATTTTACTACAGAAGAGTTTGCAGAGTATAAACATTGATGCATTCATTAATAGAAATCATAATACAATGCAAATACAATTAGTTAAAAACCAATTTATGTTTAACGACATAGCAGTTATCAAAGCTCAATTACTCTCATTAGAATTTTATTCAGTAAGGCACATTTTATTCAGTAAGTGTTCACTCAGCACTTTACAGGATGAGTCCCAAAGGCTAACAGTGATTTAGGGTTTTTTAAAAGTGAGTTTCTTATTCATAGATCCTCAGAAAAGAAATGAGATGCTATTTATCTGCCTTTTAATAAAGTACCTCAATAATTTTTGCAAAATTCCTCCATTATAGCAGTCTGTGAAATTAACTGACTCATGGTTATCTCATGTATTGGTAATATGCTGCTTCCATCCCTCTTCAGTCAGCAAGTTGTTTCTTGCTACAAACAAGTTTGCAGCTTTTTACTGTATTTGGAGCCACTGACGTAGTATTAAAGTACATAAAACTTACTAAGTAATTTATTCTGTGTGAGATTTTTTTCTTTACTGAATGCAAGTGGAACAGTAACAACTCAATTTATTGTAATAAAATCTGTGATCAGCTTCACCTTCGTCCTTGTTAAAGTTATGGCTTTTAAGGGGATTAGCTCCATTTCTAAATACATGAAAGACAAGAAGGTGACTGAGAGCAACCAGCAGGGATTTAGAAAGGGCAAATCATGCCTGATCAACCTCAGTGCTCTCTCTCAGATGAGGTTACCAGCCCTGTCGAGAAGGGGGAGGACAGTGCATGTTGCATAACTTAAAGCTTTGTCCCAGTATGGCAAAATCATGAGATACGGCTGGGATAAATAGTCAGGGTGGGGGAAAAACTGGCTGGAGTGCTGGGATCAAAGTATTCTGACCAGTGGTGTTAAGTCCAGCTGTCAGCCAGTAGCTAGTGGTGTCCCTCAGGAATTAGCAGTGGGACCAATGTCATTTAGCGTCTTCAATAATGACCTGGAGAATGGGATGGAGTACACACTCAGCAAGTATATGCATGACACTAAACTGGGGGGAACAGTGAATACACTGGAGGAAAGGGCTGCTCTTCAGAGAGACCAGAGAGACTGGACAGATGGGAGAAATGGGTTGAGCAGAAGTTCATGAAATTCAATAAGAGACAGTGTGAGGTCTTGCATCTGTGAAGGAATCTCATACAGCAATGCAAGCTGCAAAGATGCTGCTCTGCAGAAAAGTGGTTAAATATTGCAACAGGTTTCCCACCAAGGTTACACAATGTCTGTCCTCTGAGGTGTTCAAGACTGGGTTGAACATTGACCTGAGAAACTTCATCTATTGAGACCTGTTTTGAGCATGTGGTTGAACTAGATGTCCTCTGAAGGTCCCTTCCACCCTAAATTTTGATTCTATGACTATATATTGCTTACTGTATAGTGGACCTTGTATGCATGAAGACTTTGAAGAACACAGCATTTTTAAAATTTAGGTAATTATTACACACAGATCTATAGGTGTCTACTGCAATGTCATTTTATTTTTTTTTTCTGTGAGTTAGCAAATTCTTCCCACTCTGAAAAAGGACTGCTTCACTGATTTCAGCCCCAGGGTAGTGGCACAAACATATTTTATAACTTCTCTAATGCCCACTAAAACACTGATTACTATGTTTGTGCAACTTCTAGGAGATAAAAAGACAGCATAACCTTAACCGTATGAGAAGTATGTGAAAGCTAAAAAAAAAAAAAAAAAAAAAAGCTCTAAAAACCACAGTCCTTAAAAATGGGCTTCTCATTTTTAAAGAATATGTGCTATAATAATGTAGAGATCCTCCTTTGAAATAGTAAGTAATGAAATCCTGAAATCACTGACTTCATGACAAGGGCTGCTACTATGACCCTCCATGTGTTATTATGTACCACAATATAGAATTAAAGGTCATCTTGAAACAAGTGACCTGTAGCAAATTTTTCACTGTTTGTTTTTTTTTTTTATCTGGGCATATTGGATCCCCATTTGCAGTGGTTTTTAAAACTCACTTGTGAATATTTTAAATTGATACTGAACAACCTTTCTAACACTACCAACATGTACTTCCCTTCCATGTGATATATAAACATGATCTGTTTATATAGGTGTATCTTCAGTCCAACCTGGGAAAGTTGGTGTTTTTTCCTTACAGAAGGATAATGGATTTAAAGTTAATGACAACTGGCAGCCAAAAGTCCTGTGGGATAGTTCTGGCAGCCAGGGATTACTGAGTCATGGGAATGTTCTGGCCACACGCCTGCTTTATCAGAAACGCCATCTCCAGCTGTAGGAGCACAGCGACACAAAAAAAAAGGGAGAGAACCTAAAACTGTGCCCACAGAATCCACATATTCGAGGAAAAATAATAAAAGCATTCAAATCAGTGTACCATGAAAAAGGGAGCTGACTGATGGGATTACAAGCTCTGCATTACTAGAAACATAAAGTCAGTTACAAAAATTTTAGGAACTGAAGTCAAGGCTTCTAACTTTTTCCTATAAACTATTAAAGAATTTATTTTACATAACACCTGTACAAAGTTGTTAAATAACAATCACTGGTCTCAGTCTTCTCAGCTAGCTAATGTGCCTGGATTGCTTATTTTACTGGTATTATAGGCATTTTCTGTAATGAGAAGAGTCAGTGGAAAATGTAGAAGAGGAAAGCTGTCTTAAAATTGATGGGTTTAGTAACAAGAACTTTAGGAACACTGCAAAAGATAGTCTTGTATTCACATGACAGGCACATGCTGCTAAGAGGACTTCCAGCTTGTCAGAAAGCAGACACAGAAGTGTAGTGGCAGTGCCTAGCTGGCTACAATGCCCGTTTTTCTTCCACAGAGTTTGTAGTAGTGAGCATGGTGAGACTGTCTCAGCATAATCTGTAAAACATGCTTTCTGCAGTCCTACAGTGGGGCAATTTTCTCATGGATAAATCTGAGTCTTTAAGAGCTTTTCTATGTAAAGTTGATTCCTTTCTTTCTATCTAAAAAGGTTGGAGCAAAAGAATCTTCTGCTGGACAAAGCAAAAAACAGCATTTTTACAATCAGCGTTGAAAAATGGGGGAGACAGTTTTATACAGCAACACTAAAAGATAACAAAGAGCCTATTAGCAGCAAGAAGTGCCTTATTTTAAAATATATATGTAGTTCCAAAGTGCCCTTCCTTTGCTTCACTTTCCAGTTTGAAAAGTCTTTTCTAAAATGGCATGTTTTGACCATGGATTGGTAACTTCTCTGAAATCTAGTTAAGTTCATCTTTTGAAGGTCTAAGTAGGATTACGGTTATATTATTACGGTTATATTAATTTATACATAAATACATAGGTGTGTGTACGCACATCATTATAGTACAATATTTAGTGATTTAATATATTTTATACGACTAATACAAATAGTATCAAGTAACTACATATATATAGAAAAAGAGTATAATATTCAAGAACTTTTCTTTTGAGACAAGCAGGTTTAATTCTTTCATACCAATACATAAAATGTTGAAGGAAAATGATACCTAACTACATTTCAAGGTCACTGAATGTATTCTTGTTTCCACTCTTATTGTCACTGCTGGTGGCAACAGATCTTAATTGCAGGCAGCTTTTCCAAAGCTGCAAATGCAGCATGTTTGTAATTTTGCTTTTGTCAAGCCACTGCATCTTGTAGCCTGACTATGTGCAGAACAAAGAAACTTTTCCGTTCTCCAGGTCTTGAATTAGTCTGAATCCTGGCATAAGTTATGAATGTCTTATCAGGCTTCCTCTAATCCATCAGAGAATTGCATTTAATGTTCTGCTATTAAACTGCTCAATTTATTAAAATCAATATCTTTATGAAATTTGCCATTAGAAAAGCTTTATGGAAAGAAGATACTCTCTCACCAGTATGTTCCATGGTGATGATAGCAATGCTGTGAATGATGGTATAAACATAAATTCAAAAGTTACCAGCATTTATAAAAATGCCATTAGAAGGGCTTGCCTGACAGGAAAAAAAGAGAGGAAAGGAACCTATTGCTTTTATTTAGAAAACATCATTCTGTAAAATGTTATAATGGAAAGGCTGAATGTCTGCTTTCCACAGTGCAGTCATTGAGATGCTGAGTTCCTTCCAGGGTTGCCTGATTGCCTGCATAGACTGAAAAAAAAGACAAAAATAATCAAAAAGACCATGTTTGCATCTTCTAAGATAAAAGGAAGCAAGGCAAACAGTTCTTTTACCCATGTGTGCTACAGTAAGGGGACCATTTACTTATTTTCAATGTGTTCTGCGAAAGCTTTTGATGATGGGCAAAGCATTGTCACACTGGAGCATACAGTCCTCATAGTCATTTCTCAGGCTTCCATTACCATTACTGGTATGCTGTTGGCCATAAATGAAAGGTCATTGGCCATGGAAGAAAAATCACTTTGTTTCCCATTTATTCTTTTATGCCTTTTGGATTGACACTTCATTTCTATTGACCACTGTTTTGACAATTGTTAATGGGTTTCAGTTAGAAAAACAAGGTCATTTGGGGGTTTTATAACACAACCCTTCCCATACCAGCCTCACATTGCTCCTAGGAGACTCAAGAAAACCATGGCAGAGCAGACAGTTTATGCATATACTGGGAATTATTTATACTGACATCTTTTCAAGTCCATCTCAGAAAAGTTAGGGAGGAGGGGGAGGGGGAAAGAAATCAGCACAAGCCTCACATTTCTCTTGTTTTTCCCTCATGTTGTCAAGGAAAGAAACTATTTCATCAAAGGCATAGAATTAAAAGTTATTTAAAATCCCTGTGAGGGCAAGAAAACATGTTGCTTCATTTGGCTATGACCATCAGTCAAGTACTCCTTGTAAAATAGTGGTTCACATTACTAAAACAATGGAGAGATTAAATTTTTATTAGGTGCATTAGGCTGACAAAACAGAAAAGATGAATATAAAATGAACTGATTAAACTAAAACCTTTGATTAGCTCTTCTAGGAAGAATTACTTGCCTAGTATATTATGTCTGTATACATACCTGAAGAACACAGGATTAAAGCAATTACTTTATCACTATGTAGCTTCTGTTGGTATATTGAAATATGTGAATGGATTTGCTTTGTTTAATTCTGAGCTGTTGGGAAATTGGCAAGAAAGGAAATCAGAGGTCCTTAAAGGAATTAAGAGTCCTTAAGAAAATAGCCATTAATTTAGAGGCGCCCACTTCCTGGCTGAAATCTGATTAGCAGGCTTATTTCTCTCCTATTTCAAACTCAGAAGGACACTAAACTGTTGAAAACAAACCTTGCGTCTACAGAAGAAATGAGCTACCTGCAGCTAAAAGTGGAGAGATGCCGACAAAGAGCTTGTTCATCCCCCCAGGCTGTAGCCAGCTGCCCCAGTGTTTGTCCAGCCCCATTTTGTGAAGCCACACTGAGGACTATGTGAGGGGAACTGATCTAGCTTTAACTACATATACAGCAGGTTTTTGTTAAGTTATTTTAAAGTCATAACCAGCCCTTCAGTCTGACTCAGAAGACAGCTGTGAAGCAGCAATGCTGTTGGAATTGGTGGGAAGGAGGAGGGTGATACTCTTCAATACAGGAAAAGAAAAATGGCTAGGAGTTGAAATGAGCATGCTCTGAGCAGTGCTATTGCTGAAAACGTTGTCTAGTGACATGACAGCCACAAAGAATAGGAGGATAAAACTTGCCTGAACCACAGGTTTCCTGGGATATACCTGAAGCACGTGGGTCACCAAGGTCTTAAGAAAAATGAGCCAGGCACACAAACCATGCATAATTTTGATATTGTTACCACTCTCTCTCTTTTATATGTTAAAGAGCTACTGCGGATGATTGTAATCACAGGGCTGTAGAGAGTGTGGTGTATGACAAATATGGCAGTCATGAGATAGCTGGAGGTAGGTGGGAAAACCTTGGGGTTTGCCTGTCCAAAAGCAGTAGGACTGCAAGATGCATGAGAAGAGAGTTTAGAGGAATCTGCCGGAGACGCATGGCACCGCTCACTGCATTCTCATGGCAGGACAATGGGAACAGGGTGACTGCAAAGCCTTGTGGTCCAGAGCAAAGATGTAGTGATGCAGCAGCAGAAGCAGGGCCTGGCAGCTGGAAGGCGTACGCACACAGACGCAGGGCGGTATTAGGGCTGCTAGTCACCCCTGAACCATCACAACATGACACTCTCTTCTTATATAAGAAAATGATGTGCACAGCTAATGATTCTGTCTATCATGCCTTTAATAAAAGAGCAATAACAAAACCTGTGGGTGTACTATAAATGGAAGACATACTACCCCCTCATAGTCCTCAACAAAATCTACACAAAAAGCAAAGTTCTGCTTGGCTTAGCTGGAGGAGAAGCACTAGTGCCTCAGAATGTGAGTTAGATGGCATTCTTAAAACCAACCTAAACATGTTCTTTTTACTCCAGAAGTCTTGTTTTCTACTTCCAGCTCAACTTCTCTCCTAATTTGACCTACTTCATACTGAATAGTTTTTTGGTGTGGGCATCACTGGCACCTACTGAACAGGTACCTGCATACTCCCATGTTAATCAGCAACAGTTCCCCTATGAACTGTTGGCCAAATTAAGTGCTTATTTATTTAAAAGCACTGGACAGAAATGTAAGAGCTTTGGGTGGAGACATTCAGCCTGTGGATTATTCTCACCATTGCCATATAATATGGACTTGAACACGCCAAAATATTTTTGGTTACATTGCCTCATAAAGTTAACTTACAACAATGTTCTGCTGAAGTGTTAGTAATCTATGGAGCGTTTTGTTTTTGTTTTTTTTTAAAGCTGTGAAGTAGAGGATCTTTTAGCTAATCTTAAGAGTTGTATGTCTGAGGTTCATTTGATGATTATTTTTTTTAGATATGGACTTGTTATATACTTTGTGAAGAGCCTCTCAATCATTTGAGAAGTATTTGTGCCTCTTCACTTTTACAATTCTTCCAATATTTCTTATTGAAAACACTGCCATGACCACTGCAGATAGAAACAATTAATTTTTAGTTTACAAAATTTTAGTAAACAATTAATTTATAGTAATTTCACTGATGTAGTAAACTATAGCCATAAATTTGTTCAGAAAATACCTTAAATTGCTTATTTGATGTTCCATGTAGGTAATTATCATGCTATTTAAAAGTGGTATAAAAAATGTTTTGGAAATATTTTTAAATCCACAAATCATTCATGAAATGCAATTATTCCCTTCTTTTACCTCATTTCTTTATACAATACATTATATTTTAGGTATATGTTGGAATAATAGGTTATTTGTTGTATTTATTAGTGTTTACAAAATCAGGATTGGTATAGGGCAAATGCTAAGATTTTGAGACTCGAGACACACACTTTCTAATTGTGTCTGAAACAGCCAGCATAGCTGTTGCTGTGTATGTTGCTGACTTGTCTCGTTCCCTAATAAGTTGTGTTTACAGATGTCAGAATTGTGGCCAGTAGGCTCTAGTATCTCTCCATAACTAGGACAGAAGTTTCTGATACACGAAAGAAACAGAAAGTAATGAATACTGTTTTCCTAAAGTTCACCTTCAAAACAAAGAGCTAAAAGGATCAGGTACCATATGCTACCTTGAAGAGTGCTTATGCTTTACATTTCCAAACAGTACGTGATGTACAAGAAAACTACTATTCAGGCACTTCACAGGCACAGGATTAAACACAATTCATGTTAGGAAGCAAAATAATAACAATTAGTAAATTTCCTAGATGGGAGCAACCCAGACGAGGAGGTCATTCCTCAAGGGAATGGGGAGAAGAGAAGAAAAAATTGTGGGTACGTGATACAAAGGTAACAAAAGTTACGTTGCACTGTGTGGCTGGTGTGTAATTTTGGATACTTGCCCAAAATTGGCATTGGCTGTAATCCACTTTTTTAAAGCTTGAAGCAGCATTGTGGGATTGCAAAGTTATTTAATATTTAATTCAGACAGCAGGAGAGAAGACTAAAGGCAAGAGAGACTGTAAATAAAAAATAAATTACACCTATCAATATAATCTCAGAAATTCCACATACAGCTTTTTCTGTGAATTCACTGCACATTCATCCTATGCCCTGAAAAAGTCAAAAAGCCATTTCACTAGATATTTAGAAAGTACTTGGAGTCTACGGTGTTTTTACATGATATATTACACTGACCAGAGAATATGCTTTAAAGGAAAGAAAATTACAAGAGTCTAGAAAATGTATTTTTAGTTTTGTCTAATATTGAGGACTTGGGTAATTTTGTATTTTTTCATTGTAGTTGTATGGAATGGAAGAGAGAAGGATTAGCATTGTCCTTTGAGGAGGCTCTTTGATTATTTTTGCATAGAAAGGACTATTGCTTGTGCTACTCGTTTTCCCAAAGTGTTAGAAAAAATGGAAAACAGAAAATGGAAATAGTAATCTTCTATGTCTTTTTCTTACTATGAGAGCAGGATCTTAGGAAACTGTAAAATAGTCATATAATTAAATTTCAGAAACACCTGACCATGCCAGGGCCCACAAACTAAAGTACTTCAACAAACAGTTTAAACCTAAAACCAAAATCTATTATTTAAATGTTCAGTGAACTTCCAAAGTAGTCCACCAAGCGTCCTAACCAAACAACAAGGCTCTTGTTCATTGGTAATGCGAAAGGAAGTTTCTGACACTTGCATAAGACTTAGTGTGATAATATTTAGTCATGTTGGATAATAACCTTTTCCACAAGTAACATTCAGCAGTATGATACCAAAACCCTTACAAAATTTTATGTTATTAACAGAGAGTAGTTTATTTGGCAAAGCTGACAGGTGCTTATAGTAACTTGTATCTAGTTATTAGTCCCTATGCTGCATGAAAGTAAACTTAATGACTTGCAAAAAATGAAAAGCAAGAACAGCCAGAAGTAGTCCTATTTATTCACTCCTTTCTAACGGTTTGTTTCTGTAAGAGTCTGCTTTACTTTGTTCATCTTCCATTAATCTTTATTTATCTTGGTAAATAAATGAACAGTATAGTCCCCCATATTTAAATGTCAGAGGCAAGGCAGATTTTAAATCACTTCCTATAGCAAAAAAGGTCACACAGACTTTAAAGTTTGACATAATTGAGAGTATCTGACAGAACTATTGAATAATTATTTTTTTCACACATGTATACTAATAGCTTGAAGCAACAGTGAACAATTGTCTGTATGGGTTTAGTGATTTTGTGATTGGCCTTCTGACAGAAGGCTATCCTAAGGGGCTTCCGTGTTTAAGACACATTTTTCAGTGACAAGGATAATTGATGTTACCACTAGGTATTTTCAGTATTTGCTCTGTATTTCATGGAGAAATGAATCTGAATTTCTCATCTAAAAAATGTTAGTTTTGTCATCTGTATTTTTAAGTTAACTTGTAGCAGATTGTTCAACAAAGCAGGTGTAAGCAGTTATAAGTGTAGTTCTGGTTTTGGTTACTAGCACTTCTAATGCTATTTAGTAATGCCATCATTTTACATAACAAAATAAACTGCACCCTGCTGAAATAAACCAATTTTTTTTTTCTAAACAAAGGTCACCTTTCTATCTGTAAATATATTAAAATGCCCAGGAAAGATAGCAGACTACAGTTCTCTGTACTGGTATCATCAGACACTAAACAGCAACACAACCTTCTCTCCTGTTCACAGTCTTCACTATATACCCCTGCAGGTATGAAAGGATACATTTAAAAGCTATAGCAATTACTTTGTAAAGTGAACTGTGCACAAGAAGGTTGGTGAAAGTAACTGTAAAAGCAGGAGAGGGATCCTATTGCAGAAGCAGAGGACTGACCGGGGACTGGCCTTTAGAAATCACTGCTGTTTGCATTCTGCCCTCCTCTCTGAAAACCCTTCACAATACCGCATGAATTATGACAGTGATGTGGGCAGAAAGTATATATTATATTAGTTCCCTTTATTTAGGAAGCTGGAAATTATCTGACTCAAGACAGCTGCCTTGACTGCTTGGACTTTAATAGATTCCCTGATCAAGTGGAAAGCTGCAAAGAAAATGAGAATCAGTAACCTGCAGTGGTGCAAGGAGATGTCAGTTGCATATAAGGGATGTGCACAGATAATGTTTTTACAGCACTGTCTGTCTCAGACTTGATCAAAAGCTGCTAATCTTAATACACCTCTTTTCCTTGACTTCAATGAGCTTTGGATTGGGCCCTTTGAGAGCAGATATAAGCTAAAAATATTGCAGTGCCAAGACTGTGTAAAGTCAGTAGAGAAATATGATCAAATTTATCATTATAACACTCAGCAGTTTGTAAACTCATTAACATTTGCAGAGAACATGCTGTTTTACCTGTGACCTATAAATTCTGGAAAGCTCAGGAGAATTGCCACTTTCAGAAAAGTTGGTGGCAAAGATATTTTGGGGGAAGTATGATGAAGCCAAGTGGCATAGTTTAATTGAAGTTGCTATTGTTATAAAAGCTTCATGGGATGCAAATGACAAGTCACTATGCATCTAAACTATTACAGAGATTGCACAGAGTGGGATTAAAGTTTATGAAATCATACAGGAAAGTGGGATTCGGGTTAGCAAGATATTGCCCATGAATTAAAACATGTTTCATACAGTAGGGATCATTTATGACAATAAGAGGATGGATGATACTAATGCCCCCCATTCCAGTTATGCTAAATGTTGTTTCAAACCTGCATGAATTGAGGGCAAAAAGTATAAATTCTAGGTTAGTTCAGTAATATCAGCTGCACACAAGGATCACATACACATACTAGAAAGAATATTGAAGGACCAGAAAAAAGATATAACAGGCATGAAAAGATCTACAGGCTGAATAGAGAATTGTGAATCTTCAGCTGTGGCAGAATGCATTGGAGACTCAGCAGCCATTGTCTCATGAGAAGGAACATACATACCGCCTGAAATCTTTTTATATGAAAAAAGCCTTTCCGTTAAGAAATTTTTTACAACTGTATGGTTTTGCCAATCTGTCAAGTGTTAAAAAAATATAAAATTAAAGATTGTTGCAGCTTTTGTTGAGTCATAAATTCATAGCACTGTGTATGTAGTATTTAGAGCTCGTTGTCATTAAGGACTGTCCATAACTAAAGGAAAAGCTGAAAAGAGTCTTTTGTATTTCCACAATTTACATCCTAATTCTGTATTTTCTTCAGTCACAATGTGTTTTACAGCAGTCTTAAAGCTATGCCAGCCATCCTGGCTCCTAGCAAGTTAAAAGCGCTTCCTAGGGTTGCTGTTACAATGACAACTTCAGTGATGCCTTGTTCTTCCTTGTAAAGGGGCTGCAACCCCTGGTGCTTGTTATGGTTCCTAAAAAGGACAGTGCATCTCTAGTTATTTAAGGGAACTTCTGGCCAGCTGCACCAGTTCCTGGCCCTTCTCACCCCAGGCCATGCAGCTGGGTGGGAAGGGGCCTGACAGTCATTTCCATAGTTTGTGTATGGTATATTACAACAAAACTGTTGGTGTCCTGGCCAAGATCAAGCTAGAGTATTATGGATCAAAGTAAGACTGACATATAGAGGAGCTGTGGAACCTACATATAACTGTGGTTTGCTGCAGAGGTTATATCAATGTGGTTTCTGAAGTACATTATTTATGCAGGCAAAATCCAAAACCAAGACACCCCAAATTAATACCAATAATAATTGTGCCATACCAAAATACCACATATTCACTGCTTGTTTGTGTTATGCTGTGTATATGCTACATTTTCTATAGACAAACTACCAGTATTAAGGAATCATTTCAACATCTTTAAAAAAATTAATTAGAGCTGTGATCCATCCTGCATGTCATTTATTACAAGTCTATCATCCAGGAATCAAGAGTAACTATATATAAAACTCTACAACATTTATTTTACTCTCAAGAGACAGGGTATTTATCTGTTTATATCAGGTTGGCAAGTGCTGTTAGGAAAAGATCAAAGTTTAGGAATATCAGAATAGATCTCATAGAATAATTTGGCAAAAAGCATGGGAGTTGTTCAGTCATTCACAGATATTCAGGAAATTAACTGCTGTCCTGAATCGCAATGCCATATAAGCAATAGGAATTTACTTGTGAGCGTATCTTTATCTATAGAATGAAAAATAAAATAGCTTTGAAAATATAGCCCTCTGTCTCTTAATTCAGCCTTTGGTTTTGCTGTTGAAACTTCCAAATGTGCTGCTGGGGGAGGGGAGAAACAGGACTTTCTGGTGTAGACATTTGTCCAGTAGGAACTAGATGGAACTGCCAGCTTATTACACATGGACCATTGAACACCAAGCAAACACTACTCTCTCCCTCCTGCACATTTGCAGTGTCTGTGGATTTCCTCATATAGTTACTTATCCTATTAGCTTAAGAGAAAAGCTCTAATTGCATTCACATGAAAACAAAATCTTCAGTATATGCTCTTTCCATTAGTATTCTCCTTTTTCCTACTATCAGTTAGGGTTTAACAGAACTCTCAGGATTATAGGTATATTTTACACTTCTGGTTTGTATTATTACATGGTACCAAAGAAAGTAAAGAAAAAATTAAACAAGCATTGATTATTTTTTTGAAAAAAATGTCACTAAAATATTACCCCTCGGTACAGAAGGATAGCAGTAGTCTGGCTTCACAGCTCACATTCTGACTATAGGAGCTGCTGGGTAAAATTATAGGACTTGCATTATACAGGGGTGTCTGTATAAATCACATATCTACTAGAAGTCATTTCTTCTTTAAAAGCTATGAATCCACACAGTCCATGCAGCTAAGAGGTGGTCCAAGGCAGAGGCTGGCCAATGTGAGTCTGTTGCTGTGGACCACATTTTGCTCATTTGCTTTTCCTTTTTTTTTTTTCTCCCACAGTGAGGGAACTTCAATACCACTGTGATTGCTTTAGCCCGAAGCATGTTGTAACAACAGTGAGAGAGAAAAGAAAGCAGAGGCACTCCACCTTGCCAGATAGCCCAGTTAGTCTGTCACAGAATTAGTTCCCCAAGTAATGATTCCACTCAAAACTCAATCAATAAAGCTAACATGCTTCTCTTTAAAAGACCTTTATGTTTCTTCTGTAAGACCAAATGTGTTCATAAATTAAACATTTGCTAATAAACACTCTCACCTCTGTTTTTAGCAAGTCTGTCTCCTAAAGAGAACAGGTTACTGACACTGTAAAGAAACTGGCAAACTTGTTTCTTTCCAGATTATTTAATGTTCAAAGAATTAAAAATCTAGTGACAGATAGTTTAGGCTGCAAACTTACAAATGGACCACCGTTATCCTCACTATGGCTGTATTTAAACTGGGGATCCAGATGTGATGAGCTCCACATTCTATTTAATCACCATCCAGTCCCTTAAGGCTTTTTTTTTTTCACGACAGTATGTTTTTGTCAATGCCTACATCCACTTCAATAGAAGTTTTTTTCATATATACAGATTTTTGAACCATCATTGCTAACTAAGATAATTTCTGTAGTGAATTGCATAAAAATTAATAAATTAGCCTGGACAGCCATTTTACATTTTTAAATATTTTAATACTCTTATTTGAAGCATTATAGATGTTAGAAAACCTAGGGTTCTCCCATTCTCCCCCCCACAATGAGCTCCTGATTAGTACCAACTCTTAATTTTTTCCAAGTGTTGATTTTAGTAACTGTGTTAACCTGGAGTTGCAGGAAAACTGCAAAGTGTTCTCTAGTCAGCTCCTGTGATCCTGGCAGACTGCCAGGATGTTTGTGACCTCTAGAAATCCTTAAGGTTTTGATCAGCATTTCCTTATCCCCAATACTCTGTTGTTTCTGTTTTAAATTACATCTCAATGTACTCAGGGTAGGTAATAATGTTAATGTAAGCAATACAACAGATTGTTACAAGCATCCTTGGATTATGAGATGGGAATATCTTGATTATGTAAACAATGATAGTGTTTATTGTATTATATTTCTGAAATTATTATAGTATTATACTGATACAAATTATACTGTCACATCTGAAGCCTAAAACATAGTGTGTGGAATTCAAAGACAATGAAAGACAATACTTGACTTCCCAGCTTTTGTATAAGGATAATAATGCTATTGTATATTTCACCTTATTTTGCACTAATTTCTAAGATCGAAAGATACAAAATTCTTGATTTTTCTGTGCCTGTAATAGTTACCATAATTATAAGGCATTGTAAATAATGGGTGAAAAGATCACACTGCTGCTGCTAAAATACATTAATTTGCTTTAAAATGTGCAATTAATTAGTTCAGGGAATCTTGAAATAGTAACTACAGATAATGTTAGAAAATGCATCTCAGAAGGCATTTTTTTGTTTATATATTTTTGTAAAGGTGTATTAATAACAAACAGGTTCTTCCCTTGCTAATAGTTAAAGGTGAGGCAATAGCAAAGTGAGGATTGCTGAGGAAATGTATGTTACTGTGTATACTGTGGCAACTTACACATACTTTGTACATAAGTGGCCTAAATTCAGAAATTTGAGGGAGAGAGAAATGTCATATTCCATCATAGGACATACATAGAGTTTCAGTACGCTGAAGTGATAAGAATGTTAAAGTATGTAAGAAGACAATGATTTGTTTAAAAAAAAACCAAAAACATTTGTTACTTTAAGCCGAGTAGCACAACTTCAAGCTTTTAAAAATTCATAACATTTTTTTCAGCTAGAATTGGTGTTGAAATGGAGACAAACGTATGCTGTCTTTTCCCGTATCACCTTTATGGATCCTTATGCTGCAATGACATTTTAATGGTGAGTTGTTTTCTTCCATGCATTTGTGTTTTCATTGATTTTTTAATTAATGATGATCGTTAAACAAATACTTTTTTTCTATAAGTTACAGAGTGTGCCATAAATTTACATATTGGTGATTGCTTCCACAAACCAATGGCAGGTATTAGCTTTTTCATTTCATTCTCTTCTGGCAGTATTTTTCTAGAATACTTGCCTTGTCACTAACTGTGGCATATCTTCATTACAACTGTCAGGCACAGAAAAGCAGAATCACAAACACACGAAGGCAAGAAAAGCTTTGATGGGCAAGAAAGAGATCAAGTGAGAGAGAGATTGAGCTGAAGCAATGGTATCATCCACTAGATACTCCTCAGGATGCAAAGAATGAGACTTTGCCTGGCCTGCTTTTGAGTCACACCTGGGTGAATCACTAAGTTATTACTATTATTGTAAAATTAATTTGGTTTTCAGGCTCTTTTTTTCTTACTCTCTTTCTGATATTATTTATCTGTGGCTTAAAAAGAAAAATATAATATGGTTATCATTCAAATATCTACCAAATTACTTAAATTGATACATTGTCAAATGGTCAGTCCAGGTAAATTTACCCGTGGGGGTAACATCTGTTCTGCAGACACAGCACTCTGTTCCGAAAGTTCAGTGAGCTATGTAAGCAGCTCCAGGTATTACACACTACCTAGCTCTGAAATCTTGAATCCTTTTTTAAAAAAAGACTCTCTGGAGCATTTTAAATCGAACCCGTTCGCTCTGTGTGCTTTCTGACATCCTCCTTGTGAAGTGAGGCTCTTCATTGTCATCTTCCTTTAACAGCTTCTCTCATCCCATATGTTCAATACATTCACTTTGAGCAAGTTACCTTTTCATCTGGCATTTCTTTATGCTGAGGCTATGCTGATCCTCATTCGTGAATTGTATCTGCTAGGCTTGCTGATACTGTATACGGTAGTTTGCCAAACCTACTTTGCTCTGACTGGTAGTGATAGCACTGGATACTATTTCAGACAGCTGTGGCAGCAGCAGTCTATGCTATCCAGTTGTAGGTATCTAACCATAAATATGATAATGTATTGATGGACCACAGCCAGCCCTGCACTGGCTTCTGCAACACCTTTCTGCGATACAAAGCACAAAGATAATCTGATGCTCAGAGGCACTCAGTTTGCATGCAGTCGGGCTGAAAAAAAACTCAGGTTTGTTTTCTATGGACATAGCTCCAGCTGTAAGGCCTCACCATTTTTTATACGGAAGGGTTGTCAGGAACTGTTTCAACACAAAAGGAAGCATGTACCTGTTTTAGTCCTGTGTACAATGTAAAAAAGCCATGTTTTAATCAGAGGAAAGCTGGTGAGAATGACAGTTAGGAGCTGTCAACTGATATCAAACCCACAAGACAGAGCAAAAGCAAGTAGCTGCAAACCACTTGCAATTATCCCCCATAGGTCACAACTAGTGAAGTCTGTGGCTGCAAGTTACTATGAGAATATTTCAAAAGGATTCTTCAGATAAGAGTATTGATCATGACATACTGACTGCCAGGATGCAGTCATGCCTGTGATGTTGGACTATGACATGCATGTGTTCCGGTTTTAACTTACTGGGATGATAATTAAGATAAAATTATTCCTCTTCTGTTAATTTCTTCAAAGCTGAAAAGACTTGTCAGTAACTGTACGAGAAGAATATTCTTAAAGTTACTAACTTATGCTCACCAGCTTCCAGAGTGCACTGATCTCAGACTCTCTATAGGTTACAGGTATATGGGGAAAGGAAAGCCACCACTACATAGATAGGTTTCACATGGGGAAATATGCACTTAGGACTTCTCCCTTTGTAATCTGCTAGTTAGCCTCAGATTGCTTAATACTAGTGACTTTCCATCCTTGAAGCTGTGCAATATCTTCTTTCCCAAGAGTGTTGCAAGCCATAAAGGAGGATTAAAGCTGCCTTTGAACTGCTTTAACTATTGTGTGGATTTTCCACTTGGAAGCTTCCAGCATACGCTTAATATCATGTAAAGTAGACATAAGAATAATTAGCAATTAATAAACCATCTACCAAGTTTTGAGCTTGTATTTTCCTCTATGATCTGATCTTCTGACACATCCCAACCCCCTTCAGACTTTCCTACACAATTAATTTAGACAATACAGACCAGGCATCATCCTGTTAGATAACTTCTTTGATCCACAGGGAAGAGGATGTGCCATAAATTATCCTTCTTTTTTTGTTTTCCTGGTATTCCCATCCTTTGCTGGCTAGATTTCCCTGTTTGATGATTACAGACTCTCAGAGCAGCATCTCAATACTTACTTAATTTATGGATCCAAATTTCGTGCTAACAATGACCTGTAGCATTGTATTGCACTCAGTAAATAATTCTAGATTTATTGTTCTTAAAAGAGAACAAGGCTAATGTAATTTTTTTTTCCAGCTACCTGTTACTCCCTCTAGTAACTTTTAACCCATTTGCCCTTTCTGGTGTTATTGAGATCTCAAGGATGAGATGTTTCTACAGCTGTTAGGCAAAGAAATGACTGAATGGAGACAAAAGACAGAAGTACAAACCCTACAGCTGTTTGTTTGGTTTGTTCTGTTTGCTGATCAGTCAGTGTATGTATACTAGAATAGATAACTCTGAAAAAGCCAGAGATATTCTTTGTCCAGGCAAATCAAGAAACAATAGGAACCCGAGATACCGTGTGTGAGCTATTGAGATGCAGAGGGATTGGAGTGGAGATGGACAATCTTTCCTCTTCCTGATGAACAGATAGGAGAGATGGTAAAGACAAAAGGGGAGATCTAGTGTTATTCCAGTGGACAATTTCAGCAGAGTAAAGCACTAAGTTACAGAGACCAGATTTTCATGGACAACTTGTCTTCCTTTCTAAAAATGTTTGGGTGATTTTGATGCTTTTGAAATCTGGAAATCTTTTCCTATGCATAGACCAGATAGGTGATTCATGCTTTGCAGCCTAACTCCAGCTCTTTGTCTCTGGTTCCAGAGACATCTTCAACTATGTCTCTGTATTTGTAGAAATGGTGGGAACGGTGTCACCTAGGAAATAAGGTGTAGCTTGCAAATAAATATTTCAAAACAGATTTTCACAAGTAAATGTTAATGGCTCTAAAATGCTAGATTATGACAATGCAAGATCATTGATTATAACCTATATCATTTGTATGCGCTTGAAAGGAATCCTGCAGCACTGGTGTTTTTTTCTCTTATTTGCTTCCTCTGAGAGGAAAGAAGCCTAATCTATTTGCATATAGTTATTTCAACCTCTCTATAAGAGGTGTAGGATCACAGTCAGAAAAAGAATCAGTGAGTTAGGTAATTCTTAGATGGACACATTAAATTATTAATATAATGAACAAGTCAAAGAAAGAGCTACTTTAATAATATGAATTGTATTTTATATACTTATACTCTGTTTTATACTTATATCTGCTAAGATTTGGACAACTTCAAGGAAGCATAAATAATTTTAATTTTAATAATCTTCAAGATTTAAAATTTTCTGGTAATTGTTACTGCTTTTGCTACAAACATTTTTACCCAGGCTTAGCCTCTGGCCTCTGTATCATCACAATTGTACCTTTGCATGGTTAAGGAATAATGTACTGGGCTCCCAAGGTAAAATTTTAGTTTACTGACTTCAATGCAAGAACTTGCAGACACTAGATAAACTCCAGACACATACTAGAGAATAAAGAGATGGCTGTTCTAAGTTAATTTTGCTCATTATAACTCTTAAAAGAGATCTTTATTCTAGTTAAATATCTATGCAAAAACCTTCTGCAAATGTCTTATCCTACAGAGTACATGCTTTTTTTCCAGTTTTCTGTGGTTTCTTGCAGATCTTTGCTGGGGCCAGTTGTTTCTGAGAGAAACTATCCCTTTTCACAGACCTCTTTTCTTAAGTGGAGGCCCTTAAGCAAGGAGGAAAAGCAGGAACCAAAGAAAATTGAAGTGTTAAAATGCTGGGAAAGAAGTAATCAATCATAAATGTAAATGATTTTGCTTTAAAAATCCTTATAGAAGTTCATTTAACTAAGTAAAGCATTTAATCGCAATTTAACTACGGAGGTATAACTAGAAACTTGAAACTATTCTAATCGAAATGGTGGTCAGGTTTGGTTTTGACAAAGGGTGAGGAACACTTCCTCACAGTATCGCTGGCTTTTCAGAAATTAACTTTAAACTTCAAACAAGAATCTGGATTACTATGGGAGAAATGTAGTTCTCCAACCTTCCAGCTTTGGAAAAAATGAGAAATAGTTTAACCCATTATTACAAATGCAAAATATATTATTTAAACTAAAGTTAGTCATTCGATGAGGTAGAGCAAAGCTTTTAGGAAAAAAATGCATTCCTAATTCTTAGCCCAGCCCCCAGCAGGAATTGCTGAGAGCACATTGCACAGCAACTACTTTTGGTCCTCTGATGTATAAAAGAAAGAGCAAAAATATATAAGCTACCATCAGCTTCCTTAGTTTAACTCCTGGATAGGAACGATGCTGAAAGGACTACTTTTCCTTTTTGGAAGCTGTTTATAAAATACTGTCAGTAGGCCTCATTCTTTTTAACACAGGGATGCTCAAGAATTCATGTATTGATTCCCTTCCAAATGATGTAAGCATATTGTTTTACATAGGCCAGACCCACCCGGCCAGACTAGCAGACCAGTTAGCCTGTTCTTGGCCAACTACTCCCTTGCAAATGTGCTGACTTGGATCCCTCCATACTTGGAAGGACCTCAGTGAAACAACTCTCCACTGTGCTCAGTTGCTCTACTCACGTAAGGTTCCAGAGACCTTTTAGACCACTTATGTTAAGTGAAAGCTGCCACCTGCAATTCTGTTTTGTGCCAAGGTTCAGCAGTTGAGAATTCAGTATCCATACAAGCCCTCCAAGAGGCTTGTTCTGAATACTGGGGGTGACAACAGTTGTTCAACTACAGCAGCTGTGCTGCCAAAGCGGAGGGGCACGGCAGAAGAGCACAAAAGGTTCCATGTCTCCTGTGTGCCAAGGGTACGGACATTTTCTTCATTTGCAGACTCCCAAACTTTCCTGAAACCAGAATGGAAATGGGAAGTACATCTAGCTGGAAATGACTTCTAGCATCCTGGCTTCTCAAAACACTTCTCAGGAGGTTTTAATTTGGTGAATTATTTGGTAGTTTTCACTGCACTTCCCCTAACTAGCTTTTATTAGTCTTGGCAATGAACATGCATTTTTTCTTCTCCAGCACTGAATTCCCTAAGCTGTGTCGTGTCTTTTTGCGAAGCCATAAGACAAACTTCCTGCATATCCCTTGATCTCTCTCCTTATTCAAAATTAATAACAAAACCATAATTCCCCTCAGTAAGGTATGTATGAGTCCTAAGTGAGTTGTAGTGCCCCTGGGTAAAATCCTTGAGCCATTAAAGACAGTGAATGCTTTATTAACGACTTTTGACCAATCAGAATTTAATCTAATTTGCTTAAACTAGTCATTACTGTAAGTCCTGTCAAAATGCTACTTTTGTTGCAAGGCTCAGAAACTGTGCCTACCCCCACCTGTGAATTGCATCCACTACCATTTTGTAATTTATGGCTGAAGGTAGTTAAATCTTCAGTGCTCTGCTGATAAGATGAAATGTTGGTAGATATTTGCCATAGTTTTCTCTGTTGTCATATTCTTTCATATGTTGTCCAGAATGGCTGACTAAACCAACAAAAACTAGCATCATGAAACAGTATTTGTAGTCATGGAGGACCAGTTTGTTACAGGCAGCAGAAAAGACAGCAATAGGAAGCACAAGGTTTAGTATGCATGGAGAATATGTTAAGAGAAAGCAATAAAGCAGTTCAAAAGTGATAAGAAGTGATCAGATTAGCCCTGGAAAAGCAATGTCTACATGGGAAAGGTTGGAGTTTTTGTCCCAGCTAGTGCTGTAGCGTGTAAAAGGCAAACTAACACTGTGAGAACAAACTTTTCAGGATAAAAAAATGATCTGTGTTTGAGACGCTGAGTTTATTGTGGACACTTTCAGCCAAACAATCAACATTGCTAACTCCAAAAGTGTCCAAATTTTGTCATGCACACTCTTTTCTGTATGCTTGTGGGTGTGTATAAATATATATTTATCAAATGTGCATTTCCTTTAACTTGTAAGGAATGGATGGTAAAAGACAATCGGATTATTTTGGATTATGTTATAAATTCATTACGGATTCAGAAGCATAGCTATAGGCTTAAGCCTGGGTACATGAACGTGTTTTTTAGATTTATGAGCTAAAAACAAAAACATGCTACTGAAGGTTTCTTAAAAGCTATTTAAACATGGTAACTAAAACTTAAAGATTAAATTTGTTAGTATACCTAAGAAAAGATTAAAACCTGCATTGTAATGATCTGGGAATTATTAGCAATGTAGTTTTGCATCATGGTTCCAGAATTTTTTTCAACTGTTTTTTTCTATTATAAAAACCGAACAAAGCTATTTCATAAATATTAAATACACTCAGTTCCCTCCTTGACTTTACCTTATGATAATAAAACTGGAGTCAGGACTGATGTGTACATTTCAAGGAAAGTTATGATGTAAAGCAGAGAACACAGAACAAAGGTACTAAAAATCATTTGTGATTGAAACTGTAGATTGACATTCATGAAAATATCTCTCACCAAATAGCATATCACAATTGCCTCATAATACTGAGATGTGTGTTCATAAGCTTTCCAATGTATGCAGCCAACCTTGTCTACTTTATTTTGTAATCGCTGCACTGATTCTGCTTAGCAAAGTTGGTATGACTGAATAAAAAATGAAGAGGGAAATAATTTTACAAAACAATAACTTTCTGATAAGAGCATTTTAACATCTAAAAGTTGTTTTGCACAGCCAGAGCGATAAAAAATGTTTAAGATTTGTTGCCGATATATCAGTTTGTAACAGTTAATGCTTGCACATGAATGCATTAACAGAAACTAATGTAATAATGAATTGATGTTTTTATCCTTTGTGTTACAAATCTATGATTTTTAAGACAAAATATGAGGGTGGGAGTTAATGGATTGAGAGAGATGATTAAGCTTTAAGTCCACAGTTAAAAACCATATTGTTTAGGCATGGAAAAGGCAAGTGTAGTTTGCCTGTGTGATGGTGTTGGCAAACCAACAGTGAAAGCAAAAGGTATTTTTTGTTTGCCTTTCAGTGAGGTGACTCATGCCATATTAACAAAAAGGTATCTCAGTCTCTATCCTCTTCATCTTAAGGAGCTAAAATCTGGCAGCATACAATCATAAAAAGGCTGTGTTGTTGGTTTTGGATATTTTTTCCAGACATGATTCATATTAGTTTGGCATTGTTCCCTATACAAGTTTTTGACATCAAGAATCCCAGTGACATGAAAGATTGCGACAGGCATGAAGCATTGATGATTGATCTTGCTGACAGTTGGGGTTAACAGAGGGAATATTTTGCACTGGATTTTATTCAACATTGAGAATACTATTATTCAGTGTGCCTGTCCAAAGAAAAATACAATTTTAGACATTAAATTGATTAGTATATAATAGGAATAGCACCTCATTAATAAAAATTAGAAAGTAAAAGATTGCAAAGTATTAGAACAGTAGTGGATGCTTATTCTTCCAAGCATTACCTTTGTTTTCAGGTGAGTGATGACAGGACATATTAATATCTAATAACAAACACCTGTGGTACTAAATGGTTATTAAATAATTATGCTGATACTACAGAAGTAAAAGTGGAATCACAAGGGAAACATGTAACTGTTTTCCAAAGAGATACCACACTTAGATATTGACCTTTTCATCTTGCAGATGGTAAATACATTCCTGTACTATTGAGCAATATTTCAAACTGCTTTATCCTGCACCCCAATGACAGCAAAATGAGTCTTGTCCTTTATATATGCTCTTCAAGCCTGCTGTTGTGTGACTCAAAGCTGCCTATATAATAGTCTAGTACAGCAATGCTCTCTTCTGTCATGAAAATAATTTTTATTTTATTAAATAATCATTCACCCTTTTAAACTACATTATAAAGTATAAAAACATACTCTAAATAATTTTATTGCTATAATGTTAATTATTGCTGCTAAAGGATAATGTCAGTGATTAACTGTATTTCTCCCAAATACATTTTACGTTGATGAATATTTTTATTAAGATATGTCAAATTTATCTGAATTAAAAGCTGAGTAGAAGTAAATGATAGGATGCAAGGCAGTAATCTAATCTAATTGTTCTTATTGTACAATAAATGAAAAAGAGAGAAATCTTCATTGTTCAGTACTAATGGAAATGGTTATATGGAGCAGAGCTTACAAAGACCTACCCAGTATGGTTCAAAACATATCCCACTGGCTAGAATCACAGGTAGGATGCCTAACATTCTCATGGACTTTCAAATAAAATCATATATAACAAGAAATACTTTAGACTAAAGAAGAGACCCACTGAGCATACATAATGATGTTAAGTTCATAGTTTCATTTGATTATAGACCCAGGATGCAAACCCTCAGTCCTTGTTCATGCAAAATTTTGTGTTTACTATTTGCTTTAGATTTTTTTCATTTGCCAGATTAAGCCAACAGGATGATTCCAAAGGCATGGAATTAATTGTATGGTAAGATCATTGCTAGTGTTCTGACATATTACACTTGGTAAAGACTGGTGTAGTTATGAATAAAAAGCTGTTGTGTATGGCATACATTAACATTTTCAAAATCATCCTGTTTTCTAAAAAAAATTAATGGATTAAATATACGACAGTCAATGACAAATAAGGTATTCCATTTGATTTACTTTTTGTCATTCCTAAACTCAGAAGCTCCCACACTCAGGTTGCAATTAACTTCCTTGAAAATACTCATCGGTGTTTCAAGAAGTTTCATAGCATCTTGTCATAAATCAGCATCATGCATCTGAATTAAAATCTGAATGTAAATTAGAAACATTTTTTATATTAATGATCGTGAGGCTAAACACACGTTCAGAACTGATTAAACATTACTGTCTTACATTGACTGAGTTGCAAGAGAAATGCATCTTCAGACTAAGTTTATACAGGAACTTTTGTCTCCAGTATGGAAGCTTTGGAGCTCTGAAATGCATTGCTACTTCTGTAATTATATTAACAAAAGTTCTATCATCAATTTGCTAATGCTATGAAGTTCTACTGGTAGCATAATTTCAGTTGAAGTTGGTATCTAGAAATTAATTTAAAGTGGTTTAAAAAGTGGTCACAAGGTAGCTGTGACAAAGCAGCTTGCAGCTTTTAACCTCAAACATAAATTGTATTTTAAAAATACAACATTTCTTTTGACATGGCTGGTGATGGTAGTGTGGGCTTTTCCTTGGATGATTAGTTTTGTAAAGTGTGTAATTTAAATGTGGAATTTGTCCTCCTTGTATATTACAACTAAAATGCAGAAAGCAGCCCTCTCCCAGAGTTAAGTTAAGACTACTAGCTTTTAGCTTAGGAATTTAATCTGAATTATCCAATTCTTTTGAATACTGTCAAGTGGTTTCTGGATAGATCATAGAAACCTCAGTAAAATGAGCTTTTGCATACTGGCAGTGAACAATAAGGCTTTAAATGGAAACAAATTCCCAATAGTTACTGACTGCAGTCCCTTCCCTCTGTCGTAGCGCTGTAGTGTCTTGCAGACTAAGTACATCCTGCAATTAAGCTAGCTATTTTATTCTCCCTCATTCTTCACCATTTCAGAGCACTCCATCAGCAGCACTTCTTCTGTCACTGTACTGAAACTACCTTTTTCTTGGCTGAGGACTTATTAGTGTTCTCCATCTTTTCCTCATAAAACATGGAACCCTGTCTATACAGCTCAGCTGTTCTGCCTGTACTTTGTCCTTCCAAGTAAGGAGGTGAGCAGCCAATTAAAGTTTAGGAAGAACATAGTCCAATTCCTCTGGGCTAGACCTGTGCATGTAGCCAGGCCTAAAAAAAGCATTTTACCATAACCAAACAACTTAGATACCAATGAGGTCAAACACACAGTTATTTGCTCAGTCCTTCAGATTTTGCACTTCTCTGTCCGCACAAGGTTCTTGGTAGAGTCAAGGTCTCTGCCACCAGAAGCTTATTGTTACAGTAATACCTGCACATTTTCAAGGACTACCTCCTCAATGCTCTGTAATTCATTGTCCAACAGTTACTGTGTAAGTAAATTAATTATCATGTTTTATATACTTCAAGAGCTTTGCATTTCAAAGAATAGTACTTCTCTTTGCTAAAGTCGCCTAATATGGCTGTATGCTTATTTCCCACAAGCAACAGTAGGAATTACATTCAGGCAATGCAATAACAGTGAATCATCTGATATAATCATGTTTATGTATGTTAAACATAAAAATAATTAGTTTGACAAAGACCACTGCATTCAACAACAAAAAGCATATTCACTAGGGATGAAAGAAAAATTCTTGCAAATTCTAACTGCATTTTCACAGTGTCAAAACTAGTGACAGTTTCACTGGAAAACAGAGGCTGAGCTTCTATTTACAGAAATGGGGGAAAGCATGGGAATATGCAATATAGAACACTTATTCTAATATGCAAGAACTTCTTAAATGCCTACTGTAGCAACACATACACAAAGAAATAACAAAAGTTAACTTATCATAAGGCACCAGTTACAGAAATGTCTTAGCTTTGTTTTTAGCATTAGCATTTGTAGTCAGTAAGTATCCAGGACAACTGACAATCAAATACAGCAGCAAACACATTATTCTCTTGCATATAATTAAGAAGAGAAAAAGTCATTTTAATCACGTGCTGCAAATCCTTGGCCAGTATTAAAACTGATCATTTGATACAGTGCAGCACTTCCTTGAGTGGTGTGTTTGCAATTCATTTCTCTTTTTTTAATGTAAAATTTAAAATGAAGAAACAATCCATACAAGGCAAACTAACTAAAAGCTAGCATTTTTCACCTGAAAACCTCCTTAATCTGGAACTGGCTTCCCTTTAGTATTACCTTTATCTTGGGAGTCTGCATAAATGCCTTAAATATACTAGTGCAAGGCTTGTTATTAATGAGAAGAGAGTAACAGCTTTTACTGATCGTTAGGAAAAGTGACTGTGTATTGCACTAACTTAAGTATTTGTTTCACTCTGCTATCATAGATTATTAATTAGAAATAATAGCAGTAATCACTTTTCAGAAATGAGGATGTAGCTACAAAGCCTCCTAACTCCCACTGCACCAGTATTATAATCCAAACAAGTTAAATAAATTGCTTCTATCACAATAAGTAGAAAGAAGAAAAAAAAAAAAAAAAGAAAACAGAAAATACTGAACGCTATTGCTTTCCTAAGATTTATGAAAGTCGGAGATGAACAAAACTCAAATTCTGCAGGAAGGTTTGGTTTTGATTCGATGTTTTTAATATAACTTTTAAATGTCCTGGGTTTCTCTTCTTCATTTCATTTTATTTAACATTTTGTGTTAGAAAACTTAAATGCTGTGATTCTTGGTAGATACCTGCTACCTGTTTACAAAGCACCACTACATTCTAATGTCTCTGAATGAAGGGAAGTAATAGAAAAGTAATACTAAATAAAGCACAGTACTAGAAGAAAATTATGACAACCAGCAACAACTAAGGACAAAATAGCTTTTACTAAAAAGCATCTAGGTTGTCTGGGTTCACATGGGCAAATTAAAAAAAAAATCTGTTTTTCCAGAACCTCTGATACATCTATTATTTTCTGAGTATCAGAAAAGAAGGGACAAGAAACTGAGTAAACTGCAGGACACTGAAAAGGGATCTCGACTTCTGGCCTTCCATTAGTGTTAGTTTCGGCAAATAGCTGTGCTAGCTGCAGGCAACTCAGGAAATCTTTGTCCTCTGGTAACAAACAGTCCAGAAACAAAAACACACTCATCTTCAGTGTCAGAGATCATGCGAAATTTGTCCTTTTGACAGAGCTTCCCTTCATAAACACTTTCAGAATGGGTTGGCAGCATCAGCAAAATGTTTTCAGCAGGGCAGGAAGGGAAAATGAACATGCAAATTAGGACATTTTTAATAATGTTTGGCCTTCAATAGTTTGTCTTCAGTATTCTAAAAGACACAATATGGAAGGGGTACAAATGCCTAAGAAATTCCTTCTGCCCTCTTCATATCTATGGACCAATGTGAAAAGTACATCAGTCACAATTTCTTAAATCTCATTTTGAGATGGCTAGTAGATAGAAAGTGGTAACTTAGAACCTTATAAAATACCTATCAAACTGTCTGATGCTATAATCTTGTACCATTTCATTTTCTCTGCGTAAGTAAATACTTGGAATAGAATTTCCACAAAAGCTGTAATTCATTCTGATTTATTTCCTTGTAAAAATACCCAAAAAAGCCTGTCACTTTTCCAGCACTAGTAGTAGGTAATACTGCACTGCCAAGTATCTGCAAGTAATATCCACTCTTGTAGTGTTTCAGAGCTCCACTATAAAGTTTCAAATTGCTAAGATACTGGACTTGGAAAATATGTCTTAGTAATCTTTCTTTATAAAGCTTTTTTTCTGCACCATAAATGCACATGCTCTCAACAGACTTTAATCATTTGTGATGTTCAGACTAAATCTAGTAGGTCATTTAGTCAGGTTTTAGATGAGTTTATGAGGGAATATAATGGCAACAAATACAGAATAATGATCTACTCACTATGAAGTAAACATATGTAATATAGGTTATAGGATGCCTTGAGTAATTGCACCACTTGAAGGTCTGCATTGAACAATCCAGAATTGATTGACTTAATCCATAATGATGATTAGAGAATGAACTAGCTACCATTGTAGCTGCTTGCTTGTGAAGTTTCCATCTGTAGCAGGAATGCCTGAGCTGCATGTGAAGCAGTCTTGGGACTGCCCTTATTCATTACCCAATGGATTAAGATAGCTCCAAAGTAGCAGTAGTGCTTCTATGTTGTACATTGCAGTGATGCAAGAGCTGTTTCACACGTAATTCTTCCATCTGTGCCAGAGGGCCAAATTCTGAGACAGAGGTGGTACAGGTGTTTGGGGTCATCATAAGCCAAGACCCTAAGATATTATCAAATGTATTTTTTTTCTTCCTTGTTGCAGTAACTGTGTGGCTCTGAGTTGCGTTTATATGCAAGAGTTTGTAGAAGCAAGGCTTAAATCTGAATTCAAATCCAAGAAACAATGAGTTTTAAAAACCTGCTGTGTTATGTCATATATTGCAGTATACAAAGAGTTTTAAGCAAAATATCTCATTGTGATGATTACAAAAATCTCAATACAATCAATGCACTAAGAATCTCTTTACTTTCTGGCTCCTTCATTAACTGGGATTCTGAATAAACATTTCACATATGAGATTGTACCCTAACTTCCTTACAATCTGGCATCTTTCTTCTTGAAAACATGGTCACAGGAGGGATCAGAGATCAGCAAAGAACTAATACACAGAGAAAAGAGAGATACAGTGCATATTGCCATCCTTTCTAAGCCTTCAGAAGTTCACCACCTCAGCTCCAGGGGGCTAGAGCACTTTTAATTGAGAGAGAAGCATAAATTCCCCTCCAGAGGTGGTGTGTTTTTATACAGTTAGGGATGTAATGCTGCAGTATGTATGTACTTCCCCCTCTGCAGTATAGAACTGCATAGGCCCAGGTGGAAGTACTTTGCTGTAGAGCAGTGCAGACAGATTAGGTGTCACACTTCACTATATGTGGTATCTTTATTAGAGGTCACGGCTTTAATTCTCTCCTAGTACTCTGTAACAATGCGCATAAGAAATCACAGTCAGCCTCTACCACAAACAAGTAGCAGGAGTGCATGCAGCATATGAATCTGCTCTTTCTCCCATTGTTTTTACACCCTTCCCCCAAAAGAAAGCAGTAAAATCTTACAATAACTGTGCCGTGCAATCCAAATAAAACTTGTTCTTTGTCCAAATATAAGCAAATTTTCTGCTTTCTATAGTTACAGAAAGATAAGACCAGTGCATATACTTTAAATGTCTCAAAATGCAAATACCAATGCAGTAAAAGTATATTTGCAGTAAAATGCACATCAATGTTGATCTACAGCACAGAATAAAGCCATCCACTGCCTAACAATCTAAACCTTCCTGAATTATCCCCTTTTCTCTTATAAATACATTGAACTTAAATTTGTAAATATATTATCTATGATTTGTATGCATGTATATATATCTATATATGTGTATAGATATATAAGATACAGATAAATATAAAGTACATAAATATATATCCAAATTAAAATGCAGTGGAACTGTTCATTATAAAAGGAAAATGTATCTGAGCATGAGAAAGAGCTGTACTCTGGTCTAATACAAGACTGAGAAATAAGTTTCCTAGGACTTCAGAATCACCTGAAATGTGACTGTATTTCCTCTGAAGCTCCAAGGTGCACTTTTTCCTCTCCTTCAATAACATAAACATGTAATAGCAGATATAGAACAAAAATATTATTTAAAACTTCAAATAATAATATCCCTTTCCCTTTTCCCTTAGAGAGAAAAAAAATTAGAAAGTGAAAACCATACACAACCTGATGCTCTCCAGGAAAGTGTTTAACTGTTTTACTAGTGGAGATGATATAACAGCCTAATGAGACCATTTCTTACTAGATGTTATAGCCCTGTGTAACACCTTGCCAAATCTTGATGTAAGTTTAACTATTTGTATTTTAGTATAGCAAAACATAGAATAAAGCATAGCTTGATGTGCTGTGCAAAAACACCAGGTAGGAGACAAAGATACAAACCTAATATTAGTCAACCAAGACAACTAATTAAAAATAAATACAATAAGTAATTTTTCTATTCAAAATGGCTTTCTCTTAGTGTTACCCTATTTGCACTAGGAAATCCTAAATGTTTCTAATTCTGAAATAAAGAATATTTCTAATTTGCAAGAACCCATGTACTATCAACCGTCATTTGACATCCAGCAATACTTGTTTCATAATGTTAATTTTAGTGCCAGCATTCAAGATACTGATAAAGTTATAATGTTACTTACGTAAATTATTTGGAGGAGGTCTCGTCTCCATGTTTTCATAATGTTGCACATGCACTACAATGTTTAGATCTCTTTCCATATGATCTGTTGTACAAGGACCTTGAGGTCGCATAACATCAGCAAGAGCCCTGAAAACCAAACAAACCAGAATGAACCTGCAAAATCTGTGAGGCATTACCAATACATTCCAATTTTTGTTTGTTTGTTTGTTTGAGATGCTGTCCGTTGTAACGTCTGCTGGAGAGACCAGCTCCATTCACAGCAAAATCAGGGAATCAGATGCATTGTGAGACTTCGCACCTAAGGCTCTTTTTAGGTTGCCTTAGACAGCATGCTAGCAGTAATACACAGAAACACATTAAGCTCTTTAGTTGTCTTGGCTTTGTAGGAACATAATCTAAGCTTGTTGAGACTTGCAGATTTCTGCTATAGCATGTGCTTAGTAATGTTTCCATCTTGGTTAAGCTCAGCACCTCAGCACCTAGCCCCTGTCTATAGCTTTCACAAACCCGTTAACTTCACACCTAGATTACCAGCAGGGCTTGTCAAAGTAAATTCTCACACATGCCTTTGCACAGAGCATAACACAACACAGTGGTCTTGGCCATTTTCATTCAAAAATGTCACCAAAGTTGAAAGGTCGTATGATTTTCAGGTAGAAACCCAGTAGGCATAGCTCTCTTCATGGTCAGGGCTTTAAGCTTTTCCCATCCAGAAGAGGAGATCAAATATGCCTTTTCTAAGTTCTCTGAGTGTCCTAGTCATTAAGATGGAGCAAAGTTTGTACTGCGGCTTTGAAGCCAGTTCAGAAACAGGATTAAAGTTTTATGCTAGCAAAGAGGGAGCAAGCAAAAGGATTCCTAACAATTAGGCCAGGCCCAACCTGATGTTGGTTGTGGACCTTTCCTGCATTGCTGCAGGCAGTAACTATATCTGAAAGAGACAGAGTCATCCTAGTTTGGTGTATTTTCTAAGAACTAGTTTCACTGTCGAGTGTACTGCTGAGTGCCAGGCATACAGATAAGCACACACACCTGTATTAGCCCTGCAGATCCAGAGTTAGTGACTGAGTTTTAAGCTCTGAAACTCTCAGCATGGCAACAACTAACTTTCTCTGCGATTCTGAGCGATGGAGTTTTACCATTGACTTCTGTAGGAGCAGGATTAGCCCTTAGGTATATGCCATATCTCTACCTGCTGAACTACTGTGCCATACAAAACAATTGGCCCACCTGCAGAAGCTGTTGCCTTAGGCAAAGGAAAGCTATGCTGTGTGTTACCAGTGTCTTCAGAGTTCAGTGCAAATCTTTTCTATTCAGGTCAATGCATCACTGGCTATTATTTGCCTCCTTTCTGTTTTACTAGTTTTAGTTTTTAGACCCCTTGAGTGATTTTTTTTTAAAGGGAATGGATGCATCTTCTGGGCACTTTGCCCAGTTTAGTTTAATTTTCTGCAAAATTACATGTAGTGTCCCAGATACTGCATCAAGGAAGACTAGTTTATAAACTAATAAATAAAAAAAAAAAGCACATTCACTGGTGAAAGCCATAGCAAGTGCAGTCTAGCTCCTCCACTGTATTCCTGTGCCATGATTACTTCTTGATCAAGAAGCACTGTACTTTTAAATATTTAAAAATAGTTTAAGTTACAGACAGAGAGGAATCCACAACTGGATCTTGCTTTCAGATTGCAGGAACATTGCTTTGGTACACAGCTGAATGATACTGATGTTTCACTGTGTTTATGGCTAGGCATTATGTTATTAAAATATTAGTTACAGTTGTGATCAACGTGTTACAGAATATTCTGTTGATACTGTAAAAGGTCAGAAGACAGTAACCAAATGATTAATGGTATCAGAGCAATGCTCCCATTTGAAGCAATGCTTATATAGCAGAAATAGCAGAGCTGGCCTACATAGCAGAATAGTAAGAATTCAATAGATGAGACCTCACAAAGGTATGTAGAAAATGATGCAAAAGGAAAGCATTATATTGCAAAACACAGCTGAAAAAAAGTGGGGACCAAAACCATTAATACTTAGTCAATTTACACAAATATGTCTCTATACAAAGAAAATTATTGACATCAATATTAATTCTAATTCCAGAAGCAGCTGGACACATTTCTGGGAAGGGAAGAAAAGCAAATCAAAGTTCCTGACTACAACGTGGGAGTTGAAAGTGTGAGATCTTGTAATACACAGATTAGCATTTCCCAACTTTGTGAGAGCGGGTTTTCAAAAATGCTTTCCTCATTGCCCTTAATCTGAAGGTAAATATTGTTCACTGTAGACTTTAAATAACACCGCGTACAGTAGCAGATTAACTACTGCCTGTCTGTGAAATTGTCGAGTTTTCTACCATTTTAGGGTGGCTTTTTTTCCAAGGGGTTTTAAGGAATTAACTGTCCGATTCCCGCTATATTAAGAAAAAAGGAACTATTCACCATCAAGTTCTATTTTTAACAGCACAGCAGCTATCTTTATACTTTGTTAGTCAAAGTTGTATAATCTTCTCAGGGCAGAGTAGTTCATATAACAAAGAGCTTGTCCTTATCTTCCACTGATGTCAGGGAGAGTTAAAAATGTGTAGCAGCTTGTATATCACTTAAGTACAAAGGAAATACTGTACCCGCACTTTGTTCTTTTAGGGATTTACCCATATAATGAAATGGATAAAGGGAGGTTTGTGCCCTAGTATGCGACAAAATCCTTGAACAGACGTTTGTTTCAAAAAATTCCACATAGGCCAACAGACTCCTATAATACCTTCATGCATTTGTCTCACCTGAATATCATCATATAGATTTTGTTCATTATCTGAAGGAATTGTTAGTGGGTCCTATTGAAAAATTATATATACCTAGAGGGTCTTTATCTACACCTTTGCTATACTGAATAATTTTGTAAGGAAATGCAAAATACAAGATAACCTTCTAATCAGGTGGTGATATCATTAGGTCCTGTGTATTGATATTGATTGCAGCATTACAAAAGTGGAGAAATGTTACCTACGTAGGAGCTCATGGCCCAGAACTATCAAGTATTACAAAACTTCAGCATTTTTCTTGCCATAGGATTTTTCTCTTTGGATATGTAATGCTACTTTGGGTGTTATAAAGCACGTGGAGCCAGGCATTTCTCTTATGGGTACAAGCTTGAAGAAGCTGAAACACAGGTTATTCCATGAAAGGTCACTTGTCATGTTTTGCCTCCAAAACTGGGTCAAAACCCGTAAGGGAAATAATTTCACACTTAGGATTCAGGATTTTGGCAAGTCAGACTATTTTTGGCCCCAGGTACGTGCCTTTTGAATGATCAACAGAAGACTTCACTCATGAGCTCAGCACGGAAGAAGAGCTCAGATGGTTCACAATATTTGGAAGGCTGTTAACAGTGTCAGAAGCACTGCTTCAGAAAAACAGGAGCTATAGCATCTGAGCATGACTGTAAATATTGTCCTTTCAGTTCTTGGTTTGTTTGCACATTCTCCACAAGGATTAGGGAAGAAGACAAAGGTGTGGTATTGTTTACCGAAAAATATCCCCCTTAAGAGAAGTAAAGCTTTTCCCTTTTCTACTCATTTTCAACCGAGGATTCTCCACTTTAACTGATGGAGCCTGGAAGTCTCACTGATGTAGTCTTTATCAGCAAGAACACGGTGCCCTCATATGCCTAACGGAGCTTCTAGGTCTGCTTCAGGAGACAGATCAATTCTGTCTCCTTTTAGGCACAATACTGCCACATTCATTTGCTTTGCCATATCTGAAAACATACACCATCTTAATCCCTTACTCTCCTAGAAAGCAGGAGGGTGAAGTAAGAGTTACTCTGTTTGGTACTACCATTACTGCTTAGTTCTTGGACACTATAGCTGAAGAGAATATTTATCTCCTTTCAATGTCAAATAACAAATTTAAAAACCAGGAAAATTATATGAACAAAACACTATCATATGATGTCTATAGCGAAATATGCCATGTACAGTTAGTACTGTACTCTCCTCTCCATTTCATCTCCAGATTTACAGTTCCATGCCAACAGTAAGAGTGTTTTATACTGAAAAACACTCATCTAACAAGAAAGAAAATGTGAACAGTGCCACACTTGGCCTTTTTTCTCAAAACAAAAGGAAGTAACAAGCTCTCTAAAAAAGGACACTTTGACTCCTTTTTCCTAAAAGGACTTGCCCAATAAGTACTTTTTTCCTATGGATTGTTTTCACCAAATAAGTTTCCACAATGCTTTTTCATTGTCAAATATTTCAGGAAAATTCAGTGAAATTAATGGAGTTGTCTCGGTTTGTTTTGTTACAACAGTAAACAAAAAATAATGAAAGGCAAGTGTATAGAAACTACACTCACCAAGCCTGTGAAGTTTCCTTTATTAACATTGTACCACTCTTACACACACCAGTGTCTTACTTCAACAGCAGATCCACTGACTGCAAGATGAAATAATGCAAGGAATTAATAAGTGCGGCACAGTTTTGCTTCCTATTTATAAGTCAGTGTTCTCATTCCCATGTGTCAGGTCTCTGTTCATATTTAAAAAAATATTAGTAAATCAAAAATGGGAATATACAATTTACACCAGTAAATTCTGTTCACTTTCTAAAAAATAAATAAGCTCTCATAAAAAAATACCAGTTTATATTACGCATTGTCTTTTTTGATAAGCAGTACCATCCCTTGCATAGGTGAATTTTTTCATAGGAATGAAGAGGATTCAAGTGTTTCATGTAGCCATTGGCTAGGAAGGGGTGAGAAGACAATCTTAACTAAGGAAATAGATGACAAATCAGCCTCTGTGTGTTTCTTGCTGCCAGCAAAAATGGAGTAACACTTGGTACTTTTAGTTTGGCCTACCTAACACTCCCAATACATTATACTTTTGCTTATTAATAAGGTTTAGTACAGGAAAAAAACATAGGAGGTGTTCTTTTTGGGGTTGTTTTTTTGATATTGTAGCGATGACTGTTATAAAATAAGGTGAATAGGAATATGAGCTACATATTTTAATTGTTGATACTATTAACTGTTTAAACAGAAATTATTTATTTCTTAAGCATTGAAGCCTTTTTTTACACAGTTGTGTAAAATGAGCTAGGATGTAACATTTTAGTTAAACACACATTTGAGGACAGAGAGGTTACTTCGATTCTTCACTCAATGAACAGATTTTCAGTTTGCCGAAGGGATTTACAAATCTAATTCCTTTTCAAATTAAGGGTGAGCCCACCCCACAGCTGTAAGAGAGTGTGAGAACTTTTTTTTTTAAAAAAAAAAAAGCTATAGCGCTGCTTTTTCAGAACATGACTAGCTATTATGTGTACTGAGTGGGTGACTGTTTTTCCATGTGATCATGACTTTCCAAGTTTCTATATAATCCTGACTTGAACGTTATCATGGCAAGAAAAGTACAAGATCTCAGACACTGTTAAGTAATCAGAGTAACAGACGACCTTTTTTAAAAACCACTTCAGAAACCTAATCTTTATGCATACATGACTGAAGGATTTCAGAATGATTTTCCAATCCCCTATAACTCTATTTCCATAAACTAAGACAGAATATCGTTTCAGAATACTTCACACCTGTCCTTTAGATAACAAATATTTCTACGAGTAGAAATAGGACTTATTTAATCTATATATAAGCAGGGATGGCTACAACTTCACTCTCTTGTGGGTTTTGTAACTGTTACGAGCCCTGCCTTTTTGCCTGCATGAAGAGACTACAGAAGGAGGCTAATGCAAGGAAGAGCTTTTTCCAAACAAGCTCTGTATTTTAAGAGTGAGATTTTAAAAGGAAATTGGGACCCATATATTCTTTTTCTCAGTTTAGTGAGAAAATGTGAAAATATTCCACATGTCTAAAGGATTATTATACCTTGCTCAACAAAAACCATCTTTGCAGAAGTATCACTGACACATAATGTTGACTAAAATTTCTGCAATGTGCTTTGTTCCTTGGTAGTGAAATCGTATCCATATCAGCCAGTTTATAAATAGCAAATAATTGCTAGTGAACTGGTGATGCATTTGCAGGCGTATTTTTGTGGCTTCCTCTGTTCATTTCAGGATAAGCACTTAATCAAAAAGTCATGCAGAAACTTCAGTAAAAAATAAGGCTTCAGGTGTTGAGTTGATCTCTTGGACTGTCTTTCAAAGGATGGCTCTTCATCTCAGCTTCAAAGATTGTGAACTACACCATTACCAGTCAGGGCAAGAGGAAGCTTTCTGCCACACTGCACGTCCAGTAGAAGGTATCCCTTTAATTGCATTTCATCACTAAAGTTGCCCAATATGCTGGAATCTATTTAGACTCTTTAACGGAGCTGTTTGCCTTTTTTAATGCCTTTCCCCCATCTGCTTTACTTTCATGTGCCTGGGATTAGCATAAAGAATCAGACAGACTGCAAACTTGACAAATGTGTTATGCCTTGATTTTGAACTGCTGTGACAGTCTGGGTTTGGAATGTGTGGTTAAAGCCATTGGGCTCTGTCCTGAGTTGCCAACCTGCCTATCCACCACTAGGCAGCCATATCTGGAGTAGATGGCACACAGCATGCCTAACTCTAGGTGGGGGATATTCTTTTTGATATAACTCAGCCATTACACTGTGGATACAGTGTATAACACACACATATACAGATGAGACAAGGCTTTCATATTCCATTTTTTACCTCTCAACAGTAACTGAAAAAACGTTAACGAATTCTACAATAGCTCTTCCTTCTTGTGTCTCCCTCTTCCCTTCCACCCTGGCTCATTTTCACAGCTTAGAAATTTCACAAATAGCTCACACACTTGCAAGGGTTGGGGGAGTAGGGAAGGTCCTGCCAAAACCGTTTTGCAGCTGGAGAGGAAGGGTGAGATGACATTTGTTTACATCCTTCTGTTGAGAAGTAAAAACATTTTCCAAGCTTTGAGACAGTTGGAAGAGGGAACTTATCAGGCTTTCTATAATTCAGTGCTGCTGGTTTCAGGATTTTTTTGTTTTCCTATTCATGCACAGTATATCAGGGAACACTTGCTGGGTCTTGTTGGGGAGAGGGTCAGACACTGCAGATAAAAATGGACTACTGTCTGTGTGGACTCCACAGTTATTTGTAGTTTTCCTCAATATGCATGTACTTTGATAACCAGAGCTTGGGGAACCACAGGAGCTCTGCTCACCAAAGTTGGTCTCCCTCAGTCGCCTTGCAAGGGAACGCAGCAAACTCCTGCCAGGAGTTGTCTGTTAACAGGAACACATGGGCTCCTCTCTCCTCTTTAGGAGTAGCAAGGGGAGGTAGAGGGGAAGGGGACCCCGCTGCCTGGCACTCAGCCTTACCTGGACATGTGCTCCCGCTGGGGTCTGTGTGCCTTCTCCAGCCCTAGTTTGGTGAAGATGCCCACCAGCACCATGACTGCCACAACCCCACAGATAATGTAGACAATGAGGTTGGTTTTATCCCTGGTAGGGTCATGCAGAGGGTCGTCTATGCGGGAAGGAGGCTTCCCAGTGTTCATCCACAACGGTGTCTCATAGTTTGTGCAGGTGCTTTGATCCAGCCTTGTCTTCTTGAACTTGCAGCAAAACCTGAAGCCACAAGTGCCGCAGCAGAAGATGAACTCCCCGGAGCTGCAGTTAAAGGGGGGGTCCCACTGCCCCATCACGTCAAAGTAGCCCCTGCAGAAGTCCGGGGTGGGAGGTGGCTCAGAGGGGTCTAGCTGTTCCCCAAGGCTGGAGTGGTTTCCTCCCGAGAGTACCACGAAGCTCCCCAGCTGCTGGCCAGCTTTCTCCTGAGCCCGACACACCAGCGTGAGAAGGTCCGCCACCAAGTAGCCGAAGAGCAGCCGAATAAAGCCTTCCATGCTGCCTCCCAGCCCCGGCTCAGCGATGCTGCCGCCGCCGCTCGAGCTGCTGGATGCTGCGCTGCGCCAGGAGCTGAACATAAAGGGGCTCCGTCAGGGGCCGTGCGTCCGCGCAGCCCGCGCTCGCCTTCAGCACCACGGACAGCCCCGGGCGGGCCGGGCCGGGCCGGGGCCGCCGCCCCCGGGCAGTGGCCGCTGCCCGTCGCCGCTCCGCTCCGGAGGAGCGAGCGCGGCACTTGTGGAGCGCGCGGGAGAGGGAGGAGGAGGAGGAGGAGGAGGAGGAGGAGGAGGAGGAGTACCGAGGGGTGGAGGTGGCGGCGGGAGTGCGGGGCACCGCGCGGCGCGGCGGGCTGGGGAGAAAGGGCTCGGCGAGAGGGGCGTGGAGGGGGCCACGAGGCGGGAGGGCTGAGGCGAGCGCGCTGCAGGGGCGGGCAGGAGGAGAGGGCGAGCGAGCAGCCTCCCCGCGCTGCCTGGTGCCAGCGTGCAGCGCCGGGGGCACCCACCTTCCGCTCCCCCGCCGAGCCCGGCGCGGTGTCTCGCACAACTCCCTCAGCCAGCCACGGCGCTCGCCGAGCCCCGCCCGGAGCCGGGCGAGCCCGCGGGAGGCGACGGCTGCCAGGGCAGAGCGCGGCCGGCTGGACGGACCCGCCGCGGCATCCAGCCGGCGGACAAGCGCTGCCGCGAGGGGGAAATCCGCCTTGGCGGGCAGCGTGCGGGTGGCAGCGAGGGCGAGGCGGCCCGGCGAGCTCAGCCCGTCCTCCGCGGGAGGCTGCGCACCGGCCTGCCACCCCTCCGGCCCCCAGCCCCCCTCTCCGAAGCCCCCCCCCCGCCCTCCCCGTAGCAGCCCCTCTGAGGGGCTGGCGGCCTCCCCCTCCCGAGCAGCCCCTCTGTGGGGCTCTCCCCCACCCCTCTCAGCCCCGCCGCGGAAGCCGGCTCCCACCTCGCCCCCCTCAGCCCCGCCGCGGGGCAGGCCCCGCTCCCCGCCATCCCTTACATAAGAGACTTCCCGCCCAGGCGGGCGCTCCCCACAGGTGCCTCTCCAAAAGCAAGGGAGCGCCTCCTCGTCCCCTCCGCTCCGCGCGCGCCGCGCTGAGGGGGATAACGGGCAGCGCGCGCCGGCCGGGCGCCCGGCTAGGGCGGGGGAGGCTGAGCGGGGGCGCCAGGCGGCCCCGACCCCGCACCGCCCCCGCGGCCTGAGGCTGGCGCCCCGGGGAGGGCGGGAAAGCGGGGCGCCGCTGCCCCGGCGAGTAGGGCGCTCCGTCTCCTGTCGGCCGCTCCCCTCAGAGGCCAGCCCTGCCCGCTGATCCGCTTACCTGTGAGGCCAGGGCGGGAGGGGCCTCCATGGGGCCGCACCTCCACTAAACCATGGGCGGGAGCGGGCGCTGCCCTCGCCCCGCGCGCTGCGCACAGGTACCGCGCTACTTGCGCGGCACGCTTCGGAGCGGGGCTGCCTTTATGTCTGCCAAACACGAGCTGCCCCAGCACATCATTTATTTAAAAATCTTGTTATAATGTCAGTCAGGCTGGTTCCAGAGGACACTGTGAGGCTGCGGGTTGTTTGAGAGACACAGAATTCAAATAACTTCCCCCAAACAACGCACTGACTCTGGGAAAGACTTTTTAGCGATTCACTCCCCATCCCTGCCGTTTAACCCACTCGTCTCCGTCTTTTGGCTTGGCAGTAACCTGCACAAGTAGCGATAATACTATCCTGAATACTATGCTGCCACCAAATGTAGGAAAAAAAGCCCATTATGGCATGATTTAGCAGTGCGGGCTTGTGCTTCAAGCAGCTTCCCTCAGCCTCGGGGTCATGGGTGCGATGGCCTCACTGCGGCCTTGCAGGCAGCTGCTGCCCCGGGGAGGGCACGGAGGCGTGAGGTGAGGGGCTGGGCTCAGCAATGGCACCAACCGCTCCTCTCCCACCTGCCTCGGTGAAGGGATTATGGTGCTGCCGCACTTGAGGAACTTCGGCCAACTCCCTGTGGAGCTGTTAAGCGTAAATAAACAGAAAGGTGAGGCAGAGGACAAAGCAGACGTTCGGAATCGGAGAGGGTTGTCGTTAGCTAATTGTGATCCTTCGCCTTCTCTTAAAAATAGACTCTAAGTACAGCGATGATTCCACCAAATTGTTTGACACGAAGCCTTGCATCTTTGTCCAAGAGGTAGGTTAGAAAGCCCCTTTATTTCTCAGCAGAGAAAAACAATCAGTCCTGGCCAAAACCAGCCTTTTTGGGTTTTAATATTTAATTCTTAAAACCTCCACCTCATCAACATCCCCTTTCAAGTCTCCTCTGAAATCATATCATTCCTCCCTTGTGTATACTTCCCTCTGCTATTATTTATTATTTAACACTTTGTGATGCAGTTTGTGCTGAAAATACTGCACAGAATGAATCTGTTCCATGCTTATCGCATCTAGAGACATTTAAGGTCCAGTCCTGTCAGGCACTTCAGATTATGCAAGTTTCCCTGTTGATCTGACTGCTAAAAAGCTGCTTAACTATTTTGCATGATTAGTGCCATACATGTGCAGAAATAATAACATCAAAAATGATTTATATTATGGGCTATTAATCCTGAATAACTATAGAAGAAGTTTCTTGTTTCACCAAGTTCCTGGGGTTTTCCTTAAGCATTCCCATATAGCAAAAAAGCCCAAAGGATTTAGGCAGGAATCTAACATTTGCAGGATTCAGGTTCATGCGATCAGAATCTGACCCTAAAGGGGTATGTGCTTGGGGAAAACAGAAGGGTCATTAGAGCTCCTTGAAGAAAAATTTTTCCTATGGCACCACAATACTTTGGATCAGACCCATAGAACTCAGAACCCATAAATCATGTTACCCTAATTAATCATAAGTTACTCTAGTTGTTACGCTCTCTGCACCTGTTATTCATATTAGCAGTGAAGTTATTTTAGCTGTACCATGTCTTAGAGTTCTAACAATGAACTAGACTTGTTTTAGGCTAGGGCACAAGCCCGTTTTACTAGGCCTGCGGCAATGTATTTTAATAGTTTCATAGCATGTAGCTGTAAGAACACCTGCATGATCAAAATGTAAAGCCATTAAGTGCAATAATGGAAACAAGAAAACTAGTTGAGAGAAATGGGTATTACATATAGTACTGAGGCACATCTTGGGTCATTATGTGATTTTCTAAAGCTTTTCTCAATGAAGTCAGTCAATAAACCTCTAATTTATTTCAGGTGTCTTTACCAAGTTGATGACAGATTTCCCAGTTTAGCACCATAGCCTTCCACTCTCAAGACTTCTCTTTTTGACATTGCTTTAAGGTAAGTAATAATTACCTACTTTTCTACATTTTTATCCCATAAGGAGTGCATTTTGCTTCTGAAACAATTGAGAAGATTAATGTTTCAACTAGAACCTACAGAGTTTTCTTTACTCAAGTGCATATCCATTTAGTTAAGTGAAATACTTAATTTTAGGCACAGACCTTACACAAAATTAAGCATTCCTATTATATTTTCTTCTAACTTCTTTCACTTGTTTTCACTGAGATTTTCATATGTGGATCAATGGCAATGCTTGTTGTTCTAGTTTAAGCTAGAAAATAGGCTTTTTTTTTTTCTCTGTGGTAAATCCTATAGCAATGTATAGCCATGTCTCAGTGGAAGTTATATACACACTCATACTCTACATTTGTATGTGTGCGTTATACATGTTCAATTCTGTGCTTAATTGTATATACTCTTCGAACTGATTCTTGCACATTCTTTTATGTAAATAAAAGAGTTTGGAAAAGAGTAGAATTAGGGGAGAAAGTTAATGAGTTAACCTGAATGTTGAAGTAGTGATAAACTGAAGAATATAGAACGATTAGAACATACAGAGTAATTGCAATTATCATGTGCCAAATTCTACATTTCATTTTTGCTAATAACGAAGTTGATGCAACCTCTCAGTATTTCCCAGAGACTGATTACCTGCTAGACAGAACAGTCCTTTGCTGAGCAGTGAGTCAATGGAGCTTTCTAGCCAATCAGTCATTCCCAAGAAATGCCATATAGCTCAATCATTATTATTAACAGACGTTCCCGAGCTGTGAAAATCTGTCAAAAAAGCAGCTAGAAGGCCTGATCCCTGGCAATATTGATGTGAAAGGTATTTTGTGGTAAGAAATGTCATGTGAAAACTGGAATGAAGCAGTCAATGTCTGTTACCTTGATAGTTATTTCATACCATAATGAGATGTTTGGATGTATAGATACAAAATGTATTTTAGCTGGAAAACAAAGGAGGTGATGGTTCTACTCCAGCAGGTCAACTAGCAGCATGTTTGTGATCACTAGTCTTTAAAAGTACAGTTAAATGTTAGAAGATGTCTGCAGTGGAGCAAGAAGGTAGCTTGAGACAAGAAAGAAATACTTCAGCAGACATTAGTTGAAGAAAAATGTGTTTAACAAGGAGGCTACAGGTGACATGAGGTTTATAGACACTGAAAACAGTCCTATGATTTACAAATACAGTAAACACCCCTGAATGACACAACACAGAAGTTTGTTTTGAACACCTCTGCATTCTTGAATCAGCATACATTAGACAGCTCCATTTGCACCTACCAAGTTTTGTTGTTCCTCTGTGAGAAGTATGCTTTCCCATTGGCATTAGGCTCACTGGATGGTTAAAATGAAATAATTTCTAGACCTTTCTTTCAGTTACACAACTAAAACTTCATAAGCTTTTGCTCTTTTAGCCAATAACTGCAATCATTAGTATCATATCAATGCAGCAATGTGTGAAATCACAGCCTGCAGTGTGTTGACACTAAATATACTTCTCCTTTAATAATTGTTGAGTACACATCTTTTAAATTGACCTTTCTCTTTTCATTAAAAAAGAGGCACATACAGACTAGGACAGAATGAGCTTGTTCTTATAACTTCATGAATTCATAGCAACTTCAACTAGAACATCTTACAAACATTGAGCGTTTTTTAGTTATTGTCATCAAGTCTGAAAAAAATACACATTGCACATAGCAAAGGGATGACCATTAAGAAATCTTAACGAACCAGGAGGTGCTTCATGAATGAAAAAGCATGAGAGACTTGTTTTCATGGCTCACTGAGGAGGAAGATAGTGTTATTGCAATTCCACAATGTAGAAATTACCTTTATCAACTAATATTTTTCTCTTCAGTCTTCTTGTAAAACCAAAACTATAGTAATTGCATGGGTTGGGGTTGAGGCATGCAGTAACAGCATTCACATTTGGAGTGGACTTAATGAAATCCTGAGAGTTCTTGTAGATTTGGTTTAATTGAAAGGAAATTCAGAAAAATTCAGATAAAATTAGAAGGTAAATGGAGTACTTGCAAATATACAAAAGGAAACACATGTATGTTGCAAATGTCTTCAATATGCAGCAGTGTAAAAAAAGTGCCAAAATGTCTAAAGCACCTTTCAGCAGTATAGCTGACAAATGAGTTGTGCCTTCAGGTTTGGCTGTGCACAGCTATTGCTCTGATTCTGAACAAGTAAAACTGCCAGTTAGTTTCCCTCTTTGGCAAAACTGATGTTGCTTTTGAATTGTAACAGTATTGCAAGGACCTTTGAACAAGGTATATTTCTGCATGTTATAAATTAGACTGCCATGGAATTTAGTTCTGAAATGATTTGCCAGGTGTCCAAGGATTACTGGAACTGGCAGAGAAGGCTCTTCAGATCGTTCCAAACTCATGACAACAAAATCACTGCATCTTGTTAACAAAAAAGAAAAGAAAGACTATAGAGGATGAAGAAAATTGGAACTGCTTTTGTATCCTACCAACTGAAAACTCAACCACCTTTGTTCCCATGAGTTCAACTTTTCAAGGCAGAGAGAAAGCCTTTCTAAATTGATCTAAAATAGCATTAAAAAATTTCAGAGTTAAAGTCAGTATAATAGGCTGTATACTGTACCTGAGGATAGAGACGCTGTGCTTAGATATAGAAGAGGACACACAGAGAAAATTTTCTAATCCTCTGCTGTCTGACTCTGGCATACGTTAGAACGGCTGAGGAGTTGATACCTCTCCTAAAACCTCCTCAGTAACTGAGATTAAGAGGTAGACAAGTTTTAGTCTAGAATGTGCATTCTTCAGGCCTGGAACATATATCGATGGAAGCCAGAACAGGAAGAAGTCAATTTAGTGAGTCAGTTATAGTCTGCACATTTATAGTTTTAGCACATTTAACCCTTAAAGGCTATAGAAGTGAGCGGTAAACCTCAGAAGCAAAGAACTTGCTCTTCACAGAAATGTAAAGGTGATGTATTAACTAACAAAAGATTTTAGCCACCATGTATTTTGCATGTCTTCCAAAATGTACCATCAGGCAACCAACTCAAAAGTTCTTACTGAACATTAGACCTTTTTAGTGTGCTTCCCTGATAATAAGCTTTAATGATGTCTCGCTGTATCATTGTCACAACATGCCCATCCAAGGCTTGATGTATTTTGTAACTTATACAAACTAATAATATATAGATGTATGAACTTTCAGATTTATGAAGAAGAAAATTTCTCTGAAAGTTCCGTTCCATTTTTAAAGAATGCTAACTGTTAAAAGATGTTCAGGATTTTAAAATGGTAAATCACAAGACAGATGAAATAAGAGATACAGGGAAAGTAATAATGGTCTGAGTTCTGTGATACTTTTTTTTGATTATATGTCACTGCAGTTTTCATGTGGTTATCAGATTCACCTATGTGATTACCGTGCCTGGCCAAGAGTGTTAAATGTGGTTGCCAAAGGTTAAATATCCACAGGCCAACTCAGTATCTACTAAATTCAACAACTGTCTTTCTACTGATTTAAAATGGAAACTGCACTGGGTGATTTTGTTCAAGAGATGCTGAATAATCACAGCTTACACTGAAATCACCAGATGTCTGAGTGGTCAGTACTTCTGAAAACCATGTCATATATTTGAAAGCCCAATAATGAATTCAGAGACTAAATTTAGGCACATATGTTGGAAAACTGTTGACGTGCATCAATACATGTACAGGTTTCAGACTATGCTTTGAGGCAGATGGTAACAACTGTCCCTTCTTGACTCCACTTGACAGGCAATGTAAAGAGCACTGCTAAAGCTGGCCCCAAGGGGATTTGCCTCTCTGTCCTCTAGCGTGATAACCAGTGAGAAGAAATAATCTATCAACCAGGTATACTGGCAGATGGGTCAAATACCTATGAAGAAGGGAGGTGGAAAAATAAATGCTGTTCCATATGCATGTTTTTTCTAGAGAACGTTCTGATAATGTTAACCCAATTCATCACTGGTATTTCTCAACACAGTGCAAATCTGTTAAACCTACATACATGGAATATCTATATAGAACATCTGTCTAGGTATTCTGTTATACCTGTCTTGAATCAAAAGACATCAATCCAGTCTCCTTGCTCTTTGCATCATGTCAATAGTAAATTGAAAAGTAAATGCTTGAAGTAATAATGTGTAGCAGAACACTTTCGGTAATAATTCTTTTTTCTTGTGGTTTTGTAACATATATTTTTCTAGAGTTTTTTTATTATTGTGAAACAGCAGTGATCCCACAAATGGACAAATAATAAGACAAATAAAAGGACTTTACCTAATGTGAAACGCCCATCAGGGAGTCTTGAGAACTGGTGCAAAAAGATGCTGACAGCAGATTCTAGTGGTATCTTTTTGTCTGGTGTGTTTATTTAAATCAGCAGATTCTCTCTAACCTGCTAAATATAATCTCATGTTAATATATCTAGGATATCAGTTCCATATATAGGAGATTACTGCAGAGTACAATAAGGTTAAACACATTTTTGATACAAAAAGCTGGCACCTGAGAGTCAGTTTTTGGAATGGATTATTTGATTTATATTTACATAGGCAAGTAACACTGGAGTAAAATGTAAAGAAGCTGCAAAAGGAATACCTCTGTACAATATAAAAATTATATATATATATATAGGGCCAGTTGTAACTGAATACTTTCTAAAAGGACAACTTACAATTTTCTTGGGTGTGTGTGGGCATTGATCTGTCATTCACTTCCACACACCTGACAGAAAGCTGGCCTCTTTAAAGTCAATTTTGTAATTTATACACACCTTGAAGTCTTAAATATGATCTTCCAGGTTAACAAATTGTCCCTGTGAATACAGTGATTGTTCTTCTTTAAAAAGAAAAAAAATAACAAAATTAAAAAGGAAATTTCATCTAATTTCTCTGCAAACTACAACAGTTGCAGTGAGTCTTGATAGTATGATGAAACAAATAATTTAGATGGCTGAACAATAGGATTGCTTACCTACATAAACAATGCAATTATTTCAACACATAAAAATTACCATAAGTGAAAAAGAGCAGATATTTCATAATACACAATTATCTCCCTTGTTTCTGTCATAAAATTTAGCTCAAGTTAAAAAAAACACGTGCACAGCAAGATCAGAAATAGATTCTCCATGCAAAGCCTGAACCTGGGTCCACTTTTCAGTCTTTTCATCTCATTGGAAAGGATTTTAAGTATTACGTCTGTTGGTTATCACTATTACTTATTGACAGCTGTATGCAAAGGACAAAGTCTTGACTCATTAGTGTTAACAGGAATATTACCATTAAATTCAGTGGAGTGAAGACACCACTCTAAGGATCAAGATTTAATATGTTTATTCTAATTGATATGTTTTTTATAGACTCCATTTGTTTCAACGGAGTAATTTTATAATGTCCATGTTATTCATAATGAAAGCAAAACTAAAATCTAATGTTAAAGGATATAGAAAAAAACACACAGAAAAAAATTAGACTAAAATAACAAAGAGAAGGGCCACATTCTGATACCTATTAAAAGAGAGAATGTAGAAATATTTAAGGAAATAATATTTTCACATACAGTGCCCCGTTAAGCTCCAGTGCAGATAGCCATGTATTGCTCAGAATGTATTCAAACAGAACTCTGGTCTCTATGTCCATCAGCACATTGAAGCCCAAGGGAGGCACAGTCTGCTGGCAGAGTGATAAGGACAGCTCTCTAGCACGTATGCTGATGGAAGCTGCCCGTACTACTAAGGAAGACAATAAAAATCAGCAGTGTATTCAACAACCCTTGATTCTACCTTTCTACCTACATCCATCCTAAGCAACATCCTAAGCAACTCCCTGGCAGTGTAAGAGGATGAAGGCTACTTCTTGCTGACTTCATGACCTTTCACTACAGTTGCATTCCTCTGGGACAAGAGAATAGTCAGCTCTATACCATGAGCAGATAAAATTTTTTTGGCAGCTGGCACACAGCTGTGGAGTTCACTCCCTGTTGATAACTGGAACAATTACAAATCTCAGCTCCTTAAGAATAAAATGTAAAATCCTTTATTTCACCTGTTCCACAATAATAATAATAATAATAATAATAATAATGAGAATAACAAAGCCATCCCTCTTAGGACATGAGGAGAAACTAGAGAACCTTTACTGTGATTACTCTTGGAGCTTGCAAAGGTGTTCTGATACCATGGTGATGAACACAGTAAAATTGCCAAGATAGATTATGGATCCAGCTGGCACTTCTCCTTCCTCCTCCACACATCATGGTGCTCACCACAACAAGTTTATGATTTTGTCCTAAAAATCTGTTGAGTCTTGTTGATCTTTACCAATTTACTTGCAGAAACTGTAAAACGCTCTGTTCACCTTGATTTAGCCTAAACTGTATGAGAGGTGCACAGTTTTTTCAGAAATGACATCTCTATGGTACATTATTCTCTTGATAAAAAATTCTTCTAAAACCCTAGCTGATAAACAAACAAATGTGAGTTCTCCTTGGGAAAAAAACTCAAGTTTTATATACCTATCTGTCTGCTCAGTCATCTCAGGCAAGTTTTACTCAGAATGGTATAATGTTTGTTACGTGAGATTTATTGTTCAGAAGCTCAAACAGAAAGTCCTCTAAGTTAGCTTCTACCTTGAATTTTTCTATTTACATAGGATTTATATACAAGGGGGGGGTTGGGGTTGGGTTTTTGTTTTGCTTTGTCTTTGTTTGGTTTTTATTTTTATCTAGAAGATGAGATAAATACTGGCTAGACTAGGCTATGTGAGAACCCGGAAATATTGCAATTCTCTTTTCTTGCAATTCTCTTTTCTTCAAGAAAGAAAAGGTGTGGAAAAATAATAGTGATCTCACTGGTCCACAAAACCTTTCTCAAGATATTTACTCAACTAATAAGTTTCAAATAATAAGTACCAGTATTTAAAAAATTCCAAATTCTTAACAGCTGCATTGTACAAGAATGTCATTGCACTTTACCTTGTGTCCTTGCTGGCAGCATCATTATAAATCAAAGTCTAAGTGGGTATGGACAAGGTGCTAATCTTTGCCCTCCAGAAGTAGAACAAGGTATTCTCAGAAATAAGTGGAAGAATTGCTGTTGTGGGGAAACCAGATGCCAGTTTCCAAGGCTTATAAATCTGTTATTCAGTATGTTAGGAGTTAAGCATAAAACATTTTTCATTGAGAAACTAATTTGAACAGACTGAACTACCTAAAGCTACTGAAATACTCTATCTGTGTACATACCTGGATGCTTCCAATACAATTATACTTGAAAAGCTGGGTGAAGTAGTAAGTACTGGGAGAATATTAGTAGATGAAATTCTAATGGATCTAAATGGGACCAGGGCTCCTTTCAGCCAGGGTGAATTTCATGCTCTATTTGCCCAAGTTGCAGAAATCTGATTAATCAAAGTTTATCCAGAAGTAAATTAGTGCTAAAGTGTGAAAATCAGAGCTTTGAGCCTACTAGAATAGCCTTATGCTAGCTTTTTGCATCCAAAGATTCCAATTAAGCAAACCTGGCAGAAGTCCCAAAAGCAAGTATTCTCTGCTGGTTGTTAGTAAAAAAAATCGATCACTCTTATAAGGACAAAGGGTGCCTGTTTGCCCAATGAGGAGCTGAAGGGGGAAAATAAGAGTGCAACACCGGAACTACAGAGATTTCTTCTGGCTTTGGAAGCCAAGAGGAAAGACTGGAAACTCTAGTACCAGTCTGTTTACATCATCATTATTTCTGGCTGACAGCAAGGTAACAGATGCTTCTTGAGGTCAGGGCTTCCCAGCCTGTTCTAGACAAGCTTCCCATCCTTATTTATGGTAGATGGACTTCAGATATTGTAGCATATCAAGTGCATGAACAGACCATGTACAGATCTATCCATGCCTTAAAATGCACAGTGGGAGGATCCTTACTACAGTTTAGCAATACTGGCTTACAAAACCTGCACTGCAAGAGAAATTTAGCCTTGTACAAACAGTCAGTTCAGTCCAAAATAGATCATCAAAAGAAGGCTTAGGGCAGACAAAAGTTATGCACAGTCTTTATGCTGATTCTCTGCACAGATTCCTCCTCTTTCTTGCGAGATGAATGGAAATACGCTGACTTGCATAAATAACTTGATTATATGGCTATACATTTAATATTTAACAACATTTAAACATTGGCTATAGCTTGCCTGAAAATAAATATGAAAATAAAAAGAAACTGGTTTCCAGTTACATTTGACCTTCTCTTGAGCCAAATTATCCTTGAAGATTTCTGGAGAGGCAAACAGAATAGTTGCTTTCCCATCAGCCTGTTCCAGCAAGGAATGTGATAATGTCTATCCAGGTGAGCCTGGAAATATAATAATGAGTGCTATTTTGCCAAAAGTTCAGTACTAGCAAATTCTCACCAAATCAGAATCCTTTAATACTTTTCACAGAAATAATCAAATAATATGGTGGCAGATGAGACTAGGTTAGAATTGCTTAAGAATTGATGAAGGTAAAAAGGTACTGTCACTTTGGAATCAGGAATAAAAGAAAATTGTCATATACCAAAGTAAATATTGTAGTGAAGTGCAGCTTTGTATGTTAAATAGGCATAGTATATCAACATCTTCACCCACTGAATCAGATTCATCAATCATACTTTTTATATATTATATACATATTTTGTGTCTGTGTGTATATATACATATATATATATATAAAATGTATATAGATATGCTTTTTCCCTGTAGTCAGTTACTCTGTTCCAAATGCATGACTTTAAACTGCTTTTCCATAATGCCAGTCTTTCGGAGAAGAATCTCAAATGCAGACTCAGATACATAAGCTCTCTCTGTAGGACACACGGAGAGTTAGATGCCTCAGAAGGGTGAAACTGAAAGTCTGCATGCTGAGTAGAAAACATGACAACTGACAACGAAGTGCTGATCACAGAGGTCTCCCTCACCTAGTGCTCTTCTATGGGGGTTAAATAGCTAGCCGACAGCAAGCAGGTGCCTCTTCCTAATCAGTTCAAGAATCTGGACTGTGAATCCTACTTTCATCTTCTCAGCAAAAGAAGGACTTGTCTCTGGTTTCTTTCTGTGGTTTTGGTTTGTTTACTCAACAGAAACCATTAATAAGAGATGAAGAAGCTACTTCAGATTAATATGAGGAAGGACAGAAAAGGAAACAGGTTCTTCAGTGAGCAGAATATCATCTTGCTTACAGTTGTTCCAGAAAGCCTAAATGTGAATGACTTGGACTTCACTTTGCTCTTCAAAACTGAAGTGGTAGGATGAGTATGAGTACTACACCAACACCAGATATACTCCACTGACTCTCTAGTCAGTGATTACTTGTTCATATTCAAGGCCTTTCTTCAAGGTTTTCACTGGAGTACAATATAATTCATATGGCTTCTGCAACTCAAAAGGTCACTGCATTCTCTGAAAACATTTTGAGTTATGGAACTCATCATGAAATGGGATTAAGAAGACACCCCTTGAAAGTCTAAGACTAAACACCAAAGATCAAAGCCTTGTACTGCATTTATAAGCAGTTGAATGTGATGTACCTTTTCCCTGAAAAGACATCTTCCATTCATGACAAGATCTAACATAAAAAATATTTCTAGGGAAGTGACACATGCATAACCACCCATCTTACTGTGAATTTGTGGGTGCTATACAGATTTAATTAAAAGACAGTAAAAGTAGATCTATATTTTCTTGATATTAAAGTTAATTGGTAAACACCAACACCAATCAGCAATCTTGCCATCTCTGCAACAGCCTTGACTAGGTTGTTAATATGCAAACACCACCTGCCGACACTCTACTAGGAATGATAAGCTCCTATTTATGCAGTGCTTAGGGACATGGTTTAGCGATGGACTTGGCAGCCCTGGGTTAACCGTTGGGCTTGATGATCTCAAAGGTCTTTTCCAACCTAAGTGATTCTATGAATCTATGATTTTTCTTATTTGATTTCTTTCCATTCAGTAGCCTAAATACATAGGAACATATCATGGGTTTGATTTATGCATATAACTCCAAATGACAGCATATACAGTGTGTATGCCATAGCTTCAGTTATTAGCAATTTTTTAATTTTCCAATTATTTTAGTTTTTATTTCCTCTTAGGCACTTACTATATTCCTCCTAGCATGCTGAGCACTTCTAATGTTTAGAAATGTTGTGGAACTGCAAAAAAGGCACAGTCAATTAATTCCTTCATTTGAATAATTAAACATTTTAAATACTCCCTCCATACCTTATGTTCAGCTATAGATATATTATTAATAGTAGCTTGTACTGCGCGCTGCAAGAGAATGTTAGGCACATAATTCCTAGAACCTGGGGAGAAGAACATTTCCTGGCACTATGAATTTACCTACCCAATGACAAAGTTATCTTGTTCTAATTCAAACATGTTTCACACTGTAATAATTACACCGTATGAATGTTGTGCTTTTTTTATGAAAAATTCAGCACAGTTAATTATTCAAAAAATTGTTATGGTTGATGAATCCATCCCACTGTGTTCAACAAAAACGTTAATCGTGCTTCACTATTTTTAGGATGTTCGTGTTTTATCATTCATTCCAGTAGCTTAGTCTATAAAGTAAGGCCATTGCATAAGTTCAAGACCTTAGGTTTGTAGCCAGACTGCCTGTTGTCAAATGGGTGTCATCAACATGCTTATTACATCTCTGCTTGTTGGCTGCATCCCTGTACACCAATGGCCTTCAGTCTCTCTACTTCTTTGGACTGGCATAATGTAATTTTCCCACTCTCAGACCCACTCTCAAGCAACAGCATTTAGTGACTCCACCATGCTGGTTGAACAAGCCTGACTAGGCTTCATAGTAGTAGGGTTGTAGTTTTACCTGATTTTAAAGCTAGAGTGCCTGAAGTGAAAATGGATGGAGCAGTTCATTTTGCAAGGTCACTGGGTAAATTTGCCACAGAATAAATGTGCTAAGCATTGAATGTAGCACTCTTCTCATTCTTAGCTTACTGTTGTACAGAACATACAGCTTCTACGCATTCTCTACTGCATATGCCTGCAACCAACTGGCAAACATCAAAATTACCTTTAATGGTTCCAAGTCATCTGGAGAAGAGGCACTTCAGTTAATTTCTTTATTTTGCCTGCTGTACAGGGAAAGTATCTTTATTGTGATCATCCTTCAGCAAATGTAGGAACATATCAATAAGACCAAGCATTATTTCCACAAATAAAATTTTCATTCTCCATCGGTTTAAAAATGGAAGACATTCAAAGATCAGGAAAGCCACTTCTCTATTTTCAATTAAAGTCTTGCTTCTTTATATTTGAACATTGGATTCTGTTACATTTGTAACAGATTGGAAAAAAAAACTGGAGGGTTAAAATATTAAAAGAACACCACTATGGGAATACATAGTGTTTGCTGTCATTGACTTAGTTGTTACGAATAAGTACAACTGGAAAAAATCTGAAAAAAATCATTGCAAACATGGTGAAGGAGGAGAGTGGTTGAAGTGAAGGGCTAGTACAAAACAGGTGAATTACTTTTGCCTTGTAGGGCATGAAGTCTTGTCCTCATATATTAATAATTTTGAAAGTAGAAGCTTTGTGGTGTGTGTTATGTCTCCACTCATAAATCAGCCCCTGTGTGCCTCTACCAGTGTCCAGATTTGATCTTTATCTCTTTTACCCAAGGCCTGTAAAACACCTACAGATCTTTAGACCAGGAACCTAAGAGAAGTGGTAAATGTAATTTATTGCTGAGAAAATACTGTTGAAAAATGGATCCTTCTGGTTATCTAATACTATCACTAATGGAAAAGGAAAGGTCCTTGAAATTCTGAGAAACAGAAGTGCTAGACACAGCTGAAAGACAGTCCACACAGAAACATTAAAAAATCAAGTACTATTTAATTTTCAAATCATATTTCCTACAAATTAAACTAAGAGGTTTGTAATAGCAATAATTACCTATTCAGCATCCTTCATCAGTCTCTGAACTCATTTTCTTCAGTCATTACTTGACTGAAAAAAAAATTAAATGGGTCATTTATGCTTAAATTAATCTGTGGTTTTCCCAGAGTACCTTCATTGTTCATCTCTAGCTTTAATTATTGAAAAACATTTTGGTTTATATAGATCTGTAGCAAAATAGATGCATCCTTCACAATCATCCTGTTTCAGGAAGTTCAGTGACTTCTATATTAGTGACATCACAGATGGTAAAGTCAATTTTAAGATATATTTCTCATGCAAAACCTGGCACACAACATGAGTGAATACTAATGTATTGAAGAGTTCTATGAAGGTTTTAGGGGACACAAATCATTCTCTATGACAGCACAGATCTCTCAATTGCTGATGCAATCTATTGATAAGGTTGTATTTTGAGGGGAGAGTAGTGGTAGTTTGGGACCTGTGAAGGCCAATCAACAAGAGGGTTTACTTGCCTGATTGATGTATAATACAGTTTCCACTTACACAGAGGGCAGTTCTTTGGTGTCAAACCTCGCCCTGTAGCAGAAGCTACAACTTTGCAAAGTGGTATGACAATGGTTCCTCTTTCACATTTTTTTTTGTAATCACTGATATTTTTTTGTTATATCCTGTCAGAATGGTGATGTGCGTCTTGAAAATATATGTAAACAAGTGTGCAAAGAGCCTGCCTGCTAAACTTCAGGTGACAACAAAAAAAGTAATTTCCCCTGATATGAAAGAGGATGAATTCTCGTTATACAAGAAAGGAAGAAAAAGGAAGTATCATTTTTTCAAAAAAAACAAATTGTTAGCATGTCACCTGTAATGAAAAATTAGTTTTTCCAGTCTGAAAAAGACTTTTCTTCCTTCAAAGCTTTCCTTGCTTTGAGCAAATAAACAAAGGGATTTGCCCAGTATGTTTGCAATGTATTTTGAGTTAACCAATGTAACAGTAAAACAAGAATGTCCTTGTATGCCTAGCTGCAAAAACATCTAAGTGCTCTGATTGTTTATTGAATTTTAATACTTGAAGGATTGCTGCTGCTTTGATATTTTTGGCAGAAATAGCAACTGTGGTTAATGATCATCTGGGTTTTTATTTTTTCTAATAAAATGTCATTTATCAGCAAAGAAGGAGAAAGGAATCTGAGAGTTATGCATACAGATGCATAAACTAAATACTGCTTCCTCTGCCAGATTGCTGCTTTTGCTTGTACATTAATGGAAAATCTGTTTCTTTAAAAATCATAAAAGTCCAACAAGTCCAAATTTTCAATCTAGATGTGAATTAAAAGCTCTTAAATCTAGGTTTTCTTCTTAGACCAAGTCCAATAGTATATACCTGAAGCCTGTAGTACCCTAAACACACACACATAGGGGTGGGTGGGTGAGTGTGTATGTATATATATATATAAAAATATTTTCTTCAGACACATTTATATGCCTAATTCCCTTCCATTTGTAACTGGATAGGTCTTGATGAACAGAAGGAATCATAAACTTTAGATAGTAGGTAAATGCCGTCCAGTTCTGACTGGAATAATTCTGGAGAACATTTAGGTCAGAAAGTTCTTAGATAGTTTAGGATGAGATGGCAGTCAATCACAAATTTTCTCCGTAATATTGGCAGCTGGTACTTCAATTAAAGCCCTGGTTTTTTTCACCTAGCTCTAGCCCTGCTGGACTGCTATGCATTTTTTCTGTCTAGCAGTTTCAATAAAAACTCATGACCCAAACGTCCCTGTCTCTTCAGGAGTAGACATGTAATGTATCAAAAATATGCACCAGATCAAATAATTGCTTCTAGTCTAGCTTTCTCATTCACTGCAGTCATTACTGGTCATGACATTTGAATTTGCTGGCAGCCCAGGTCTCAACTACTCAATGAAAGGTGCGAGTACTCAGTGTACTTGAAAATGAAATTTCAGGATAGGGAAATCCAAAATCAGAGGCACTTTGATTAAAGTAGAACTCTTGAATATTTGGCAGCACACAAAATGAAACAGACATCTTACAAAAACGACCAGTAGATCTAGATAGAACCTGTATCTGTGTCAGAAATGGGAATTCAGTGTGCAAAACAAATTGAGTTAAATAGTGTGTTTAACTCATTACATCAACTTTTATATCTCTCATAGTTACAGTGATTCAAGGAATATATTACAGGTTTCTTGAACAAATGGAGCCTGCCCACACTAAATGAGTCAGATAAAAATCAATTACATTGTGGATTCTTAACTGTGGAAATAATCAATGTCATCATTTTTCCCTTCCTAGCAACAAAATATTGGTCCTGGTCAACCAACCTTTTTAGGTTGGTTTGTGCAAAATATTTTTAATATTTTTTATAAATTGTTTTGTGGGTCCTTTGAAAATGGCAAGCCATTTGATATCAAGGCCAAATGTTAACAGGACCTTTTTTAAACAGTGATAAGCACTCTTTAATGCAGTCATTAATTCGTGTTCATACAGAATGTCAAAGGAACAGACCTTAAGTTTTATCATATTGTGTAACGTTTTAGGCTCAGATTGCTAAATTTATTTATACTGGCATAGTCATCCTGGAACCTTTTACTCTCAGCAATGGAATAGGCAACAGAGACAGAGTGGGTTAGTATGAGGTACTACTGTAAGTTTTCAAAATTTAATAATTTGTATCCATTAGTGGTTCTGGGGAAAAGAATAGGACGGGTATCATACACCAAACCTTCTAAAATGTTACATCTGCTGGGAATGCTGTCTTGTAGGATTTCTGGGAGCTGGAAGAAGAGATTAATAGAAAACAGACTTGATACATTGTATGCATTATTTATTTTCAACATAAGTCCATACTGTCTCTAAACAAATACAATGGTGTGATCCTTTTTATATCATCAGGTTTTATTAATTTGCATTATTTCCTCTAACTTATCCCTCAAGGACTCATATATATCAGCATGCACTGAAAACAGATGTTGATAATCCTGCGTGTGTTGTTTACACCTCCAACCTTCATTGGATTCCCTGAATTCCAGATGGCAGATAGTCATTCTATTCTATGTATAAGATTAAGATGGTTTAGTTTCAAATCTGCGTATCTGTCTGTGCTTTTTAATTTTAATTCCAAGGTCTAGACCAACCCTTTTCTGTCCTTTTCACCTTTTGTATTCTTCCATTTTTGTAATTTGTTGTCTTCTTGTCGTGTGCTGAGAATAGAGAAAAATTGCCGCCTCCAACCATTGCTTTGACTGTTTTATCAATCTTTATACAAATTGCTCATCAGAGATAGTACATTTTAGAATTATTTACTTGTTTTATTAGTACTTTATCTAGGTCTCTCAAAGTGCATACGATCATACTTTAAACTGCAGTCAGAAATAAAGTAGAGTGTATGCTACTGGATTTTTCAGAACTTCCAAGTTGTCAAGAACTGTAAGGATTGGCAGCATGATCTAATGCGTACTAGAATAAGTCTTAGAAGATTTGGACTCCTCAGATCTGCACTGTTCTAATCTCAGTTGTTACTAAGCTAAACCTTATATAAGCTTTTCTTTTTCGATGCCTCCATTTCTCACTTTCTATCTATCTTATTTTCAATATACTGCATGCTCTTCTAGAATGGTATATTTTCCTCTGTATGTTCACCAACTTTTTAAAATCAGTTAAATTATTCTCAATTTATACTCTATAAATAAGACAAGACACGTGGTACTGTAAATTATTTATTCAGTGTCATATTCATGACACTTTGTATAACAAATCAAGTCCGATGACAAAATTCTGCTGCTTTATCCAGGCCTCATCTGGAATAAGTCCATGAAAATCTATAATTAAACTAACATAGATCAGTAGTAACTTTAAATGATTTAGTCATAGTAAAATGAGTTTAGCATTTGGTCCATGATCTTGGCTTCAAAACTGCATACTTCAAATTTGGCAGAGTAAAAGAAGCAGGAAAGAGCAGAAATCCCCCTCCTGCACAAACACTCCCCATCCTCAGTTCTCACGTTTATATGCAAATGTTCCTTTATTTCTGCAGATGAAAACTCTTGTGCACTCCATCTGCAAAATCACAAGTAAATGTCTTTAAATTGCAAAATAGAAATTTCCTGTGGCATCCTCATTACAGTAGATAATACCCAAGCTGATGTAATATCAGAGGATCCCATTTGAAGGGGAGGCAACATAGGCACGCTGCGTACTCACCATATTCATCGCCTAGAAAGAGCTGAGCATCTCCAGGCTCCTCCGTGACCCATCCTGCAAAGATATCAAACACAGTACTGTCAACAGAATTTTGTAGAAGAGAGCCCCCTACATATGCCTAGAAAAATGAGCTGTGAAGTTAGACATCTAGATAAATCCAGATCTTAGAATCCACATCTCTGTCAGTCCTTCAGACGCGCATAACTTGACTTAAGAAAAATGGTTGCCTTTAGCAACACATCCAGACAAAGGTAATTTGGTGAGCTGATCACAAGCTCATGTCCCTGTGCGACATAACCGCAGTGTGCTGTCTTGCCAAAACAGTAATGTTATCTCTATGCTTTTTGGCCTGATCTTGATGGTATTTCACTTGCAAAATTCATCCTGAGTTTAGCTGAACTCACACAGCATTCATATGTTCTAGTGTATGACTTCTCAGCCCTCTTAAGAAGATGAGAAGAAAATGGAAAAGAAAGAGAAAAGGTCAAAAATCTCTTTGGATCATTCAGCTAACTGCTCTTATATTAGCATGAGTGGTTCCAGCATTAGACCATGTTCACCTGTTCCTCTGATGGTGTTAGGATATTTGGATAGGCTGCACCTGAGAATGAATACTGCACTTCAGTATTTACTTGCTTAATGTAACAAATGCTGCCCCATAAAGAGGGGAATTGACAAAAACTACTTAATAAAAAATACTTCCTCCAGTGCTTTCCATCTAATGATCATCAAGCGGTTTACAAGCAGGAAATAAACCGTTTTCATTTGTGGGTAATAACACCCCCATTTTACAGATGGAAAAATCATCCAGCCATAGGAATGAATGTGTTTTAGTTGGTGATGTTAACCTTCTCTCATGCTCCGCTACAGATTTCACAAGTTTAACGAGGCACTCACCGCGCCGGCTGCCACACCGCGCTGGCTGCCACACCGCGCTGGCCCATGGGCTCCCGCCTGTGTGCCTGGGACACTGCGCCTGTGGTATCCTTCTCACTGTGTCGAAGCGGGACTCTGGTGCAGGAAAGATTAAAAAAACATCACCTTGCAAGGACTACCTGTGTATTCCTGTCACTCGCCCACTGCATAACATGGTGCTGAGAAACACGGGCGGCGCGTGGGCTGCAGTGGCTGCCCGCCATGCTGCCCATGGGCAAGGCAGGGCCAGGGGTGCCCAGGCTGGGGTCACAGCAGGCCCTGGGGGCAGGGGCACGTGGTGCCTTTGCTTTTTTCACGTTACTTTTGGTTTTTTTTCCCCGAGGAGCAGTTGCTGGAAACGTGTGCTTTTGTGACTGCAATTAACGCCAGGAGGAAACCTGACCAGTGAACATCCTTTCAAGGCGCACAGGACGGCAGCTAATGCTTTTAGGTGACATCGGTTTACTTCAGTTGGCAGGTTAGGAAAAAGCTGAAAATTAGTAAGTATGACAAATAATAATTTCCTTAATTTTCACTTAAATTCACATAAAAGCCAGCGCACGTCTGGGGCAGGCTGCTCTGCCGCCCGCGGCCGCCATGTCTCCGCGCCGCCGCCCCCCGAACATGGCCGTGCCGGGGAGCCACCGCAGCGCCCCCGCGCCGGGCCGGGCCGGCCGCCGCCTCTCCCCCAGGGCAGCCGCCGCCGCCGCCGCCGCCTCCGCCGCCGGGCCCCGCCGGCCGCCCTGCCCAGGCTGACCCCCGCCGGCGGGGCCTCTCCCGCCCGCGCCCAGGCGCCGCCCCCGGCGGAGGCGGTGCCGCCCCCTCGGCGGCCTGTGGCCAGGCGGCGGCTGTCGGCGGCGGCCGCGCGGCGGGCGGGAGCCATGGCGGCGGAGGGGGACGCGTTCGGCAGAGCCCGGGGCAGGACTCTGGCCGCCTTCCGCCAAGGTACGCGCCGCGGGGCCTGCGCCGAGGCGGGAGCGCCGGGCGGAACCTCGGCATAGGGCTGCGGGTTCCGGCGGGCTCTCTTCCCCGCCGCGCAGCCGGGCGGGGGGGCGTGCGGAGGGCAGGCCCGGGGTGCCCCCGGCGGCCGCGGGAGGAGCGCTACAGCCGGAGGGGGGGACGCGGAGGGGCAGCGGCGAGGCCCTGGGGGGAGCGCGCTGCTCGGGGAGCGGGGCGCTGGGCGTGCTGCTGCCGGTGCGGGGCCCCCTGAGCGCGGCGCCGCGGCCGCCCCACGTTGATTCTCCGCGGTCGGCGGCGGGCAGAGGCCCAGGCCCGTGGGAGCGTTGGGGCCCGGCCGCAGCGCGGGGGGCTCCGCCCCATGGGAAGGTGTCAGCGGTGCCCAACACCAGATTTCTTTTAAAATGCTTGCTCGTGCTGCCTAACCTGATCTCCGTAGCTTGTGAAACTGCTGGTGCCAGCACTACGTTATCATGTGTTTGTTGTACCTGTAGGGTGGCCTAACAGTAGTTTGTTGTTTATGTTACTTATAAGACAGGCAGTTGTACCGTAACGAATGGAACTACCTAAGATCCCAGTTTCTTCAGGGTACTCCAGCTTCTCTCGGGACAGAGGTCAGCAGCTAGGTCCTTCCCTGGTGCTCCACCCCGCGCAGAGACAGAGCTGCAAACCCCGGGCAGGGCCCAGGTGTCAGTTGGCTCCCAGCTTCTAGACCTGCCTGCCCCAGGTGAATACGGTGAGGTGGCCACTGCCAAGCCAAAGGTGGCAGCCACCTGCTTACTGCTGGTCCTTGTCTTGTGGCTGGACCAACAGAGGAGTACGTTGACTGTCTGTGTGTATCCTGCCTGTTTGTAAAGTTGTCCAAGGATGGAGGTCCTGCGGTGTGCCAGCGTTGAGAAATCTTTTCCTGTTGCCACACGTGGAACGTATTTTATTTCCTTGTATTTGTTTGTAAATTACAGATTGTATTGGTTTGATGAGGTGGGCAAGGCTATTCGATCCCAACAATTTTGTGGTATTTTCTTGAGTTTCACTGGAAATATTTGGCTTTGCTTGTTGCCAAATAAAGAAAATTCACCGACACTGAGCATGTGAAGTATACATATACAGTTATTCTGGCAACCTATTAATTACAGATGGTGTGGTTGGTTTATAACAGAATGCCTAGCATTTGTTGAGGGGACAGATGGCAGACAAGCCATCTAGTTATATCAACTGTATAGTGAAATTGTAACAAAAGGAGTGTTCAAGGGCAGTGTAAAAATTTCTGAACAGCAGTTTTACCTAAGTACTTTTAGAAAAGTGCCTTAAACATGGAAGAAAAAGATGTGATTTGGGTATCTGTTTTCCAGGTGTGTTTCTTTCTCCTGAAGTGTCCTTGTTTGGTATTCTTTAAATATTAATTAAGACTTAGCAACTGGTTGTTTTAAATCTTGTTCAGGACTTTTTAGGCTATCATAGTCCAGCTGCCATCTTTAGGTACAGTGTTTCTTTGTTAATAATTTACTGAGCTCTTAAGAGGCTGAAGTTGAACACAACCTTTTAATAACAAAATGACCTGGTAAAAAACAACCAAGGGCTGATAAAACTGAGGCAAAGTTTCTTGCAGTTTAAGTTGAAAATCAGTTCTGTTGTTTTCCTCGGGCTTTAGGTTTTACTCCTGTTGAACAGGTGGCTACACAAAACATTTACTACTGCTATGGCTTGGCAGACTGTTTCCTTTTAAAATTTGAAATTCACCATTGAGAGCTTAATTTCCTTTTTTTCTTACTACCCTTTCTGTAAAATCACTCCTCCACATCCTATCTCCTAACAGTAATTTGTTTAGTCTGCTTTCACATAATGTGGAGGTTATACCTGTAACGTGCTCTAATTGAGACTTGATATGTGACAAAACAGCCCCCTCAAATTTAGGGATCTAAATTATCCGTTTAATCAGTGGAGCATAGTAGCAAATAGTGTGTAAATACCCTACTTTATTGGCAAGAGACCTTTGTATGCTTTGGATTTAATGTTTTTTTTTTTAATAAATTCCCTGTCTTTTCTACCTGTGTGAAATTGTGCTTCAGATGCCTACTACTTTTAGCAGTGTTCTAGTGAAGAAACAGTAAATTTTGTCATCACCACTTCTCCCAAAAAGTCGTGGGGTGTTTGGGTTTGGTTGTTGGTTTTATTGATTGGTTTTGTATTTTTTTTGGGGGGGGTGGGGGGGTGGGTTGATTGTTGTTTGGTTGGGGGGGGGAATTGTTTGGGTTTGGGGGTTTTGGTTGGTTTTGTTTTGGTTTTTGGTTGGTTTGGGGTTTTTTCTGTCCCAAGTATACTTTTTTATATTTTTTATATTTTTCTATCCCAAGTAGCATACTATGCAAAGAATTTCTGTTTTCGGTGGAGAACTTTTTTCAAATAGCTAGGCAAGTGACGGTACCATCAGCTTAACTGGTTGAGAAGTTTCTCCATTTTGAACCTGTTGGCTAATTTTAGCTGATGGTTCCAAAATCTTTATCTGAAAGAGGCGGATAACCAGCATTGCATAGTCATGTTCTCAGTTCCAGATGTCACTTTGTGTTCCTCTGTCATGCCTCCCTCACCAGTCTTTTGGAAACTCTTTTAAGTCTATTCAGTTGCTTCTCATATTTCTTATTTTGCTCAGTTCTCTATTCCTTTCCTATATCTGCTTTTTTGCCATTACTGAATGTTGAGGTGGCTCTTCTTCATATCACTTGTTAGAGCTATCGTGGTTTATATGAAGCGGGTGGTGTGTTTCCCATGTGCACTATCCTGCACTTTCTGCATTGAAGTTACCTGCTTTCTTGAACAGTCATTCATGAAGAAGTCTCTCCCCAGTTCTTCACAGCCAAGCCTTATTCTTATACTGCCAAATGGCTTAGTTTTAGCAAATTTCATTTCCTCACTGTTCAGTTACTGGGACAGATTGGTTTGAATTTGTTGAACAGTATAGGTCCTAGTACAGGTTCAGGTGGGATCTGTGTATCATGTCCGTTTTCTTTTCTTCTTACCAGTTTTTTATGCATGGGAGGACTGACTTTCATATTTCAAGACAGCTTGGCTTCCTTAAAAGTCTTTGGTGAATAACTGTCAGATGCTTCTTGGAGATGGTATTAAGTAGATTTCCCTGCTCCAATGTAAAAGTTGGGATTACCTGTTCTGAAGACTCAGTGAGTGCAGTAGTTACTGTCTTTGTTACAGTTTCCATTAACTTGCCTGTCCCGATGCTAGTTTTGCAGTCAGTAGTTACCAGATTGCTCAGGAAACCCTTTACAATGTAGTTGTGATACTGGCCATCTTCTTGCTCCTCTGGTGCAAGGGCAGTTTTAAGCAAGCGGTAACTCCCTGTGGTTTAGCTGGTTTTTTGAGTTCTGTGGATGCCACCTAAGCTGAGCAGCTTGTTATTCTTCATGTCTGTTTGTGAAATCATCTATTGGTAATTTGATTGAGAGAGATCTGATGCACTGTCTATAAGGAAGAATTCTGGCATTACATCTTCACAAGTTCCTTCACAATCAACGTGGATACAAACATTTACATTGTTTTTCTGCTCTGCCTTCATCTTCAGGTGCATCTTGCATGTCTGCAACATCTGTTAGCCTTGGTGTCCGGCACGCTACCTCTTCCTAATTCCTCTAAAAAGGGCTTTATTAGTTTTCAGATGTATGCTATTTTGAGTTGTTATCACATTTTTTACCTTGATTTCTTGGACTTTGGTATCTAACCTTCCAGTGTGTAAAATCTTTCCTGTTTTCTTTATTTGGATGCTTTAGCTTGAAGAGTGCTGTTCTGCTCTTACTAGCATCCTTATGGCTGCTGTTTATGTTGTTTAGTCGGTCTGGATACTTTTTGGTCTTTCTGAAGTTCTTAGTAAATGCTGTGCATATGGTCTGAGCCTCTGGGATAGTGTCTTTGAATAGTTTCCACGCTGTCTTCAAGGATTTTTGCACTTTTAAAAAGCATCGTAATTATATGTAATTCACCTTCCTTTGAAATTAAATACCACTGCAGTTGATTTCTTAATTTTTCTTGCTTTCACATGAGTGTTGGATCTTGGCACGTTACGATTACTGTTCTAGAGCTCTTAAACAGTCATATTTTTGAGCACTGATGAGAACTGCTTCCCAGCTAGCATATTCCATTCCCAATACTGTCTCTAGGCCTCCTATGAATTAGGGAAATTTTAACGTGGGTTTTGAGCAACTTTCTGTGACTTCACCTTGTCATTATGCAAGCCACCCCCCTTCACACCTACAGTTTTGGGCTGTAAAGTTTCTGTAATGAGTTTACATGTTGAATTTGGGTGTGGGCATAAAGGCATGACTAGAGTTTAGCATTCTGTAGCCCTCAGTACAAATAAACTGTATCTGAGGGAGCATTTCCTACCTTGATAGTTATCTAAGAAGTTTAAAAGTATATCTTTTAAAAATAGTAGCACTGCCTAATGTATTTGAGAAGCTGAATTCTGTAAGTCAGTGTTTCTACTGATATTATCTCTGTAGTTTAGGCTCACTCTACTTAATTTCTACAATAATTACTCTTCTAAAGGGTTTTATTTTCTCTCAGAAAAGTTTGATACCTGTTTTGAAAGGTTTTTTTCCCTGTGCCTTCCATAATAGGTTGCCTTGGTCGTTCAGCAGAACCCTCAGTAGTCTCTCAGGTACACGTGGAAGATGTAGCTGAAAGGAATGCGTATTTCATTAGATGGAAATTCTTTTGTATTTGGACATACAGACAATAATGGTGGTATTTTTGAAGCCAGAAGTGTTGATAATTTTTTATATTAAATGAGAATTTATTAAGGATTTAGTGCAAGTCCTTTATTATTTTTCAAGTGGTTCCAGGACTGACAGGAATGAAAACAAATTCTTTTAAAGGTAAACCGCAAAATAATTGCAAGGAAAAAGTTTTAGCCTTTTGTACTGTTTATGATGTATAAATGCTGCCTTCACTTAAAAGATTCCATTTCCCTTCCCATCTATAGCTTCTTTAGAAAACCAAGGTTGTGCTTCTTGGCCAGTTTTACCTAGAAGAGGAGCCAGAGGCACATTTAGAGGCAGAGACTGCTCAGGGCAGGGAACCATGTACATACTTCTGCTATTCTGTGATTTTTCAGAGAAGTGAAATTAATTCCCCTGGCAAACCCAGCATGACAATGAGGGCGTTTTTCGTATTTATTGCTGCCCATGGTATACTGAGCAAGCATTACTATGTGGCCATCAGAGGCCAGCTCACAGTGGTTTATATGAGCAATCTATATGTGTGTTTGTGATCCTTGGAGAGGCAGCAAGAAAAGGGAGGAGAAATCAGAAAAATCAAAAGGCGAAGAAATAAAAGCATGGCAAGGTATTAGCTATTGTCCTCTAGAAATGGTGAGGTTTGGCTTAAATCCCACTTAGGTCCTTGAAGTGTCTTTTTGTGCATGATCACAATACATGGCTGAGGTTTTCTCTTGTGAGTTGCTGCTGACTACTTTGGCCCTTCACGGAATTAATCCTTAGATAAAATTAGAAGCTGGCACCATTTTTCAGCCTATGCTACTAAAAATACATTGCATTGATCCTCTCTCTGTACTTTGGCATGCATGGGAGCAGAAAAAGAGTGGGAAGCTATTGAAACTGAGGCATAACAACATGTTCTGAAGTTGGACTTCTTCCGTGGCGATCAGCTGTGCAGCTCTTAAGGAGGCCTGGGAGCTAAACAGTTTTGAAAAAGGAGTTTTGTGTGGCTGAGTGTGTAAGAGGAGCTCCACAGACATTATTTGCCCTTCAGAAATGGAAACTGTATATACATCAGTTATCTGGTAAATCTACTGACTTTTGTCTGACATTTGCATTTTCTTATTGCTGTGGCTGCTAACAGCCTCTATGCTCATAGGGATGAAGAGCCAGTTTGCAGGTGTTCTCAGCTTCACTCAATTTTGCGATGCAAGAGAGAAGGCAGAAAAAAATGTTTATTAATTGAATCCTAATCTTGTATTGCTTTACCTAGCCTGCACTTTGTATAATACAACTACATAGCTCATCTAAAGGCTTGAAAATTGAAACTCCTAGTGAGAAGGTTGTCTTTGATGTCATTCCTATAAAAGTCATTACTAGCTGCGTTTGAAGGGAAGATAGCAACTGTACATCCTATTTAATTGAAACGTTATGGAGTAACATCTAGGACCTGGATCATGACTAGATGATCACTGCAAAAACAGCTGTTCCCCCTCCCACCACTTGTGCCCAATGCTGTTTGTTACTAACCCTCTGCCAGACTTTGGCATTCCCCTAGCATAGCAACGGAATGATTTGTCTGAGCACTCTTCTTCTGATTCAGTGCAAAGTCCAAAAAAATGGTTCAAACAGTTTTTTGTAATGCCTGACTTAACTGCTTAAGCAGGTGAGGTTCATTTGTACAGCCGAGAGTACCTGTTCTGCTTGAAGGTGATAACAAGCAGCTGGTGAGGGAGAGAAGTAGGGTACAGAAGTTTTGTTAATAATTATCTGAATACAGTCCATTGATAAATCATTTAATTGTTAGGGTAGCGGAGGATGCTTTTACATTCTGTTTTGCAATGCTACTCTCATAACATATTGGTCTGTTGAAAGAGCACTTGCGCAGGTGAGCTGCTGGAATTAGCGGAATCGCACTAGTTGCAACACGTTAGCTGGACTGATGTTGTTATGCCTTGCACAGATAAGGAAAAACTTGCATGACCTCTGCAGACAGATCAGTGAGGGCAATTAAGAGTTACTTCATCAATGAGCTGAGTTCAGAACAGGCTTAAGAGTTGGTGCAAGTGAAAGTTTGCACCAGTGGTGTTGTACCAATGTAACTTTCTTCATGATATTCTGCTTTTATTTATAGTACTTTATAGTAATTGAAACACATTCCTGATAAACAAAAACTTAAGTTGTAAGTTTAAACTGGGTGTCCATGTATTAATTTGTTCACATATGTTCTCTTGTTCCATGCGGAACAAAAGCAGTAAGTATTAAACTAAATCAGTCAATACCACTTCATAAGTAATAAGCTAATGAAATTGGGTTAAGTACCAGGTTTACTTGCTTTTAAATAAAGTTTCTAGTTGGAGTGACCAAATAACAAGACAAAGGTAGAAAATTCAACCTTACTGCTATTTTTTTTGTAACTATTTGAGAAGTTGTCAAATACTGCAAAAGTATCTGTTGACTGAATTATTTGACTAAGACCAGATGATTACACTAAAATTTTGACTAAATGTCATTTATGTAGCCCTGATTCCTGGATCTTTTCTGTTGTCCCTGCTTCACTTTCTTCATTTTATCTTTTTCTTTCCTACAGGAGAATATAGCATATACCTCTGCACCATTTTCAGTTCCTTTCTCTTTTCACCTCCTATCTCTTTCCTTTTCTCCCCACTCTTCTTCACCTCCACCTCTGCATCTTCTGTTTCTCCTTTCTTCTGCCACTTCTTGATTCTGTCTGTGTACTGAACTTCTCTTTTCAAATTCATCTTATCAGTCTCTCTCTCTCTCTCTGCCTCACATGACCATCACTCACCCACTCAAACCAGAGCATCTGTGCACAGTCTTGGAAACATTCAGGTACTTAAAACCTAGAGAGCTACTGTATTGGCATGACTACAAGGCAGGAAAAAAAAAATGTCCATGAAGAATATATTAGAATAGCCCCTGTCTGGCTTTGCAACCTGTTTTGCATCAGCTCTGCGTGCTCCCTGACAGCGCATTGTCTGCTTGCCAGATTTCTCTCTGTTCAAGCAGTATACGTGAAGCTCCTTGTTAGCTGGGACCGGGGCCAGTCCTGCGGCCTGTGTCAGCCAGCCAGCCTGCCAGCTACCTGGCCTGCTGCAGGTGCTCCAGCTGCCTTTGGCCAACAGATGCCATCCCTGGGGCTCTGGAAAGGGAAACACAGCATGTCTGTGATTGAAACGCAGTCTTTTAAAACAAAGACTAGCGGGTTTTTTGAGTAGTTCCTGTAAAAATAAATAGATAAGTGTGTCTATATTTTACTTAGGCTACGGTGGTAAAAATTACTAGTTTCACAAAACAAGTAGATTTTGCTCTGCATTGATTATCATTACTGTCTACTGAGTTGCTGGAAAAGGGACAGGATTAAAAATCCTGCCATGTTGTAGAAAGATTTGAGCTTTTTTTTCCATTAAATGTGTTTGAGGATTGGGCCATCCCTCCAAAACAAGTTCCTGTTTCAGGTTTTCCCTTTTTTCAGTTCTGTTTTGTATAGATCATAAAAGATTTCTGTTGCAAGCTTCCTTAACTGATACTTTTCTATAGTTTTCCACTTACAAAAACTCTAAATTGATTTCTCTGCACAGACAATGCCTTTGATGCAGCACGTAAGCTGTTTTTTAAGGCATTCATATTTTGCCTTGCGAAACATAAGATAAAAACCTAAATTATTTCATGTTATTCAGCTGCTCCATAAGGCTTCTGTTGCAAACTCGTGGATAGATGGATCGTTTCACTTCTCTAAGTTATGTAATTGGAAAAGTTAATTTCATTTCGTAATTAAAAGCTAATGAATGGCTGATAGTTTATAAAATCTATGTTTATTATTTGGAGCAAGGCAATGCTGGTATGAATTAACAGACAGTGTTAACAGATTATAAATAATTTTGTTTAGAAATTAAATGTTACTTTAACTGAATTGTGGAAGCTTGCATTTGGCAAAACGATCTGATGTCATAGCAACAGATGACAACTGGAAGCAGCTTCCAGGTGTTGCCCACATTACTTCTCCCTCACCCCAGCCTATCCATATCCATGGTGCAAGATATGAATTCTGACCTCTTTTTTTTCTAACCTTCCTCCAAAGAAACATACTCCTCTTCTTGCAAAGTAAGACTCTCCAGTCCACTTGGAAGAAAACCAGAAGTAAATGCACGCGGTGAACATGTTACTTGTTTATGTACTGTTATTGGAAGATTAGTTTTGCCTCAAAGTGTATTTAAGATCAGATTGACATAATATAGGAGTATATTTATGGATTATATTGTAATTTGAAATAATTTGCTGTATTATTTTTTGTAGATTCAACTAGGTTGATGTAGTCAGCTTTTAACAGCTTAAATGCCATTTAAGAAAAAACCCAATAACATTAAATGTATTAAGCCAAACACAGCTGTCAAAACTGAAATATTCAGGTAGCAAATGAATGCGTTCAGGCAGCTGGAGAAACTGCAGTGTTCTCATTTTGTACTTTAATTCCAACTTGAGACATAGGTCTTGGAAACAGGATACCCAATTTTTGTTTTTAATTTGTAGCCAACTGTGGCTTTATTTCCCCAGTGTTGAGATTTTATTTATTTTTTTTATTAATGTGCTTGTAGTTCTATGTATCATGCTTCTTTTGTGGTACTTGTTAATATAGCATGCAAGAAACAAGTATACAAGAAATTTGTAGCAGTACAAATTCTGTGGTACACTGCCTGCCCTGATGGAAACGTTGTTTTTTTTCTCAGTTCTCACCTTTTTATCATAGGTCTTGGAGCTATTGTGGCAATTCTAAATTAGGACTTTATTTGCTGCTGCTAATTAGGATGTTGCTGGATTTTGTGTTTGCTGATCCTGGTCCTGTGAATGGCATCAGTTCTAACTCCAAAGAATGCGCTACAACCAATTTCTCTCTAAAAGTATAAAACCGAGACGTATTTAACTCCTTAATAATTTAAGGACAAGTCTACTGGAACCATAAAATGTGAAATGTTGTGTACGTTTTAACTTGTTAATTAAAGAAGCAATAATTGGAGTCTTAAAAGAATAAATTGAAATATAACGTTATACACGTGTGCTGTGTTGTAGTCCTTGTAATTTCCAGTACTATTTGCTGAATTCCTCACATACTTTTCTTCTAATGAGTCTGTAATTACCATGTGGTATAATTAGATTAATATACTTTCATTTATTACAGCTCCTCATTAGAGGAAAATTTTGTACTTCTGCCTTTATATTTCTTCTATATGAATGAATACAGAATTCTGTACTTTCATTAAAGCTCTCTTAACTTAGGTGAAAAGCAATCAATTTAATGATATATTGAAACTCTTACCCTTTTTATAAGTTTCTTGGTGCTTAACTTTCTTTCCCTCTGCCCTTTCTTCTTAGATGATGAGTACCAATGGAAGGGGCCCTTCTACTTCATCCAAGGAGCAGATCCTCAGTTTGGACTGATGAAAGCTTGGGCAGTTGGAGACATCAACAATGGAGATGATGAATGGGGAGAAGAAATCAAATTAACAGAGCAAGCGGTGCAGACCATCAACAAACTAAACCCTAAACCCAAGTTCTTTGTGTTGTGTGGAGACCTTGTTCATGGAATGCCAGGTAAGGCAATTAAAAGTGTAGAATGGGGATTCTAACTCCATTTTCTTTATATTTCAGATGGGCAACAAGGCTAATCTAATTTCCTTGTCTTCACAATATTCTTCCATATGATTTGGTATGCTAGTGTTTTCATGTTTGGGGATAAAAGTGTGCTTTTGGATGATTCTGGAGACTTTATTCTGATTTCTTCATCTGACTTCCTGTATCATTCATTTTAGGTATGTACCTTTGTTAGGTGCTTTCTTTTCAGTGGGCCTGAGGAATTTTCTTTGAAATGGAAGTCCTAAGAACACGTATTAAAATTCTTTCTTATAAATGAATTGCTTCAAGGGGACAAATAGGGACTGTAGCCATTGGGGGGAAAAAACAGTGCCAAGAAAAGAACAAAAATTATCTATAACTTTTTGAGTACCTAAAGTGGATGAAGATCAGAGAATTCTGTGGCTTTCTAATGCTTAATAAATCCAACTGTTTCAATATTTAAATTTTTTAAATGCTAAAAGTTAGCAAATTCCAAGTTTTCGTATTCTGTCCTGTTGCTGTGGGACTCAGAGATCAGTCTGTTTCTGTGTACGGTCACAGGAAGAACAACAGACCATCTAGAAAGGTGGGTTACAAAGTTTGACGGTTAAAACTTTAAAACAGACTGGTAATATTTTTTTATTTTAAGAAGATAAATGCTCTTCTTGGAAGTGAAAGAAAAAGTGATGTTACCACTTGGCAGGTGGTCTGAAAAGCAGATCTAAGCACAGTGTCTTACATTTCTTAGCCTTGGTAAGAAGCAGAACTGCAGACAGCCTTAGCTGTGTAGCTGATGGCACAACAGTCCACCAACCGAGTGTGGAAATACTCCTGTGTGCTTTATGCTACACTCTGCACTCCACTTGCACCTGAGGTAGTGCTTCTGAGCTCTTGTTTGCACAGCAAGATTTTGAGCAGGTTGGAGACCGTTGACTAATTCCTTCAGGGTCCTGCAAAGTGGATTTTAAAGCCTTAGCTGTCAAATTGGCAAGTCAGATTGGTTGATCTTATTTATAGGCTACAGACTTTCTTTTGACCAGAACACGGTTTTAGTGACAAGAGTGGGAAAGTGTAAAACCCAACAATTTAAGCTTGATTGAATGTGTATAACACTTCAGTAGCTTGACCATAATGTAAAGTCTGTCATGATGTGGTTGTTTTATTGGTTTATGTTCTTCCATTAATTTTGGTAGTACAGATTTAACCCAGAATCATAAAATAATCTCTTACTAAGAATCATCTAGCCTTCGTGTTACAGAGTTTTAATAAGTATTTTGATTAGGAATTTTAATTTGTGTGTTTCCAATATGTTACCTTCAGTATTCCTTGTAAGAGGAAGAAAATTCAGGACAGATTATAGGTGTTCTATATCCTATTGAAAAGGATCTTTCCCATACAAATTTAAGTAATCCAGGAAGCTAAGTTAGTTTCATTTTACCTGGGTATTTCTTAAAGGCTCATAAACCCATGCAAAGTTCTGAGTAGTTTTGTCTATATTGACTTTAAACAATGTTACTCTAAGGCTTTTCTGTTGATAGAGAGTAAGTGCAAACCAGAGCGAGCCAGCAGTCTTCTAACTTCCACTGGGTACAGAGCGGCTAGATACAATAAGCCTTGCATGTGGCAGGTTTTATGTTTTGGTTTTTTCTAGTAATGGATATCTGTAGTCATTATTGTCCCTTTTACCAGCATATGTCACAGCCTTTGATACTATTTTAAATACAAACCTGTCAGGGTTTTGCAAAACATTATATGTTGATTTTGCTAACAAATGTGTTAAAGAAGCTGAAGGGATTGCACTACTGAGATATTTACATTGTGCACGGCATAAATATTTGAAGCTGCCTAGTGCAATTTCTAAGAAATTGCAAGAAAGAGCAGTTCATTACTCAATCTTAAGGGTGTTTTCTAGCCTAAATGATTCTATGATTACATCGCTTGAGCCACCATATTTCAATTCATCTAATTCCTTGTCAATTGAAATTATGTTAATACTTTTTTTGCAAGCCTGTGTTATCATATAGTTATATAAAGTAGTTAAGGAAAGGTACTGCTCAAAGGAATTTTAGAATATTCAACTGGAACAATTACTTATCTCATTACTGCCTTTGTATTTATCTATACAAATGGCGTTCTGTGCCTTGAGTTGGTAAACATAAAAGTACAATTTAATTAAATTGTACTTACAAGTACAGTATTAATCAGTCATTTGTCTTTGTGTCTAAACTGATGAGAGAGATGAAAGTGAATCACTGTATGGTGCAGATACGTGTGGTTTAAGACTGACTAGTTGTGTAGAAGGGCAGGGAGACGTGATACAGCAAGGGAGACAAATGCAGTGTCAGAAGAACAATTCATAGAAGATAAATCTAAATCTGTGTGTTTAAATGAATTTGAAACAACACTTCAGTTTAAACTGCATGAATGTTTATTTTGGAAGTGAAATAATCGATATTTTCAAATGATTTTTTCCTACCTTTTCCTCTTGCTTACTTCTGGAGCAGAAACTCCTTCAAAACACAAGATGAGTTACAGAAAACTTAAAGAAAATATATTTTAAAGCAAGACAACTCAAATTCTGTTTTAAAAATCAGTATCAAGATGCTTATTTACAAGTTTTTTTGTTTGGCTTGTAAATAGCTGTTACTGTATCACACCAGGATGTTGACCTTATAAGAACTTACTTGCTGCCTATTATTTTATCAAAATAGCAATCCGCTGATGTTAGAAATGAAAACTTTCCACATTCCTTGCAGTGAAAGTTTTTGGAAAATGTGGAAATAACTGCAGTCATTCTCAAGTTTGCTCCCACATCCATGCTAAATTCCAGGGATTGAGGTGACTTCCTTCTCGTGGAGGAGTACTAAATTAAAATTCTTCTCTTACAAGGGTATGCGTTTAAACCACTAGTGTTTTCTGTACCAGTTAAGACACAGATAAAAAGAAGCCATTATTTCCACTGTCATATGGCTGAAGTCTGTCTCCAGTAATTCCAGTACTAATGCTGTGCTTGAGATTTCATACTTTACATAATCCATTTAAACAATACTAACTTAAAGACACAAAGAGATAAAAAGCTGTCAGCAACTGATTAAACTCTAAACAATTCTAGAAAGTGTTCCATTTCAAAATTGAGTAATATTGAAATCTGCCAGTACTTTCATTGTCTGTAAAAACATAAATTTGAAATTGTAAGTAGACTTTTGGCAACACTATATCAAAAGAGCAAGCTGAGAATTGAAAAATTTGTATTGCAAATACCTTTTCAGATAATTTGAACAAATAGATGCTTGCAGAATTGAAGCCTAGTAGTAATATTTCTTTTCCTGAAGTAGTTTAAGTATTTTCACTGTTCTAGCTGAGGATGCTTAGACCTACGTAATGCGTGTCTGTAGTAGAATGGTAGTGAATAATTTCATACTTCTCCACTGAGGAGTGTCTCCAAGAGTAATTACTGTGTCAATTCCCTTATCATGTTAGCTCAATAAAATGAAGGATTAAAAACTCATTTTTTCAGTAGGCAAAAATCAAGTGTGACGTAGGGCACTGGTTTAACGGTTGTGAATTTGACTTGTACATTTATCTTTAATGTCTCAAATTGCCTTTTAAATCACTTGTATGTGTCACCTATATTAAAACTGAAAACATCTTTAATGAAGGTATCACAGTTACTATTGCAGCATGGTTATTGACAAAAAGCTATGGTTAGCTGAAGTTCAGCAATATTTTATGATCTACTGGCCAATGTTTATCAAGTTCTTTGGATTTTACTGCTTTATAATCAATGCCTGTGAGTTAAAAGCAGGGGGAAGTCAGGTCTTCCTTGCTTCTCTTAATACATTTTTGTCATGGAATATGAAGTGTAAAGAAAGCATGCACAGTAGTCATCTAGCTGAAGCAATGTTGCAGCCTTTTGCAAAGGAACTCCAAGAAATCTCAGAATTCCAGCGGCTAGGAGTGATGAACAGAATCCTCATCAGCTGGGAAGCAATCAGGCACAGCACTTGGAATCCATTACAGATGTCATTAGAGCAACGACGTAATCAGTATCTTGGTATTTAGCTGCTGATTAAAAGTAGTTTGTACTCTGAATATTATTTTCAGAAGTTTTGCTTGATTACATAATCAAGAATAGGATATCTATTCCTGGTAACGCTAATACTGTGGCACACAATCAAGAATTTTAAGCAATACCTTGTAGTACAACTGTGTTACTGAAAGTAATTTCTGTAAACTCGATACTTACAACTAGATACACCCTGATAATGAAGGACTTACATCTGAAGACACTTGTATGCATTTAGTGTACCCTAACCTAGTATGGCAAAAATGGTAGTCTGCAAAATATTGTTGATTGGATAATTGTTTCACTGCATTTTTCTAAAACTCTGGAAATTTATTTCTAATACCAAATTGGAACCTTCTGTTTTGTTTTATGACAACTTCCCATATTGTTGCATTAACTAACACCCTTTCAGTCCAACAGTCCAGCCAGTTTCTCACCCATCTAGTTCTCCACTCATCTGCAACATCCTAACTCCACAGCCTTTTGATGATTATAGATTATTTTGATGATTATAGAGAGGTGCCTCATGGTGAGATCAGCCAGCTCTCTCACTACTCTTGGATGCATCCCATCCGGTCCCATGGACTTGCTTGGGTTGAAATTTTTCAGGAGATACTTGGCTGAATCCTGTTCTGCTACAGTATGTTAAATGTTACAGTATTTCCTCTGCTCCTTTAACGCTGCAAGAACATTTTAGTGAAGATAGGCAAAAGCAGCACTGAATACCTGTCTATTGTCACTGCCTTACTCAGCAGTGGGCCTTGTATTTTCTTATTATCTTGTTGCTGAAGTAGTAGCTTTTGCTGCCCATCATGCTGCTTGCTAGTTTCAGCCCTCAATGAGCTTCAGTTTTCCCAACACCAGCCCTGCATGCCCAGGTACTCTTTCAGCATTCTTCCTTTCAAGTCCATCTTTGCTTCCATCTCCTTTTATGTCCTTTTTCCATCAGTACTCATGCCCGAGCTCCTCGTTGGAGCTCCGTCCAAGGCATTCTCCCAATAGCCTACTTCCTTCCCCCACCAGTATCAGGAAGGACCATTCTCGTATTAGGAGGTGCTTGTCTTTGAAGACATCAACTCTTTCAAACTCCTTTTGCCTTTCAGAGCTGCCTCCCGCAGGATCCCGTATACCAGTTCCCTGAATAAGCCAGTCTGCTGTCCTGAGGCCCCAGATCTGCTGTCTGCCTTCCTTACTTCTCTCAGGATCTTGAACTCCACTTTGGTGGCTGCTACAGCCAAGGCTGCCAGGGCTTAACACATCCCCTAGCACTTCTGTGTTTGTGAGTAGCAGGGCTAGGAGAGTGGGCCCTGGTTGTCCTGTCTGTGTCAAGAGGTTGTCTCAGACTCCCTCCTGGACTGTCAGCATATGTCAGGAAGGTTAGCCTCCGGTAAGAGAGGTCACAGGCCTGTGATCTGGAGCCTTTTTCAAGCTGCTTGTGGAAGACTCAATCCACGTCTTTGCCCCTTTCGGGTGGTCTGTAACAAAACCCCGCTCTCAGTGGCTGACCTGACTCACAAACCTGGTGGCTGTTCCATAGAGTAGCTTTTGCCAAACACTGAGGGCAAACTCCCCTGTCTTCTTTCTTGCATGTATTTCCTATTTCAGTTTAACATGAATCATTGTGCTTCCTTCTTCATCCCATACCTCAAGGATAGATCGGTGTCCAGGAAACAGCTTCCGTTTCAACGCGTTTCGTTACAAGAGCAGAGATTTCAGCTGTTCGTAGCCAAGGTCACCCTGCTGAAGCCACAGAGAAACACTGACTTGTAAAGCTGAGAATCTAGCAGCTATTTTTACGTGGCTGAATTCCTTTGAAGGAAATTGTTTAGCTGCAGGGGTTTTTTTAATGATACAACTGCTGTCAGTAACTTGATAGACATCAGTTCTAGCCAGCAACATCCTTTATGCAATGTAGCTTTAGACCAGGTGTTTAATTATTTTTCATTAATTTCTCTGCTTACATGGGTGAAAGAACAAGTAAGACATCAAGTCTCCTGCAAACTTTACTTAGCTCTGACTGTAATGAAATAAGACTTGTCTAATAATGTATATAATAAAAAAAAATTGATAGAACTTGATTAAGCTTGATCTGTTAGCAGTCTGATAATGGATCAGTGAGCAAGTAATGTTTATGCTTGCAGTTTTAGATTAATTTGTGTGTGTCTGTGTTAATTAGAAGAAAACAAAATCACTAGGATTGAGTATTATGGTACCTGAAGTATACTGTGAATACTTGTACTAATTCCTTTAGTTCAGTGAAGGCATAATCTCTAATATGCACATTCCTGCCCAGGTCATTCAGTGCTTAATCTGTCATCAGCCTTTTCAGTCAATTAAGTCCGAAGTATTGAAAAATATTCCCCCCCGCCTTTGCTTTGTATTTATAGTTTAATTACAGGCTTTCAAACCGTTATCTATAGCACATTTCTGAAACATTTAATTCTGGTGAAGGAACCTTTAGCACTGCTAAGGTGAGGGGAACAGCACCTGACAGGTCAGAGCTGTAAGTGTTGTGCTCTTACTTCAGAATTTCTTTGTTTCGCTGAGAGCTGGAGGATGTCCACATCACTTGCATCTGCTGTTTCAAAGGTCTTTTCTCTGAACGATTCACATATGGGTTTTTTTAATATCCATTTGCAAAGAACAAATCAATCTAGACAGCTGTGTAAGTGATGGCAGGAGACTAAGCCATTGTATTTGAAATAAACTGAATTCCAACACAGGAATTCTGTTGTCTGCTCTTCTGACGTGCCTAGGGAATTAATTATGATGATACTTCTTCCTTTTTAATTAACCTGTGTATACTTTCATTTCTCTCACTAGCTTCCGAAGCAGTCGTCCATCTTGCTTTCTAGTTGGATCACAAGATAAGCCGTTGTTGCCTATTCATGCTTTCTTATTCATTCCCAAGGTCTGGTGTTGTGCGGCTTTTTTTGCATAGATTTCCATTCATTTTATAGCTGATAAAAAAAATATTTAAGTGGTCTTACTCATTTCAGACACCTTTAGTACCTTTCCTAGCTCTCTTGAATTACTTCTGCTGCATTGCGCCTCCTCTAAGGCAGAGGCTGTGGGGAGGGAGGGAAGCTGGAAGGAGCCGTTCGCTGGAGTTAGAGCTGCTTTGTGCCATTTTGGACCTCAGCAGTGGCCCTGAAATTGGTACACCTTGTTCCAGTGGGTGTTTAAAAAGAGTAAAATTATCTTGTCAGAGGTATATGCGATATTCTTAAGCTTAAGCACCCATCAGTAGAAATTAATCTGACCAGTTTTTCCATAACACTTCTGATGTCATACACTGACCGTTTGGGGTCTCCATTAAGAGTAGCTGTTGTGGTTTTCTAACAGTGACTACCATATTATTATAATATAAATATATATAAATATAATATAAACAGGCAGGTTTTGCACAGAAAAGAACAAAATTCATTTAATGTGTTATATCTAACCAATATATGCTGTTCTTACAGGGGCTTTTCCTCCTGTCTCAGAATATTGGGAATACTTGCAGCCTTTCCAAGATACTATTTTGAGTGGTTACAGTGCTGTAGTAAAGGGGCCTGTGAGGAAGGACAGTAGCTTTGTAGAATGTATATGATCACAATATGAATTTTGTATCTAGCCTAAAGACAAGGTCTCATTTAACTTCTTGTATTCTATTATTAAATATCTTTCCTTAACATTAGACAGGTTTGCCATATACATTTAATAGTTGTCTGTCTGGTAGAATAAGCGTGTGCCAACGTATCTATTTTTGCATGTGTTTTTCCATTCATGTATACACAGAAATCCATTTCAGATCTTCTAAGTATTGTGGATATGGTACACTGCAGTAAAAAAGGCATGACTTTTTTATTTTTTCTTTAGTTGCAAACTATTTACACCTTAATGAACAGAAGATGTTTGGAGAGAATTAAACTGAAGCTTCCGAGTTTAAACAAAGCTGTCCTAGTCTGCATAGTACAGCAGGAGAAAATGTAGGGAATTTTTACCAACCATGACATTGCACAAAAATGTGTGCAGAGGGATGTTATGTAGTCCAGTATGAAAAATTTAACTGTGCTCTTCAACAAAACAAATTGTACAATGTTTAACATTGTCTACAGAGGCTATTACCAGCTAGACCCAGCCTTTTATCTTAATTTTGTCCAACTTTTTGGATAGTTGGATGGGTTTTGTTTAACCCACTAATGTCAATCAAAGCCTGGAAGGTTCTTTATGGTAGGATAACAACATGGAGTTGGTCAGAATATTGGTACCTTAAAGCATGATAAAATATACATGCTTTTATAATTGTCTCTTCTGTAAATGGAACAAGTTAAAACATGATTGTTTCAATCAGCTTTACAGAGTTAGTCATATTTTGTAATTTTTTTACTGCTCCTTGGTATGCTTGCTGTCTGTATCTCTCACACTGTTGGGCCATAGTTGGATTGCAAGATCTTCCAGGATTGTGTCTGTTACATGTTGTCACAGTTTTGCTATGCTGTCTGATGTATGTTTCAGGCTGTTAGCACAACAGAAAGTACCAGAAGAACTTCAGACAGACAGCAGGGGCACACCTATTGAGCTGGATGGGGTTAGGCTGCAGCTAAAGGAGATTGTTAGAGCCTGAATGTCTGAATTGCAGTTGAGGCAGCTACATTTTTTTTCCCCTGTATCTGTAAAATTTAAATGTCCTAAAAAGAATAGCAACAACTGCTGTTTAATCCAACAGAGAGCCATATACTAAGGCAACATAGAAGATACATAGTCTTATATTTGTAGTATAACTGTAGGGACTCAACAGGAGGGAACAACTGGCTGCTGATCTTGATGGAGAAGGCAAATTGTGATGTGCCACCAGTCTTCTGCAGAGAGATGGTACCTATATGTACAGTTTTCCACAGTCCGTTCCATAGGTACGTTACAGCCAGTTAAGGTGTAAATTGTCCAGTATCAATTTAAACCCAGGGCAAACCCCTAATCCTTTGGGAATGCCATTTCATACTTTTCTGTTGCTGAAGACATCCTTGAAAAGGATGTTAATTATCCTGGGCGATTATAGAATGGTCATGTATAGGTATGGATGCCACTGTTGCCCAGGAGCACAGTCAGAAGAGTATTGCCATTGCTACCTACAGACCGCTGGCCAGATGCTGCAAGTCCTGTGGGGCTTGTCAGCTTGTTACCGGCATCGAGGCGGTGCAGCCCTGAGAGCTGGGATAAGACTGCTTTAAGCGTAACGGGGGTGAAAAAGCAGGTAGGTAGCAAGGCAAGGCACCTGCTGCAGCTGAGGGAAGCAGTGCCCTTTAGCACCATGCTGTGTATAGTGGTGCAAAGGTACAGACTACCTAGACAGTCTGGTATCCTGTAAAAAAAGGCAAGATCATGGATTTGCAAGGGAATTATCACCGTCACAGAATCACTGTGAGGTTGCTGGACATGCATGTGCACCGCCAGCTTCAGCATCCCTCCGTATTTCTCACCCCCTTTGCCTGTTCTCCCTCTGCTTCAGGCATCCTGAGCCCCTGCCTGCCCAGCTGGGATGTGTGGCTCTCCTGCTCTCTGCCTGCTGCTTCCAGGGATTCTGCTGTTCTGGGACCTTCTCACCTGCTAGCCAGCTCCTCATGACTGCATACAGTGCTCTCTGGTGCATGGCTTTTTTCCCCCCAAATTCTGCACATTTCATTAATGCTTGAACACTTCTGTAAAGCCTCAATAAAGCATATCAGCCTAATTCAGCTAATTACAATTTTGGGCAACTCTACGTGCTTTAATGCGAAAAGCAAAACTGCTTGCTAGGTGTCTCCTCAAAATTATGCACCCTATCCTCTCTTCCATGCAAACAGTTTTTTCATATAATACAGGCAATTATATGCACAACGATTTTAAAAAGCAGGTGCCAAATATTGGAATTTTGAGTTTGTATTTAGGCAGCAATTAAGGGACATGATTTTCAAATCAGCACTTCTCCATTTGACTTCTGCTTGACAATTTGATGATCAGGATACAAGATGAGCTGGGCATACTGGCTTTTATACAATCAGTACCTCTTATAAGCTCTGACACATATGCTGCAGAGAGTGAAGTTATTTACGTTCAGAATAGACAGCTTCAGAGCTGAGGAACATGAGAGCTGATGGTTCTGGTGTCCAGACAGCAGTATGGCTTCAGTTCTGTTTATAATCACTGTAACATTTGAAGGCATCCTGTCTCCCAAGAGAATTACTAACTGGATTATTTTGAGCCTCTTTCCCATGCCCAAATTTGAAGTGCAACTGCCGCAGTCCAGAATATTTCAGTCTCGTTGTTTCTGTTAAATTCTGAGTGCATTAATATGACTTCAAAAGTGTAGTTCTAATAGATACTAAATCTTAAAGTATAGGCTGCAGCATATAATCAGAACACCTGCCTTACAGGGCAACTCTAAGAAAACTCTTGTTCAGCTTTCTAAATTAAGGGGAAAGTACAGACCATAGCAAATGTTTCTAGTCAAAGTTTTACTGTTTAAAACCAGTTGTTGAATGTTATAAATTCTCTTACTTAAAAAACAGTCTTGGGCTTGACCAAGAAAGGTCAGTGAATACTTGGTTTCCGTAAGAACTAAAGTTGGTGACTCCCAGGAAGTCCCACCAGTCTTTCAGTTTCGGATCCACTAAAAAGGACTGTTGAGTTAATACTGAAGTTCACGACTCTTACTGTATTTGGTAAAGTCCACAGTCATTTGCGCATGTATGTTCTTCGTAGGAAATACTTCACAGACATTTAATGTACAAACATCTAAATTTGCAATTGTTTTGCAGTCGATTCAGCCTGATGTCCTTTCTAGAAGGCAGACTGCTGTACTTGTATTTTATTACATCAGATATGAACTAGCTTGTTCACATTTCAATAACTGAGTTGTTTGGAGATTTGGAGATTTGCTGCTGGTGGGTTTTGCACACAAGATGTGATATGAATGTAATGCTGAAATCTGCATGCAAATGCACAAGCTGCCATTTATACATTTGTGAACTGAATAAATTACAGAGAAATGTCAGGTCCCATTCAAGTTCTTACTGTTATATAGAGCAAATTAGTAGGACATTATACAAAGGAAAAAAATGCCTGATAATGCTTAATATCTTTCTCAAAAAGTTATTTTACCACAGTAAGTCTGGCTGTGAACTGCTTTCATTACTGCTTTTAAACTACTGTTAAATAACCCAAAACACTGGAATGTTAATCTAAAAAAAAAAAAAACTTGCTAGATAAAATTAAGCTGCTCTGCTAGTCCTTAAGGGAAGCATGTATATAAGGAGATATTTTGTAAAGTTTTAACTTTAACTAAAAACTTAATTGTTCTTTTAAAATTTCCCTTTCTCATTTAGAAGACAAGAGCATGAATGCTGATGTTTCATCTGTGCATATAACAAGCATATGAGCAGGTTAAGAAATGGTGTCTTAAAATATGGTTCCAGCTTGAAAAATGACTGTAGGCATGTCACCTTTGGGGGGGGGGGGGGGGGCGAGATGCCATTTGAACTGGCTGCTTAGTTTACTAACAAAAGCAAGTTTGTGTAGGTTTTTTTAACTCCCATCAGCCTGGCACAGCTGGGGAGGAGGCAGCTGTATTCTACTGTCACATGCGGTTTCAGCAAAATTGTCAGCTAAATCCCAATTCCTAAATCTTTGTTAGTGGAGATTTATAATAGAGCACAAAGTAGAAAAGGCACAGATTGGCTTTTTAAGTGCAAGGTAGAAGCAGTGGCTTTACAATCTTTATACTGAATCAGGCTATAGGTAAAAAATTTGTTGAATACAAGGCGATTTTTTAATGAATACATTACTGATCAGTGGGGCTTTTTTCTGCTACCGCCTTGAAATAACATGAGCAGTGTTCGTCTGACCTAATTTCCTGACAATAAGGTAGCTGAATCTAAATAAACTCACCGCATCCATGCCTGTTGCTGTTACAACCTATCAAAAACTTAGATATGCTCAGTAGGATGGAGCTCAAACCAAAAGGATTCATGGCTGTTTTCTTCTCCAAACTCTTATGCTAATGCTAATTAATAACATCTGAGAATTTGGGTAAGTAGCACATTCTTTGTCAAACACCTAATAACACCTATTTCAAGGACTGTAGCTATGGTTGTGTAAGTAAACATTTTATAGTAATTACCTGATTCTAGTAAACCTAATGGAGCATTCAAAGCCTCCAAACAGCTTAGTGTGAAATTTAATGTACTGTCATCAGCCTAAGAGCAGGGAAGCATGAGAGATGCTCCGTGCATGTTCAGCAATACACTGCAGTTTCATACTGCAAAGAAACCACTAGGCTGTCAGAAGCAAATATTTAGTCTTCAGCAAGTATATACTTACTTGTATTTTAGACTCTAGTCCAGTCCACGGAATCCTGTTGATGGTAACACTCTATATATGAAAGTCATTGAGATGCGATTAATTACACGCTTAGCTCAAATCGTATACTTTTATGATACCAGTATCAGTACAAGTACTAGATTCAGTACTAGTACTGAAAATCTAGTGCAAGTACTAGATTTTATGTATGTATAAAAATACATATAAATATGTATGGAAGCATAGTTAATTTTCTTCGTGTTCTAGTAAGAACTTAAATTCTAAAAGTCCAGTTGTGATTTCTTTTTTTTGCTTTTTTCTCTGACCAGAAAGTTTTGGTTTAGCTTATCATAATTTCAGCTTTAGCCATTCAACTGCTGTCTATGAACATTTGAAAATACATACATGGAGCAGACATCCAGAGGGAGTTATTTATTTGGCACACTGTACAGTAACTACGTCTCTGTGTTAGTCTTTGTTGCCTCCTTTGTTTTCTTGGAATTGGATTTGCAATTTGTAAAGAGTAACTTGCACAAAGTCAGTGTTTGGATTATGCAGGTATGGTCAGACGAGGTAATTAGACCTGTCTTTCTAGTTTAAAAGCATTGACTTTTTAAAAGGCACATTTCCATGCTTTTCCATCTCTCTGAATTCTAAAGGATTTTCTTCTTCCTTGGAAGTCAGTGGCAGAAGATGTAGCCCACATAATTCTGAGTTAATCAAGTTGAAACAAGTCTTTTCCAAATTCACAACTTTTAACATAGTTGATGGATGGTAACACGGTTTTACTGGGTAGGAATTGGGCTAGAGCATGCAGCTGCTGCCTGTGCCTGTGGCTCTGAGCAGACTGCGTTCCCGCTCTGCCTGCCTGCATTGTGAGCAATTCTCTGAACTACAGCTCATTCACAAACAGGCAAAAGATTATTTGGGCTAAGAGAGTGTATTCTAAGGAAGAAGTGTTGTGTCTGAACCATTGACTCTGGCTGATATTAACTGCCTCTTCATTCTGCACTTGTTCTGGTAGCAAAGATGTCTTTGTAAGGGTAGACAATGCCTTAGACATCAGGAGAAGCACACATCTTCAACATTTCCCAGTTTAACAGTGAGGACAATTACATTAGACTTAAGGGGCTGATGTTTCCAAGGGTTATTAGTCATGCTGTAACTGCTTAATATGAAAATGCAAATATGAAGGCGGCCCCAAAAATCTGTAAAATTCACACAGGTAGTCATTTGAAGAAAGTGCCAAAGATTAAAATCTTGCTCTGTGTCTTAAAAATGAACAATTACTGGAAACTAAGACTTCCGTATCTTCAGCTTGTTTTTCTTGTTGGCTGTTGTAACTTCTGTAACATTGTGGAATTTTTTCGTGCCTGTGATGATTTCATCAGAAGAACAGACCCAAAGGCAGCAATGGGCTGTGCTTGATGTGACAGCTCTGCATAGCCAGGAGATGAGTAAGGGTAAGGAAGGCAGAGTTGTGCTTAAGCGAAGCGTAATACTTATTTTCACAGCAGAAGGTGGAACAGTAAATGGCACAAATTAGGTTGTTAAGTGGGCACCTGTGTGGCTGGCACTCAGAAAAATGATGGCATTTGCAGTCATTATATTTAATGTCATGCACCAAAAACCTAGGAGCGATGGATCCCCTAATAGGCTTCCACTTTTGGGGTTTTGTCGTTGTTTTAATGTAATTATTAATTACTAACTAGAGCTGGAGTTTTCTTCTTGTTTCAACGCCCAAAGTTACAAAATAAACGTAATTCTGTTCATGCAGGTAAATTCTTTGGTGTGATCACTTTTTGTCTCTCGGGACAGATTATTACTTGTTTCTAATGCACTGAAAAAAATCAGTCCCTTCCAGCTGTAGCCAAATGAGAGTTTCAGTTCCTGCTTTTCAGTGGAGCTCATGAGATGAGGTTCTTTATAAATCACACTGAGCAGTCAGTTTGTCCAGTGGTGAATATAGTCATACTGACATTATTTTTAACTGTGTAATAATTTTTTTATGCACATCATGAAATTGTTTTCAGGCTATTTGACTATTAGAAATATGTATGTCCAAAGAAGAGAGAGGAGACATTTTAGCTATTCCAGCACAGACTAAGCCAGCAAAGCCTATTTCAGAACATGACAGTACTGGGTTTATGAAAATTGATCAGCTTATTCTTGCATGTAATAACCCAGAATGACACAGTGTGTTGCATGACTTCGTTATGGCA